>NC_092429.1:8898462-9206240 GCF_036169615.1 Heliangelus exortis | reverse complement strand
GGGCAGGATTTTCGGCAGTGACCGCTGCGGTGCTGCCGGGGATGCTGCACCGGCTGCGGGGGGACGACGGAGGACCCGGTGACTCTTGCGTGCTCGGAAAGCAAAGCATCCTCCTCATGTTTTTGTCGCTGCCCCTGCCCAGCCTGGGCATCTGTGCCCGGGGCTGCGGGGACTGATCCCGGATGCTTTCACCTCCTTCGGAGACCAGCCGGGAAATCCGTGCCGGGGAACAAAACTGTGCAAAAGAGCATCCCTGCCTGCCCCGGACCGCAGCGGGGGCTTCCTCGAGGGGCGGAAAGGGAGGTGGTGAGGGGCACCGTGTCGTCTTCCCATTCACCCCCGGGGGAGCAGAGTCCTCCTCGGGCACTGGGGACAGAGCAGCCTCGGGACCCCCAGCATCTCCTCTCCCGCATCCCTTCCTCCTCCGCAGCCCCGTCCTCCCGCCCGGCGGGGACTCGGCTCCCGGTGCGCGGAGAAGCGATGAGGTCATGTTGCTTAATATAGTGATTTCATCACAGCCCTTCTCCCCAGCAACACGGCCCGGCTGCTGCCGGCTCCCGGCGCTGGCAGAGCCGCCGGTCCATCCCCCCACCCCCGCCGTGCTGGGATGCCGGGCCCAAGGGCGGGAGAAGTGGGGGGGATGGAGGGGGGGGAGGGGGATGAGGGGGAAGGGGACAGGACGGGGACGCGGTGTCAGGACGGGGCAGTGCCGGGCCGGACCGTGCCTGGTGCCACAGTGCCGCCCGCTGGGCACGGCGGCCGGGAGGATGGAGATGCTCGACGCGGACCCCCCGGGTTTGAGCAGCACACCGCCTGTCCCCAACGCCCCTGTGTCATCCCCACAGGGAATTTAGCAGCAGGGGTGGGGAGATGGTTTTTCTATCCTCACCGTATTCCTGCTTCCCTCCAGTCCTGCAAAACGCTTCCCATTCTCCGAAAAATATCAGCTTTTTTCTTTCCTTTTTTTTCTTTTTTCTTTTTCCCCCCCTGTACATCTGCAAGAGGCTTTCTCCCTGCCCTGCTTCTCAAATGGAAATACTAGAGGTCGGCAAAACGAGCTATTTTTTTGCCTTTAAAAAATATCCAACTAAACAAGCAAAAAGCTTCTAAGGACCCCAGCCCTGCACCTCCACCCCTCCTGGCAGCACCACACCAGGGGACCGGAAGAACAGGGTCGGTTTGCATGCATGCAGGGTCTCACAGGGCTGTAATTAGGGCTACGAGGAGGACAGGGGCAGTGCCCCATCCCTGCTCTGCCTGGGTAGCATTGCTCACCTGGCAACATTTAGTCCTCAATCCCCTTCCCTCCTAGGGGTACAGGGAGGGACATGGCTCGGGTACTTACCTGCCAGAAGAGCCTGCTTCAGCTCAGCATCCCCCAGATCACCAGGAGCAGATCTGTAGAGCACCTCACTCTCGAGACCTGGGGAGCAACCAGGAGAGAGGACTCAGTCCTGAGCTCAGCATTATCTCCTCCAACACGATGGAAGAAGTCTGAGACCTCCAAGCCCCCACACCCTTCCCACACTGGGCTGGTACTGGGGTGCATGGAGAGGGATTTGGCTCCAGTGATGCTGTTGGGACATTCCCAAACACAGGCAGCAGGGGTGGTCTCATGCATGCACCCGTGTACACCCTGCAGGAGGATGCTGTGGATGCTGTGGCTGCTCGTACCTTGTTTTTCCAGTGCCTCGATGAGCCTGGCTACGGTTGGCAGCGCCTGCTCGGGGAGGTTGGGGTGGTCAGTGGGCTCTGCCTGCCCATGGAGACCTGTGGTGGAAAGATGATACAAGGGGCTTGGAAATTCCTGCATGCAGGAATTCCAGTCTCTTTCCTTGGCTGCCTCAGGACAGGATCAAGCTGCTGCTTTGGCACAGCCGCAGCCAACACATCGTCTCACACATGTCCATTTTATCCCCTTTTTACAGTAAGAGTCACTACTGGGGGCTCAGCCACTTGCTGGGATGCAAAGACCTGGTCAGGCATTTGTTCTGCCTGTGGGGAGCATCCTGCCTGCAGCAAAGAGACCCTTCAGGCCAAAGCCCCTTCCCTACCTCTCTTCCCATGGCACTGAGGACTGCTCCCTCTCATCACCCACAGCTTTCAGTGGCACCAGGCAGGAGCTGGGGCACCAGAGCTATACTGGGCACAGACATGGCTTTCTGCAGCTCTTACCCACTTGGATTCTCTGGTGCCTATAACAGAGCTGAATACAAGCCTGGGGAGGCTCAGCCACCCTCCTTGGCTGACATAGACCTGCCCAGTCCTTGAGGAGCCCTTCAGCCACATACTGGCCAGGCTTCCGATGGCACAAATCCCCAGCTACTGCTGGTTTCTAGGTTTTAGACCAAGGACACTTCACCTCGTACCCTGCCAGAGAGGAGCAAACACCCTGCCAGGCATGAGGGCATCTCTTCTTGCCCCAGGACATGCTGTATGTATCCACCCTTCCATTCATCCATCCTCCCATACATCCATCCTCCCATCCTTCCTTCCATCCATCTCTATCACTGCAGCTGATAAATCCTTCCTGTGTGGGCTATACCCGATGGGGAAGCTGGCAGTGCAGTGCTGGGATTTCCCCCCACACTCTCTCATTAATGGCCTTGAACCCCCATGGGAAGGTGTCGGGTATGGGCTACCACCACGTATAACACATCAGAGCCACACGGCTACAGATGGCACCTGGAAAGGGTGATCTACCAAGAACTCTACTTGTTTTATGAGGCAAGTAGGTCTTTTGCTGGAAACATATTTAAAAATATATAGCAAATTAAATAAAGCCTGAGTGTGACTTTTACCCCCAGTGAGGCACACTCCCATCTGATTTCCTTGTTAGGTTCCTTCACACTTTGTTTTTTGCTGCCTGGCAGGAGGCAGGGAGCTCACAGGTAAAGACAAGGAACCCATAACAACTTTAAGGAATGAAAATGGGAAAAAAAAAAAAAAAAAAAAAAAAAAAGGGACTATGGGACTTAGGGCAGGGCCAAGTTGCACTCAGCATTTTACAAAAACACAGCCTGGCTGTAGCAGGTGGACCCAGGCTCTGGTCTTCACTGCAGTGATGCCCTGGTGTTCCCTTTAGAACAGGGAAGAATGCAAACCTCCTGCTGCCTGATGGGGATGTGCAGGTGCCTCAGGTGGGAACGGGGGATTTTAAAGCAAAGCACATGGCTGGGAGCCCATGGAAAATGTCCTCACTTCACAAATGGTTTCTTAGTTGGGGAAAACTGGGCTTTGGGCTCCAGGCTGGTGGCTTATGGAACAGGTGGTGACTGCACAAAATAATTGCCTATTTCTTGTTGCTGGAAACAGCAGGAATAGCCCCATGCTCAGGCTGGAGCTTTAGCCCATCCTGTGTCTACAGGTCCCAGGCTGGACCCCATCATCCTGACACAGCGCTTGGCTCTGACCCCTGGTGAAGTCAAGGAAATGCCTCATGGTGGTGATTCCACTTGAGACAACCAGGCAGGGGCAAAACAGTTGCTGAGCTCCTGGGAAGTCCCCTGAGACTTGGATCCTATGCAGAGACATTTTTAGGATGTTATTTAATTTTAAAACCAGACCATTTCTCCCTGAAGAGCCAGCCCTGGATCCAGGCTAGGAAATGCAGTGCCTCTCTCCCATTCAGGGCTGCACCCATGGTCTCACCCCACTTAGGGTGCCCTGGGGCTCAGTGGGCACCAAGGGCACACAGGGCAGTACACTACTGACACAGAGAAATAAACATTCAGGCCATGCAGAAAAAAATGTTCCTCAAAACCTCCATCTGGGAATGGAAACAGAATGGGAAGATTTTTCCAAAGAAAAAATACAGAGAAAAAAATGTCCCTTCTCCTCCAGGAGGACTTCTGAGATTTTTACTCTAAGGGATATCCTGTTGGGTGGAAAGTTTGGGTTCAAACTGACATAAAATGGTACCCATGCTCCACTGCTGCAGGAAGAAGTGATTATGGGCCACAAGAGTCCTGCTTGCCCTGGCATTGCCCCAGGAAAGGCACTCGCAGAGGGGCACCTCACAGCAGGGCACCAGGGAGGCAGCACCCAATGCCCCCATGGACTGTGGAGCTGGACACAAGGTCAGAGCATCTCCTGCAGAAAGCAGCACCTTCCACAGACTAAACCCTGGTTTTAGTGGGGTTTTCCCTATGAAAAAAAAGTTAATGTTGTACATTTAAAAAAAGAATTGTTATCCTCTTACCCAAACACACGCAGGGCTGGGGCTCCAGTGCCAAGACACGGGCCAGGCTCTCTGGCCAGGCTGTGCTGGGGACATGCCTTGATCTGTGGGGCATTGCCCCATCTCCAGCAGCTGTGCTCCTTGGGGGACACCTGCCAGCCCCTTGGAGAAGAGTCCATCCTGCTTCCTCTGTGGGGCAGGCACGAAGCAATGGTGCCAGGGAGCAAGGGCAGCAGCAAGAAGGTGGCTTCATGCCTGGTGAATGGGGCTGGAGAGCCCTCGAGTCTGCTCGTGGGGTTGGGTCATGTCAGGGGAAGCTGAGTCCTGCTGTTGCTCATCCAAAGTGGTCCCCCCCTCCTAAGTCACAGTGGCAAAGGGGCCTTGCATCATATTTTGGAGGGAGATGGGGTCCTCATCAGTGTGTCCCCCTCTAAACCCAGGACAAAAGTACCTCTGGTGCCTGGGCAGGACAGGAGGGAAACAGCCTCACTGGTTACCACGTCTGTGCCTTGGTCCCCAACTGGGCAAGAAAGGTGCCCGAGGCACTGGGCCAGCATCTGGGCAGGTAGGTTTGGGTAGCTGTGGCTGAAGACTGTACCACTCTGAGCCCCAGGCTCACATGGACAACAGCTTCCCCTCCATCACATCCTGGAGGAGGTGAGCACCACAGCTTTGGCTGGGGTTGCGCGTGGCTGGAAGAGGGGTTTCTTATTTTGCCTTTTTTTTTCCTTTCTTTCTTTGTTTTGTTTTTTTTTTTTTAATTTTGGGTTCATTATGCAACTGCTGAGAAACCCCTCCCAGACCCAGCACGCTTGGCCATGGTAGGTGGTGAGGGCAGAAGACAGCTGCACGAGCTCAGCAGATCCCAGCAGAGAAAAAGCTGGAAGCCCCTGCTTCTGGAAGGGCCCTGCCAGGTATTCCCCCACCATTGTGCTGCATCCCCCAGGGATGAAGGAGACCCCAGGAAGCAACCTGACTGCCTGCAAAAATCATCCCCTGTCCCAGCCTGCACAAAGTGACAGTGAGGCCAGGAGCTGGCTGGGGGCCAGCACTCGCCTGGGCACTGGGAACAGCCAGAATCGGGTGCCGCAGTGGTGGGGAGAGCAGCAGCTGGAAAAAAAAGGTCCCCAGGGACACCCATGGGGCTTTCTGATGCTCTCTGGTGGGCCAAAGTGTTCCTGCCTCTTCTCCTGTGCTCTCACAGACGTGGACCCATTGGAACACTCCACGCTGGCACAGCAGCCAGCCCAGGATGCTGGCAAGGAGCAATCCCTGCAGCCTGTTTGCCTTGGGGGAGCGATACCCTGGGCACCCCCTGCTCCTCCTGCAGCTGCCTTGGTGCACCAGGGCAGGTAATTCCCAGGGCATCTCCTGCTCCTGGGGCTGGATCCCCACTGAACCACCGCAAATGCAAACATCTTCCCAGGCTCCATGCCACCCTCACCATCTTGCAGAGGACACCCACCCACAGGCTCACACCTCCCCCTTTCCCCAGCACTTACCCCAGGGTGGGGGGGTCCCGGCAGGTGGCGGGGGCAGGGGCCGTGGCCTGGCCTTGGTGGCAGCAGGGACGATGCGTGTGGGACCCAGGTACTCCACGTAGGTGCCAGGGAAGTTTCCACGCTCCTTGGTGCGCTCGTTGAGGCCGTGGAGCCAACCCTGGGGGCTGCGCTCGTCCCCGTCCTTATAGTCGGGGCTGCTGAGCAGCCCGGCCCTGCTGACTGTCAGCACATCCCCAGGGCACAGTGCCAGGTCCTCCTCCTGGTCCTTCTGGTACTCGTAGAGAGCCCGGTACTGCAGCCCGTCCGAGGAGGCCATGGTGATGGTGTGGGTCACACTGCCTAACTCCAGCTGGGCATGGAGGGCCCAGGGGGCCTGCACAGGGCAGGTAAGGCTGGGATGGGGTGGGCTTGGGTGGGATGGGAGCACTCTCTTCCCTGCACACGCAGAATAAAAATCTCAGTGCTGGAAAATCTCCATGTAGGAGTGTGGCTCCTGACCCTTCTAGCCCCCAAAACACTGCGGAGCCACGCTGGAGCCTGGTGCTCACAGGGTTGGCTCAGGTGTGGACAGGGAGACTTTTCATCAGTGGGGCAAATGGGGGGGAAGGGAGGTGAGGGGGAGAGCAAATGAATCTAATTGGGGTGCTGGGTACAAATGAGCTGTCCTCTTCTCAGCCTGGTCTCATCCATACATTGCTGGGGACCTTCCTTTCTCTGCTGGAGAGGAAGGCAGAGCATTAGCAACCAAACCACTGCCTCAACTAAACCATTACCTCAACCCCAATCTCACCAACCTGTCCCCTGATCCCAGCCTCCCAACACCGGGGGGAGCCCCGTGGCTTGCTCAGCTCCCTCTTCCCGAGAAGCTCCCTCCAGCAGGGCTCGGCCACTGCACGCAAGGAAAGTACCGGCAAGAGTCTGGAAAGTAGGGCAAGAGATCACGCCACGGGCTTTTAAAATAGACATATGTGCCGGCGAGAAACCTCCTGCCTCACGCAGCTCCCCTCCGGCAGCTCCATCCCAGCATTGCTGCACGATGAAGATGTGGGATTTTTGGATGCTTTGGATTTTGGCTTTATTTTTTTCTTTATTTTTAAAATTACGATCATTTTTTTAGGATGCATTTAAAAATATTCCTTCAAGAGAGACCTCTTCCCCCAGGGAGGAAGGAGGGGGGAAGACGCCCACCCGCTGCCCCCCCAGCTCCCCGCAGATCCCCGCGAAGGAGGGATGGGATGGAGAGGTGAAGAGCAGCAGCCGCGGGACCGCTCGTCTTTCTGTCCACCCCCCCCCCCCCCCCCCCCCAATCGCCCCATCACTCTCTCTTCAAGCCTTACCGGGCTCGGCAGCTCTCCCGGCGGGAGCGGAGATCGGGAACGGAGCGGAGCCGGGCTCCGGCGGTGATGTCAGCCGTTCCTCCTCCCCCGTAGCCGGGCGTCCCCCCCCTCGCCGCAGCGCCGCGGGAGGGAGGGGTGGGGGGACGCCCGGCTACCGGGGAGGGGGGGGGGAAATGTAGGAGGTGGATGATTTCATTCTCAGATGCAGCATCTCTTCTTCCCCTAGGGAAGGGAAGACATCCCCTCCCCCCAAATCTCCATCCATCCTTAGGGATACTAAAGGGTGGGGGAGGATCAGCACCCCATGGATACCTTCCCCCCACCCCTCCCCATACCATCCATCCCACCTCATCCCTTTGTCACCATCAAACACATGCACAGGACAGGCAGGTGATGCCATGGAGAATCCCAGCCCAGGGGTGCTCCAGTTCCTTGCTCTTCACCTGAGCATTCAGCCAAAAATGTTTCCCAGCCCCAGGGTAAGGGCCAAGTACCCCATAAAACAGCACAGGGTGACGCTGAGAGAGCTCCTGCCTGAGACAAGGCTCCTTAGAACTCAGTGAGGCAGCAGTTAAAACATAAGAGGAAGGAAAATATGTAGGGGACTGGCAGGGCTCATATGGAAAGGGCCCAGCTCAGCCACAGCAGGGACATGCACATCACCAGCCCATGGCAACAGCAGCATGGAACAGGGACATGAGTTCTCAGCTCACTTTCACTGGGGAGAAACTGGTGCTGGGGGTGCATTTGCCCTGAGATGCTTTGTGTCTCTCAGTCTCAGCATGGATGAGCTGCTCCAATATTTGATCATTCACAAGGCTCAATGAGATGTTCCCAGAGGTGCAGAGGCTTGGGATGTTGTTTGTGTTTTTCTTTTTTTTTTTTTTTTAATCCTTTCTTCTCACCCTGACTTCTCTTAACTAGAAGTTATTCCTTGTCTTTGCTGCAGGTTCAACATCCTAAAAATAGATGGTACCTAAAACACAAGTTCTGGGAAATTCACTCTGGCTGAATCTGTGCCAGAGCTGGAGAAGTTCAAGGGATGGTATGAGATCCAAGGAGGAAGACCAAGTGGTGGGGAGGGGCTGGGAAAATTGAGGCTAGGAAGCCAGGAGAGCAATGCAAGAAAAGTGCAGCCCTTCTCACCCATAATTTGAGCAAAATCCCCTCTCCATTTCCTGCAGCCCGTGGCCTGATCATGCAGGGCAGCAGCATCCCAAAAGTTTCCATTCCAGCTGCATTTCTTCATGCAGCGAGAAGCCCCCCACTCCCCAGCCTGGCTGCTGGCTTTTGAGGACTAAAAGGGCTTTTTTTTTCTCCCACCCCCGACTTCTGCTGGCACCACAGTGCTGTCACAGCTGCAGGGACAGAGCCAGAGTCACTCCTGGCTACAGGACACTGCTGCTTCCCTATCTGGGGCTGGCCAGTTGTGTTCTCTGTGCCCCACTGGGGATAACAGGGTATTGTGAGGTGCCTAAAGCCTTACTTTGCCCCCCTAACCTCTCCCATAGGGCTGAGCATGGTGTCAGTGCTCTAGGGGATGCCCAGGGAAAGTGAGAAAGTGTTTTCCTCCTGGGTGAGGATTAAAGATAAGGGAGGGTGGTGGGCGCATTGTCTGCTGCTATCACCCATCCTATCCTAGGATTAATGCTACATACAGGCCATGAATTAACACAGTCCCAGGGCTCTGGGGCACATGAGAAACATGCTGGCATGACTCCTACCATCTTCTCTTCCCAGGCTGCTGAGTGGAAGCCCTCACACCCCGCAGGACACATCTTTCCCCCACCCTCCATGTTTCTCAGGATCCCCAGTCCCTCTTCTGGACCCCCGTCCCACTGCCCCACTCTCTCTAGGATGGAGCTGAGCACCACCCCTTCCTTCCCTAGCACAGCCAGCTCCTGTCCCGGGGCCCCATCTCATTATTTTCCTCCTGACCACCCCCTTACCCACATCCCAGATGCACTGCAGCAGGGTTACTCCCAAAACTCCTCCACTCTGGGGTGCCTCTCACCCACAATATACCACTTGCAGCACTAACCCCTCACCTTCCTCCAGCTTCAAGGGACAGATGAATCCCTCCAGGGTGGGCAAAGGGCCCCCCAGCAACACCCATGAAGAAAAGAAAGATCCTGCAGGCCTTCACTGCTATTTACTGAGCAAGCAGAGGAGCTGTCTATCAGGCCCTGATTAGCTACAGGTTCTTCCTAATTCATCTGCTGAGCAGCACTCACTGCAACAAGAGTTCTGACCTGACTGGCTGTTGCTCTTCTGCCAGGTGCATAGGAGGAAGCATCCTCACTCCTCATGTTCCCCTTCAGGCTGCTCTCTGCTCATAGCCCAGGATGGGCTATGGTGGGGAGAGGGACACATCTTCCTGGGGTCCCCCTACCTTTCTGCAACCTCCTCTGCCTCTCCTCTCCCTCTCCTCCATGGACAGGCAGCCCTTGGTGGGAGCATCTCCGCTGGATACTCACGAGCCACCTGCCCTGTCCTTCCCAAATCAGCAGGGGCAGTTTCACTGCTCCCTTCTCTGCTTTTTGGGGCTTCCCAGCTCCATCCTGTCCAGCCCTGAGCCGTGCTGCCTGCCCTCACCCCATGCTTCCCGGCAGCGGCCGGGGGAAGTCAGCCACATGGCTGCAAATAAATAGAGCATAAATAGAGTTGTTACATGGCTGGCTAGAGTAAGTGTGGAGTAAGAAGCTGAGCCTTCCCCAAGCTGGAGAAATCAGAGAGAAACGATGTTTGATTTCTGCTGACATTTTGGAGTTGGCTTTTTTTTCATTTCATCTGTTTCCTCCCTTTGGAGGCGGCCACATTTTGCTTTCTCTTCTCTTTAGGAACAAGAGAACTCCTTCTCCCTTGGTTTTCTCCCAGGAGTAAGCTCTGGCCTCTTTTGGTTTAGGAAGAGCCAAGTTCTTCTTCAAACAGCCTCCCAGCGTGGAGCCTGCAGGCTCATTCCCACAGCCACTGCTGCTGACTGGGGTACCCTGAGCCTGGGGAGGGAGACATTGGGAAAAGCCTGAGGAACAAAAGGAAAGACTCGAAGCACTGCCTGGGGCTGGTGTTGGGACTCTTTCCTCTGCATCTCTGCAGGGTTGAAACTTCACAGCACAGCAAGTGCCAGGAGAGACTGCCGTGCCAAGGAGGGCACCCCAAAACTGAAGCGGGGACCAACAGCCCTTCAGTGTCACCTCCCTGGGTGCCAGCACATGTGCCACCAAGCCCTGAGCTGGTCCTGCATCCTGACCCAGAGTGAGGAAAGCTCCATCAGCTGTGAGTCCCCAGCCATCCCCACTGGTGAGACAACTGTGAAGGCTTCACAGCCCAGAGCTCACCTGCAGCAGCCTCCAGAGTATCAGCACTTGGGCACGGGGTTGTCCTGACACGACCCTGCAGTGCAACCCTCTGCATCCCCAAACCCCCCTTGGTGCTGCTTCACAGCAGCTGGTGCTTCTGCATGGCTCTTGTTAATTAATTTGGGAGGGATTTACTAGCCTAGACACATGAGAAACAAGAAAACCTATGTGGAGAGATGCTGGCAGGCAGCCGGCAGCAGGGCAGGCATGAGGGAACACCCTATGGGGGATAAATACATGGGAAGAAGCTCAGCCTGATACTCGGGCAGGGAGATGTCATCAAGCCTCTCTTTAATGGCATTAACACACAGCTAGGAACAGCATCATGGTTAAAATCATTTACATGAGGTGCAGGAGCAGATCCCTACCCTGAGGGACTCACATGGAGGGGAAACACCACTGGGACATGCTTGAGGCCCCCACTTGTCACCCCAGGTTCTGCATGGGACAGATCCTGGCACCTGATGGGGCAGCCTCTGGTTTTTGTATTCAGGTTTTGGTTTGCACATGGCCATGGAAATGGGGAAGGTTCCCCCGAAGAGGGAGCTGCAGCTGCAGGAAAATTGGTGTGGCCTCACACCCTGCTCCCTCTCCAGGTGGGGGAATTGGTGATTTCCTCAGATCTCTGGCCAAAATGCTTTCGGTCCTTTTGAAGCTGAGGATGGAAATATTTTATCTTCAGGATGTCAAAAACGTTTTGCTCCTGTAGATTTTTATTTCCCCCAGCAGGAGGCAGGAAGAGATGAATCCAGCACAAATTTGCAGCATTCAGTAACTTCCATCCACAAATCTGCAGCCAGGTTTATCTCTGGCACGTTGCAGTGTGTCCACCCATCCACCATTCTCCAGGTAACTGGATGCTGGACACACAGCTGGACAGATGCTGCTGTTCCAAAACATGCACGAGAGCCCTTTGTAAGGTGCCCGTCCGGATGGGGTTATCCAATGCTTTACAAGGAGGGAAACTGAGGCATGGGGGGGACACATCCCTTGTGCACAGCTGTGTCCCTGTAGATGGCATTAAGCCAAATGAGCCCCACTCAGGACCCACCTGACCTCCTTGCTGGCAGATTGCTCAGGCTCGTTAGCATTTGCTAATTTACCCAGGGGGCTGAGCAGGCTTCAGCCAGTGAGAGGGATGTCAGGGCACCCCATGCCCCTCTGGGTGCAGTCTAGGTGCCACCTCACCCAACCTACTCCCAAGCAGATGGATTGTTAGAGAGAAATGGGTGGCTGCTCCAAAATGCCCCTTAGGGCGTGGGCTAGCAGCTGGGCTGGGGACAGAGGACCTCAGGAGTGACCACTTATGGCCACTTTTCTGCTTTCAGCTTCCCAGGGCTGAGTTGCTGGAGAGGAGCTGTGGCACCCAGGTCCTGGTGGAGTGCTATCCCTGCTCAGGGAATGCTCAGGGTCCAGCTGAGCTGCTGTGTGCAGGGATGGGAATAGCAAGGATGTGACAGGGCTCTGTCAGGCAGGAGGGACACGGGAATGTCACCTGGCTTGTCCTGTTGTGGTCAGGTCAGGCCTTCCCAGAGAGCCAGAAAATCCAGCCCTGACTTCTTCATGGGGTTCAGATGGGCAACGCTGGAGAGCAGGCAAACCCCAGGCTGTGACACCGAGCTCTGGGCAGGTGAGTGGAGCTGCCATAGCTTGTCCTTTGCTTTTCTCTTTGGCTGAGGATGACTGAGAATGAGAGCAAGTATTTATGTATTTGCCATAAACTTTTTCTAGGGTGAGAGGTCTGAGTGCAGCAAATAGGGTCAGGCTGGGATGGGGCAACTTTTGGGAGAGGGGCAACATGATGAAGGTCTTAATTTCCATTTAGGGGGCATCTGTCTCCCTTCAGGAGAGGGGTGAAGGCTCAACCCCTCACTCTGAGCATCTCTGTGGCAGCTGTGGATGAGCAGCTGCTGCAGGGAAGGGCTGAAACTGCAGGCAGAGTGGAGGAAAGGGTTAAAGCCCCTGGCTCCAGCCCATTAATACTCGGGGTGCCTGTGGGGGGCTGAAGGCTTCCCCCAGATACCACTAGGCTTTGGCTTTAGCCCAATGTGGCTGACTTCATCCTTCTGAAATGTATCATTAGGGCCAGGCAGGTAATTTGCTGTGGGGTTTCAGGGGAGGTGGGTGTGAGGCAGAGCATGCCCAGCATCCTGACCTTGTGTTTGCTGCCTGTTGCAGGATGAGGGCTCCTTGGCCTCCTGCAGCGCTCCTTGTTCTGATGACAATAGTGGAGGGACACACTATGGGTGCTGGGAATGCAAGTGCCTGCCCCAAAGGCATCCTGGACAGGCAAGGACCATCCTTGCCTGTCAGGCCCAGAGATGCAGCATCCCATAGTGTGCTGCTCCCCTCAGTATTTCAAAGCATCTCCCAAAGAAAATCACTTTTGGCAGCCCTTAGGCAATGGGCAGGACTCCCCTGACCTGGTCCAGCGCTGGCATCTGCCATGGCTGTCACTGTCCTCTCCTGCCGTGGTGCTGCTGTGTCCCCGCCAGGAAAATCTGTCCCCCTAAACAACAGTCAGGGGCGGCCCGTACGGCTTTGGCTTTTCCATCGCAGATCCGCTCGTACGGCGCTGCCTCGGACTCTCCTCTGATCGCTTCTGTTTTCCTCCGGGAAGTTGGAGGTTTGGGGTTTGGAGTGATCTCTGCCCGGGCGGTCCCCAGGAGCGCACCCCCAGCAACCCCATTGGAAGATGGGGTGATCCAACAATGGTCCTGCCGGGAGCGGGTGGCACAGGGGGGGTGCGACGGGAGGGGAGCGGAAAATCCCATCCCCGTGCCCAGCACCTCTGGAGAGGAGGGGAGAGGAGTGGTAACCCTCCGCCTCCCTCCTCCCTCCATGCCTGCAGCACCCCCCTGGGGCAACACCCCCGAAACTGATGTAATTGTCCCCATCCCAGGGGTCGCAACCTCCTGCTCAGCGTGGGTCTGTCGGGTGGGGTCAGCGGGGATACTGGCAGGGGTACATGGACGGGGGCATCATCTCCCCCCACACATACACACACACCAAGAGGCCGCGGCGATGGGCGCGGGAACCGACTGGCCGCGTCTCCCCGGGCTGGTGGCTCCGGCAGCAGAGGGCAGCAAGCCACCGGGCACCCAGGGACACCCCGGGGGGTGGCCCCAGCGGGGGCCGGGCCGGGCGGGGCTGGGGGTCCGGCGGGGGAGGCGGCCCCGGGGCCGCGCCCGCTTAAAGGGCGGTGGCGACGGGGCAGGGGAGGCAGAACGTTCGGGACAGGCTGGGTCAGGGTTCTGGGACCTGGCTTTCCACTCAGGTAGGATGGGCTCGGCGGTTTCGGGTAGTGGAACCCGTGGGGTTCACCCCCTCCTCTGCCCGTGGGGACTCCCCAGGCTCCTCTGGAGGGGGGGCTGAGCCCACCGGCAGCGGGGCAGCGGCTGTGTCGGGGAGGGGGCTCCCCCTGATAACCCCTCTCTGCTCTCCCCAGGCGCAAAGATGGGGTGCTTCACCTTTATCAAGGTCATGATGATCCTCTTCAACCTGGCCATATTTGTAAGTGCACCCCAGCTGCTGTCCCTGTCTGGGAGGGGGATGTGTGTGTGGGGTGAGCCAGGGCAGCCCCCTCGTCTGCCCCGGGAACTTGGGATGAGGGCCTGGGGTCTGCGGGAGCAGCTCCCGGGGTAGCCAAGCATGGGGTGTGTGATACCTGGCCAGGGCTCTCCTGCCCCTCTGTGCCCCTTTTTTTGGGGATTGTGAGCAGTTGAGTGCAGGTGGGGTTTGTGCCTCTGGTGGGGCACAAGATCTGGTCTCTGTGCCCAAGCTGAAGGTCTAAAGCCCCAGGCTTGTGGGGATCTCTGACTCTGTGTCCAGCTCTAGCCAAAGCCCAGGGGACTGTGCTGGGCTCTGGGGACAGTGGCTGTTGC
Organism: Heliangelus exortis; assembly: GCF_036169615.1. Classification (NCBI taxonomy): domain Eukaryota; kingdom Metazoa; phylum Chordata; class Aves; order Apodiformes; family Trochilidae; genus Heliangelus; species Heliangelus exortis. The sequence goes on along the minus strand of NC_092429.1, from coordinate 9,191,978 downwards.
ATCAGCTACCCGTGTCCTGTGCTGAAGTTCCGGTGAGGAGTGTTGTGTACCTCTGAGCAGGGGGGTTGCTGGGTCCCAGCCTGAGGGGCTTCATCTCTGCAGAGGAGCATCCGATGTGTGTGACAATGACCTGAGGTGCTGGAGGTCTTGGGTGCTGGAGGTCTACAGACCACACACAGCCTCTGCTCCCACCCAGGAAAAAGGGTAGTGGAGCTCCTGAGAGCTGTCCTGGCTCTGCAGGAATATTGGTGCCAGCTGGAAGGGGGTGGGATATGGCCATGAGAAGTTGGGATGCAGAGCCTCCCCCCTTACCCTGGTGAAACTTTTCCTCCTTAAAGCTCCTGCCAGGACCTGGGGCTGGTGGGGAAGGTCAAGTGTCTGGAGGGCAGGGCTGGGGAAGGCTGGAGCCCTGAGCTGATCCCACCAGGAGCGTGTGAATATCTGGGGCCAGGGGCTGCTCAGCTGCTCCCTGGACAGAGGAACTTGTGGCAGTGTGATGGTGGCCAGTGTCTGAGCTGGCCCTGTGGGTTCCTCTGGGGTCAGGGGGTGGCAGGTGGCACTGCTGCCCTGAATGGGGGTTTCTGCCCTGCTGCTGACACTGAAACCACTTGGGCTGGGGAAGGGAGCAGCTGTGACACTGCAACCAGGGGTGTGCTGGTGATGGGGTGTGTTGTGGGGTAGTAACCCATCCAGCTGCCCCAAGAATGTGGTGGCAACGCCCTGAGCTGCCCTCAGCAGCCACAAAATCCTTCTCTGGCACGGCAAAAACGTGCAGAGGGGAGAAATACCTCTGCCTCCCCCACATCCCAGATCTCTGCCTTCCTGGGAGCTGATGTTGTCTTTCTCCTCCCAGCTTGGTGGTGGGACCCTCCTGGGAGTTGGCATCTGGGTTGCAGTGGATGGAAAGTCGTTCCTGGATATTTTTGGGGCACTCTCCTCCAGTGTCCTGCAGGTTGTGAATGTGAGCTACTTCCTCATCGTCATTGGTGCCATCCTGCTTGTCATCGGCTTTCTTGGGTGCTGTGGTGCCCAGAAGGAGAGCAAGTGTCTCCTGATGTTGGTATGGACCTGACTCATCTCATTATCAAACTTCATTTTTTTTTGTGTCTCTGGTTGGTGAGATCTGAGGGACAGATTTCCCTCTGGAGTTGTTCTCCTTGGACGTTCCCATGTAGTGGAAGGCTGGGATGGGCCTTGGAAAGGCAGTGCTGGACCCAAAGTCTGCCCTGGACAAGACTGAAAGGAAGCAGAAGCTGGTGCTGAGCACAGGTTTCTCTTAGAGCATGTCCAGAGAGGTCATCCTCATGCAGACAGAGGGTTGGAGGACCCCAAGGTTGTGCTGCTTCTGCCTTAGAGCAGAGCTGAAGGCCATGAGATGTGGCTTGAACCCTGAAATAGGGTCCTGTGGCCCTTGATCCTGCTCTGACCTCCTTTTGCTGTATCCTAGTTCTTCACCGTGGTGCTGATCATCTTCATTGCCGAGGTTGCTGCTGCTGTGGTGGCTCTGGTCTACACAGGTCTTGTGAGTGGCATATCTGAGTCTTGATTTGGGCTAATCTGGGACCTGTCCTTTCTCTGGGGAAAACAGGAGACTGGGGGGCTGGCAGGGCTGCCCATGGAAGGGGAAGCTAAGAGGTGGGCACTGTCAAGGGTACCTGCTGGCACCAGCATGGGAAGGCTGGGGTGGTGGAACTGGTGTGAGGGTGGAGGGCACAGGGGTTCCCATTGCCCTGAAGAAATGGGGGTTTGGTACAAGTTTCACCTGCTTCTTTGAACACCTGTAGTCCAGTAACAGCAGAGGCTTGACACCTCTCCACCTCTGGAGATGGTAGGAGCCACAGAGGAGAGGAAGTGCCTAAATGCTGCATTCTGAGCAAACCTAACCTCTTATTGGGTGTATTAGAAGCCATTTGAGGAGAAAGGTGACTGCTCACACCCTCATGGGCTTTGCCTCATTAGGCACAGGAAAAGTCAACCACAGGGCAAGCGTCATTCCTGGCTCCATGGGTTGTGCTGCTTATCAGATGACTCAGAACCCATGGGTTAGTGGGGAAGGGACCAAGCTGTCTTTGGGCCAAAAGGATGTGGTGTGGTGTGCTCCTGGCCACGCTGGGGCTGTTTGGTCTCCTCCTCATGGGCTGAGATCAGTATGGAGGCTCTTGGCTTTGTGGTGTTCCCTAAGGGCTTCTCTGAAGGTGTTTCTCTGCTTCTTCTTCCAGGCAGAGGTACTGCTGAGGGGTGTGGTGACTCCTCTCCTGAAGGAGAAGTTTGGGAACGATGAGCCTTTCACACAAATCTGGAATGTCACCATGGGGGAGGTATGCTGGCCCCTTGGACCCACAGCTGTGGGTCAGGATGCTGTCAGCACAGACTTGGTGATGCACACTTGGGTGGGTGATCACAGTGGGAATGGGGACATGGTCATAGCCCTGGATGTGCAGAGGTTTACTTCCTGGGTGCCTGGGATCTACTCGTCTGGGATCTAGGTGTCCCGTTGCTGGGGTGAGAGCTGTACATGCTGGAAAGTGGAACAAAATCCTGGTTCCAAGAAGGTTCTTGAGCACCTCTCCCAGAATTGGGTTGTGCTGGGTAACCACCTGAATTGGGGCAGCAGGGTCTAGACTGTGTCCAAGCCAGAAAGGAGACCTGTAGGATGCTTTCCCCAGCTCTTCCTCTCTTAGATTGGTTGCTGTGGCCTGAATAACTACGCAGACCTCACAGACTCCCCGTGGTACAACAGTCACAACCACACCTACCCAGCACCCTGCTGCAAGGACGTGAAGCCCTGCAGTGACGTTCTCGCTGCGGAAAAAAATGTCACGGTATGGATGGAGCAGTGGCTCCCAACTTCTGGCAGAGCCTGGTTTGGGGGATACCTGTCCTGTAGCTCCAGCCCTAGCTCTGGGCATGGTGGTCACACGGGCTTTAAGTCCTGTGAGATGCTGTGGTGACCTTGGCTTGTCCCTGGTGCAGACAAGCAAAGCTGCTCCCATCGCTTTGTCCTGAAAGGGAGCTCTGCACCAGGGTGGCACCCTTGGAGCTGAGCATGACCCCCTGCACCACTCTGCCTTTTTGGGTGATTTCCTTGCCTTTTCTCCTCCTCCCCCCCAACACCCTGTTCTGTGCTGTGGCCTGATGGTCCAGGATGAGTTTCCTCCTGAAGTCTCCATCCCTCGTCCATGAGAGAACTGAACCTTTCTTCCTGGGGATGCTGTTCCCCAGTGGTTAGGGGATGGCTACCTCTTGCTCACATTCTCACCTGCCTGGTTACCTCCTGCAGGGCTGTTTCAAGCAGATCCTGGAAGATATCAAGACCAATTCAGGTGTGGTGGGTGGTGTGGCAGCTGGGATCGCTGCCTTGGAGGTGAGTGCCTGAGTATTTGTGCTGCCTCCTCCTTGTACCTGGAGGTGGGCAGTGATGCTGGGACCATGATGCAGCTTCATGGACCACCATCTGCCCTAAGAGGGCTACTGACCCTTTTTCCCTGGGCACACCCAGCTCTTCCTCCTTGTGTGCACTGGGGCTGGATGCTATGGGCTGTGACCCAAACCTGTCTTGAAGGAGGGTCATGGACAACACATACTTGTGAGGTCTGACTTGCTTCTTGTCACCCCCAGATCGCAGCCATGGTGGTTTCCATGTACCTGTACTGCCAGCTGGATCACAAATGACCTCAGGAGGCAGGAGGATGATCTGCTCCCCACACCGGGCTGGGGTGTGCCCATGCTGTACTCTTGGTGTGGGGAGGGGGACCCCATTACTCCTTGGGCCTGATGCTGTGATTTATAGATTTTGATCTACTGAGCTGGGATCTGTAGAGTTTATGAGTATATTTTTGTACTGATGTGGCACACTGAGTCTGTACATAGAGACTGGGGGGGTTGTGTTTTCTTTTTTTGTTTGTTTGTTGTTTTTTCTGAAGGGGACTGGGAGGGGAAGCTGAATAATCTTTTTGGGGAGAAAAAGTGGCACAGGGGCTGACCACTGCTGCTGATCCAGCAGTGGCACAGTGATGTCTTGATTAAACCCTTGCAGGCCAGTACTCTACCTCTCCCATGCTGCCCCTGTGGTGTCTCTGGATGGGGTCTATCAGGGCAAGGGGCTGGAGCTGCTCTGTGCCCCCCCCCGCATCACCCCACTGAACGGGGGCTGGTCCCAGCCAAGGTGTTGTAGGTGATAACTACACCCTCAAAAGATGATGTATTTACCCCTGCACCCATCCTCTGCCAGCCCTGACCCTGTCACTGTGTTGTCCCCTAAACACTGTGTTGTCCACCAGGCACTGGCTGGTGGTTGCCTTGCCCTGGCATGAAGCACAGACTCATTGGGCTCTGGCCCAGTGGCAGACAGGGCTGCCCCATACCTCTCATCATTTCATGGCCCAGCCCCTCTCCATGCTGTAAGGACAAACAAATAAATTTTTCATCTTGGATACAAATAATTTTCTGGTGTCCCTCTGGGTGCTGCCTTCAATAACAAGCACCTGCCCAGAGGAGCATTGCCCTCCCCCTGCTCCATCAGCCCCAGGCAGGCAGCACAGCCCTGCCTGCAGCCCTGCCCACCCTCCACTGAGGCTCCTCACCTGCTCGGGTGCTTGGAAACAACAAATTTGGTGTTTGCACAACAGTCGGGGAGTGGTGGGGGCCACCCTTGACCTTGCACACCTGCTCTGTGCCAGCTCAGCAACGCTGGTTCAGCCTGGTTTGAAAAGCAGGGCTGGCTCTGGGGGGTGGGACTGGGGGTGTCCTGGTGTCCCCATCAGCACCAGGAACCCCAAATGGGTTGGGTTGGGGTAGGAGGCCCAGTCAGTCCCATCTCCAAGCACCTCCATCCCACACTATCTGTGTGATGCATTTATGGTGCCTCGATGTGTAGGGATGGTGGGAGGGTTGTGGGGGGGCTGGGAGGGTTTCCAGCCACCCCTTTTCCAAAGGGCTGCTCCCTTCCTGGCTTCCCCACCAGCCAGCCATCCCACCTTCAGCATCCACTTGCTGTGCCTCAGTTTCCCTGTTTCAAAATTGAGGCCAACGCAGGGGTTTTGGGGGACAGGTGCTGTCGAGGGCTGCTTCGCCCCATGGTCCCAATCTCTGCAATCTGTGGGGCATAGCAGGAGGGTGGTGGTGGGGAAGGACGAGGTGATTAGCAGTGGGGCAGGAGGCCAGTATGCAAACAGCCTCCCCCCTCACTGCTTTGCTCCGTGCCTGCCACAGCCCCCCCCTTATCAGCTCCTGCACCAGGCATGGGCTGCACCAGAGCCCTGCTGTGGCTGCTCAAGGTCTGATGTCTGCCCAGCACCATCCAGCACCCAGCACACTGGCAGGAAAGGCAATGGGACAGATATGGGGACCTGCTCCCCACCCTGGGTGACTCAGCCCTGGGGATGTGGGTTTTGGCCTCGCCCCACGGCGAGGTGTGTGGGGAAGCTGCCAGAAAATGGGCTCCTCTTCCTCCCTGACAGGTGAGGGTCCTGGTTCCACTATAACCAGTGGTCTCATGAATGACATCAGGGATTTTGCTTCTCTTTTCTCTCCGTGCACACAAAAGCCACCTGCACCCGGCACTGCCCAAAGCCCTTCCCAAAGGTGTTGTGGTGCCCAGAAGCCAAGTGGCCCCAAGAGCTGCCAGCTGGCACTGAGCCAGATTTTTGGAGCTCTGTCTCTTTTTGGGGCTCTATCTCTTTTTGGGGCTGCCTTGCAAAGCTGACTCCTGTTGCCATCATCTCCACAGGGTGGGGAGTGCTGGAGGTGATGCCCGACCTCACACCTCTTCCCTGCTGTGGGGTTTCTCTGGAGCAGGGCAGGCAGTTTCTGTAGAGCTGAGGTTTGGCAAGGAGCCTGCAGCCACCAGTTTGGTTCCTCCCCTCCACCTGCTCTGGGAAACTCGAAGGACCAGTTTATCCTCCCGGATGCAACTCCTCCCCATCGCCCTTCCTTACTCCCCTGGCAGATGAAGGGCAGCAGTGGGGGGCAAGCCAGGCTGGTGCCACCTCCCTCCCCAGTGCTCCCACTGTCCCCCTGCCCTCTGCTTCCCACTGCCCAGACACAGCCAGGACTGCTTGGCTCCCTGGGGAAGACCCCATGCTGGTCACCCACCAGCCCTGGGATGCACCTCAGCCCACTGCCCCAACCCCACCAACCCATATGGGTACCACCAGGCATCTCTGCACCGTGTAACCCTTAGGCTGATTGCCCAGACTCCTTGGTTCTCCAGGGTGCCTGGCAGCACCCTAAAAACGTGACAGTTGTGTTATCAGAGTGCAAGGCATGTTCCCAGGAACATGTAGGAACACACAGAAACTTCCTTATCATCCTCAGGAAGGTGTCCTTGGACTTGAGATGCCCAAGAAACTTTTAGGGTGTGTGTGCTGGGGTGGGGGTTCCTCTTTTCTACCCATGACGCAGGTCGGGGGACAGCAGGAGGCTGAAGTCTCCCTGGCAGGGACTGGTGCTCTCTGGCCACGGGTGGTGCCACCTACCACGGGCAATGACCCCTGGGCAGGTGCCGACCTTTCCCCACCAACACAGGAAGAAATCTTTCAGGATGGGCAGAGCTGGTGGGAGAGAAGGGCAGGGGGGCTGGGCTCAGGGCAGACTTTACTTCTCTCCTGGGTCAGACGTGCCCTTCTCCCAGCTGGAGAAGTGATGAGGGTGGTAGGAGGAGAGACCTGGCTGTGTGTGGGCACCATTCAGCAAATGGGCAGCATTTGGTCTCTGTGCTCCAGGGTTCTTTTGGTAGAAGGGAAACAGGGGTGCACGCAGATCCCCACCTGCCTGGACCTCCTGGAAATAGTGTGGCATCTCCAGCCCCATCCCATCTGCTGTGGCTCCAAGCAGGAACCAGCCCAATTTCACTTCAGCAGTCTTGGACTGTAGGAAACAACCCCATTTGGACCCCGAAAGGGAGCAGGATGCCTCAAGGCTTCTTTCTCTAGAGACTTTCAAGACCCAAGGAGGTGTTTGTGTGACCTGCCCTAGGTGATCCTGCTCTGGCAGGGGAGTTGGGCTCGATGATCTCCAGAGGTCCCTTCCAACCCCTAACATTCTATGATTCTATGATTCCTGAGGCTGTGCTGCTTCCTGGGGAGCAGTGAGGAAGGGGCCGGGGGCTGGGCTGGACCTGGCCCCCCTGCAGCCATGGTGGGTGCTGCACATGGGCGAAATTCCCAGGAGATTTGCAAGGCACATTTGCCACCAGCGTCCCCTACCCCAGGGCACAATGGACAAAATCCTTGGTGGCAGAGGGGGTTGTGCTGGCAGGGAGTGGGCAGCACTCAGAACTTTGGGAAAGGAGCTGCCCCCTCCCTCCTGGGAACTAGTTCTGGGGATGGGCAGGGTGGTCATGAACTAGGGGAAGGAATTGGAGCTCTCTGGGTTTGTGCTGCTAAAGGGAGTGAGTGGGAAGGAAAAGCAAACACCTGGCACAAGGAGTGCCCTCTGCGGGGAGTTTCCCCTCACCTGCTGCAACAACAGAGCCAGGATCTTCCCGGAGGAGAGGACATCCTTGAAGGGCATGGGCTGGCCAGGGGGAAGAAGTGAGGCCATGCACCCTTTCCGTGGCATAAACCCTCCCCCCTGGCTCCCCTTCTCCTGCTCTCTGCCCCAGAGAAAATCCTGTGTGCCCACCCAGCCCTAAGGGTGCTTCCTGGGCAGCCTCTCCCTATCTCCTCCCTGGTTATTTACTGAGATACCAAAGGAGGTGATGCTAAAAAGGAGGCTGTTAAAAAGGCAGCAGGCAGGAGCTGACGTGGACCCTGGGGTGTTAAAGATTAACACCCTGCAGAGCAGGACACGGTGTAATAACCAAGGCAGCAACAATTCTGGGTACCCAGTTGAAGATTAATTCACTGCTGGGCTTTGTTAGGTCCGGGCAGAGGAGGTGGCAGCCCTGTGCTGGAAAGGTGCAGCAGGGGACAGGGACATCTGGTAGCTGGGACCAGGGAGAGAAGCCAAGCTGCGCCTCTTCCTGGAAGCTGTTTGGGAACCTTGGGCTCATTATAAAGCCAAGGGTGCTGAATATTTGGGATCTGCCCCCTGAGCTGGGCTGCTGGTGGCCTGGGCACAGCGTCACTGCCTCCCTCCCACACAGGGATGGGGACAGGGCCAGCATGCCCCAGGCACTGGCACCCCTCCAGCTCTGAGATCCCTCATCCAGGGGGACGATATGTGTTATCCTGGAGGATGCTGGCTGGAGGGTGCTTCCCTCCACCTGTGGGGCAAGGCTGGGTCAGCCTGGACCCTGTCTCCCACAGCCCAGTTCATCATTGGAATACAAGGAGTCCCACACCCCAGCACAGAGATCCCCACCAAACAAGCATAACACATAAAAATAACCACCACGAGACATCATGCAAATTTGCCCTTCCCCCTCACCCCCCCTCAAGCTCTGGAAAGGTCAAGTTTCATGCCAAGGCTATTTTGCTTTTGTTTAATTATCAGCCAGCTCCTGGGACGTAAAGCAGCCCAGACAGGTTCTCTTTTGTATGGCTGCACAAAGCCAGGGAGGTTGAGCTGCAGGGGGGGCTGTGTGGGGCCAGGTGAGACCTGGCAACCCACAATTCGGGCAGCATGGGCTAAAGCTCGTGCCAAGATGGGCCGAACCATGGGGGCTGGTGTGTTGGGCTTTCCACGGAGAGCAGGTACTGGGACAGTCACCTGGCTGGACCCTGGACACCCAGGGATGCTCCAGCACCTCTGGGCTGAGCCAGGAGGTGAGGAGGATGGGGAGCACCTGGATGCCATAACAAGCTCCCTGGGACCGAGCCCCTTCAGGCAACATCACCACCACCTGGGGGCCATGAGGTGAAACCCGACAGCTCTAGGAAAAAGCCTCTGGGAAGGGAATTTCACCCTGAAAGCTGTGCCTGGCCCTAGGGACAGGGTGGCAGCCACTTAAGAGGAAGCCCAGCCTGGCTGCAGGGAGTGAACAGGGGAGCAGAAGGAAGCCAGTATGGGATGCAGGTCATGGCCACTCTGTGTTGGTGGCTAACACTCTCTTGTCACAGTTTTTCTGGGGTCCTGTAGTCTAAATTTCCTTTCACAGACCCCATTTCCTTTAAAGAAACCCAATTCAACCAGAGGCCAGAATGCAGCCCAGCCCCACAGGGCTCGTGCTGCTGGGGCTGGATTCTTGCTATCCCTCACCCCACAACATGTAGACACTTCATCCTGCTGACCCCTGAGGGGACACCAAGCCAGGAGGCAAGGGCCATGGATCTGTATTGCTTTGGGGAGAGCAGCTGGAGGCTCTGGGAGAAGCACAGGAGCTGGATGCACCAAGCAAGTGCCCAGGCAGCTGGCCAGAGTTTCCATTGGTTGCTGAAGATAAAGGTGATAAAGGTTGAAAACAGCTCACAAACCTGTGCCAGCTACTGCAGAATGGCACTGTGGACCTCTGCTGGCATGGAAGCTGCAGGGCAAATGCCTGGGGCCACTATCAGCCCTGCAGTGCAGAGATGCCACAGAGAACAGGGGTCTGTCCTTTTGAGCCAGGTGGCCACAGCCAGAGACTCTCACAGCCCTGGATCATGCCTGAGACCAGCAATGAAACACACAAGGCTCAACAGCTTTGCAACGTTTAATCTTGAAAAAATAATTCAATTGTGAAAGCAGCAAGCCCTGGGGATGCCCAGACACCCAGCCTGACCATGGCTGCTGCACAGAACAGCACCCAGCAGGCCATGCCCATGGGGGGTGCAGAGAGGGGGGAGCTTGAAGCCCACCAGTTGAGCCCCATGGTTGGTGAGAGCAGGGAGCCAAAGCTCTCTGGTCACTGATGGGCAGTCAGCAAAATGGGGAACTCATGTTTAACCACTCCCTGTCAGTAGGAACACCCTTCTCAGCCCCAGGAGGAGTGAGCAGGAAGCCAAGCCTGAACCCCACCAGAGAAGAAAGGAAAGAGGGTGCATTTAGTTTCAGGGAGAAGGGAAAACAGGCCTTGGGGACACAGATGATAAGGAAAGGGAATCTGTGGAGAGCCATGGAAGTTTTCCCAAAGCAGGCTAAGGGGAACAAGCTGCTTTCCCCAGGAAGAAACCAATTCCCTTTCCCATCGTGCTGTCAGGACCTGCTTCACCTCCTGCCAAGGGCCAGTGCAAAGCCCAGCTGCCCACTGCTAGAGTGCCAGCAAAGGGCAGTGCTGGGGATGGCAGAGAGGGGCAAGGCTGAAACCAAGCCCAGTACCAATATTGCAAGAGTGTGACCCTGTACCCTCTGATCTTCCTCCTGCATCTGTCCCATCCCTCCTGCTGGGACAGGCATGCAAGGGACCACAACGAGTGGAGTCCCTGCGGTCACACCCGAGTTGTGCTGCGTCCCCACAGGGCCCATTTTGGCCAAAGGGGAGCAGATTTCCTACACGGGACAAGGGAGGAAGGAGGGGAACAAAGGATGGAGCTGGAGGGACAAGATACAAACCTCCAGTGACTGCTCCCATGCAGGGTGGGGGCTGTCAGCTCTCCAGGCTGCATTCCTGCTATCCTCCCCTTCCCACAAGCAATAAATAAATAAGTTAGTGTAGTGTAGACCCCAACGCTCAGTTCACAGTGACAAAATGAAGGGGAAGAGCCCCTGTGACCACAGGGAAAGGACTGAGCAGCAAATCCTCCTCTCAAAGGCAAGCCAGAGCTTAGCATCTCTGCCCAAAGCTAGGGGACCTGGGTAGAGAACAGAGCTCTTGCTGCATGGATGAGACAGGAAGGTGCACTGAGCAAGGGAACCAGGACTGCCCCCAACTGGGGGGAGCATTAGTACCGGGTGACTGGGGGCAGGAGGGGGCCCTGGGGTCCTTCCTAAGGCACGGGAGGAGGGATAGGGTCCCCCTCCCTCTGCACGAGGGGTGTACCATAGCAGGGCAGCCAGGCTGCCCATCCCAGCTCAGCTCACAGCTTCCCTGCTAGCAACGTACCATGATAAGGGGGAATGCTGAGGAGAACAAAGCCCCTCTGCCCTCAGGAAGAGCTGGGGGTACCCGGCCAGAGAGGAGGGTACAGTACCACAGGCAAGGACCACACCAGAGTGCTGCATCTCTGGCTCCAGAGGACCCCAAGTCCATCCTATCCCTGCAGCTTGGAGGATGCCCTCTGGCTGCTCCCATCTTGCTCTGCAAGGCACTTACAACCCTCTCCCACAACTTGAGGAGCCGGGCTGCTCCCCACAGAGAAGGTGGGTGAGGACAGCCTGAGCTGCTGCACACAGGCTGGTCTGCTGCTATCTGCAGTCATTTCCAACTCCAGGAACTGCAGGGAAAAGAAAGGGGCATCTGACTGCCCTCGTGCTGGGGTATGGGGTGTCCCCTATGTGTCCATAGCAAGTTCAGCTTCTCTGCAGCATTCCCTTTTCCCTGTCAGCTGGGCTGCATCGGTGGCTGCAAAGTTGGTGGGTAGGGAGATGTCCAACCCAGTGTACAGTCTTCACGGAGCATCCATTGTGCAGGAGATAGAAGAGATGCTGGATAATTCCCTCTTCACCACTGTGTTTCACCACTGGGGATGGAACCAGCCAGCCAAGAGTTAATAAATAACACCCAGCTCAAAAGCTGCAACACTTGCACGTGAACATGCTGCCTTCTCAGGACTTGAGGACCAAAACGGGAAGCAGAGGTGTTTCTTGAGGCCCTCTTCAGCACCCAACTGAGCATTTGCTTCTTCCAACCTTGCCCAGCCAGGGGGACAACAGGAGCAGCGTTAGTAAAGAGTCTGTGTTTAAAAAAAAAAAAAAAAAAATGTTCCTGGGATGGTAAGGACCCTGTCCTGTGCAAGGGAGAGGGAGACCACAACTGGGGGCTGGAGGGAACCCGAGGTCTCATTTTGCAGCCTGAAATGGGAGTCTGTGTCCAGTCACCAGCCTCTGAGAGCTGCTGCCACTTCTGTTTCTGCACCATGGAGGTCTCCATCTTCTCCTGGTCCCCCTCGCTTCCCAGCTGCCAGTCTCATGTCTGCTCTGCTGCAGCAACTGCTGGCACTGCCACTGCCCCCTCCTCCTTGGCGGGAGGCTCCATGTAGATTGGTGTCACTGATGCGGGCTTCTTGGACCTGCAGGTGAGAAGGTTGGATGGGAGCAGGCAGAGGTGGTGGTTTCCCTCAGGAACCAACTCCCAGCAGCACTGCCCACCTCCCTGGTATGATCTCCTTCCCACTGGGACATCCTCCAGCCCTGGGCACATATCTCATCCCCCTTTCACCACAATGACCTGGTAGGGGGGTGGTATGCCTCAGGACTGGGACAAGGGACAGTGCCATGAGGATGGGGGATTACCCCAGTTGCTGTGCCCCTGATACTCACGAGTAGGGGGAGGCAGGGACCCCCACCACAAGGAAATGGTTCTTCTTGCGGAAGAGCCGCCACAGCCCCTTGTGGTTCCCACGGACATCCAGGTCCCAGATGTGGAGGCACTAGGATGGTGGGGAAGGAAAAAGGCATCAGAGTCTGGGGACAGACACCAGGTGTCTACTGGCAAGGGAAAAGCCTCACCTGCTGCCTCTCATCGAGACACAGCAGAGAGGGGACAGCATCTTGATCAGGGCAGCACCCCTCAGCCACCATCAGTGAGTGAAGAGAGGGGAACCTGTTCCCATCCCTGCCTCAGGACAGGGGGTTTGACCATCACCTCCATGCCAAGGACAGAATCATCCAGAAAAGCTCAGCCCCTGGTGTCCCACATAAGGAGATCATAAAACTATCTCCACAGAACCAAGCTTCTGTCCTGGGTCACCCAAAGCTTAAATACCACCCAAGGGCAGCAAGAACGCTGAGCTGAGCCAGAGGTCATGGGCAAACCCAAGAACAAAAGCCAGATGGTCCCCAGTGATGCAAAGATCAATGCAGGGCCACGTCAGGGCCTCACCTTGGCAAGCTGAGTCCAGGTGGTAAAATCTGCTTCCTGCTCCATCCTGATGAACATGACATAGACCTTGCCCTCAGTGTCGGGCACAAAGGAGTCCTCACAGGGGTTCTTGCTGTGGTCCAAGACCTCAGCCTCACTGTGGAAAGAGAACAGGGAGTGAGAGAGGACATCACCTCTTTCCTGTTCCCACTGCAGGGCACTTCAGACAGGCAAAGTGGTGGCTGGAGATGCCAGGGCCAGCTCCCTCCTTGCTTCTGGACTGGTTGGTTGACCCAGTGTGCCCATAGTCTTCCAACCATCCTGCAGGCACTTACCCCAGGAGACGGTGAATTTCAGTCTCGTAGGCATCTTTCCTCAAGCTGTTGGAGGAGGAAGAGAGGAGAGATCAGGGCAGAGCCACTGTTTGATAAGCAGGGATCATCCCAAGAGGATTCAGTTAAGATTGCCCCAGTGTAGTACCAAAAGGTCTATTGTAACCAAAGAATGGAAAGCAGGGACTGCCACATAGCCTGAAGGATGTGGCAGCAAAAATGTGACCCTTCAACATAGGCAGCTGAATCCAGCCTCACAGAACACACTGCAAGGATTCCCCAGGGGTGTCCAGAATGCTGGGGCTTAAGGTTATGGCTGCTGCTCCAGGAGAGGAAGGGAGATGTCCCCAGCACAAGGGGACAAGAGGCAGGTCAAGCAACTCTCATCCAGATCTCATTCTGACCAGCACTCACCTTTCCACGTTTTTAAGCTGGACATTTGGAACTGTGTTGAACTTGTGCTTCTTGAAATAGGCTTCCTGGGAGGAAGAAAGAGAAGGGAAGAGAAAAAGGGGTTCGGTCAGGAGTCAGCAGCACTTTGAGGTCACCTCCAGCATCTCTGCTATCTGGAAAGGTGGCTGAGTTAGAGCTCAGCACCAGGAATGGGGCTTGGGGGCTGAGGGAGGTCACTCACATGGAAGTATCCATTCATGTTGAGCCCCACGATGCCGAAGTGGTAGGAGCGTGAGATGTCGGGGATGATGCATTCCCGGCCCTTCCGCTGCTCCGGCATCCGCATCCACATGTCCCAGTCCCAGAGCTGGGGAGGGGAAACTGCCACTCACATTCAAGTTTGGGGGACATGATTTGGTAGTGTGGTCATCCAGGGACTTTGCTGGCTGCCCATACCAGCTCTAGCCTCTTTGGCCCCAGCCTGCCTACGCTGGTTCCAGACAGCTCTGCGGCTGGTTTTATGGTTCTCAAAGTCTGTCCCAAATCCATTCCTGCTTGGGCATCCTTCCCAAAGAAAGCTCAGGGAGAGGCAGGACCCCTCCAAGAGCTGTATCTATAGGGTCTAGGTAATTATCATGGACTGCTGATGGGCAGATGGGGGTGTAGGAGACCGGGTCCCTTCTAGGGTACTCACCTTCTCAGGGGTTGGCCACTTGGGCTCCAGCTCATCCTTGTACAGGCTCTTCCGGAGCACCCAGCCCAGGCCTGGCATGGTCTCCACACGGTACAGGAGTGAGGGGTCCTCAGCTGTGTGCTCATAGCCCTGTGATGTTAAGGAGAGCAGTCAGCACCCTGAATGCACCCCTACCCTGCCAAAATAGGGTGCATCTTTCTCCACGGAGACCCCCAGCATAGGGAGCAGGGGACAGCCACTGGGAATCACAGGGCAGGAACAGGACAGTGATTTGCAGGGACACTTCTGAACATTTCAGGGCTGGGGAGACAGACCCACCTAGGATGATGGTGGGGGGACACCCTGCTATATAGACAGAACTTGGACCCCAGCCTGACAGGGAAACAACATGGGGCAGAGGTGTCCTTGCTCCACTGATCTCCCTCACCCACCTGGTCATTCCAAGCAGAGATGCAGTACAGGCTCTCATCTTCCTCCAAAAGGTGTATTGACTGGCTCAGAAAGCTGAGGAAAGAGTTGCCCAGTCTCTGGTCAAACACTCTTCCCTCAGTCAAACCAAGGCAAATTCTCCAAAAAGTGACAAGCCACCCCCAGCTTCTGGGACTGTCTAACCCACCTCTTGTACTGAACTGCCTGATTGTTGGCATGAGATGAGGGGAGGGGCACCCAAACTAGCTAAGCTCTATGCCACCATGGGAAGGGGACAATATTGCCTCCTGTTCCATCAGAGTCCCTCCTCCTTATGTAAGAACTGGAGCCCTGGTAGATGCTGTCCCTGTCCTCTTGCCATGGGACAGTCACAACTGTGTTTGTACCGAATGGATCAGCCTCCCCAAGAAGCAAACCAGGAAAAGATCCCAGACCTCAAAGTCATCCTGCACTGAGTGTCAGGACAGTGGACTCAAGACTCTTTGCAGGCAGAGCTCTGCTACAGCTGTTGTCTGGGGACTGCTCAGCCTTGGATGAGTGAGCTGCAGCATGGCAGGGATCTGGAACCAGGGATCTGACCTCTCCTGAGCAGCCACAGAGCTTCTAGGAAATGCCTCACTGAAACAGGAGCTCAGGCTTTACCTGAAGAAGTCAACAGAAATGTCAAGGTCTTCCTCGAGAACCACAGCAAATTTAGCATCCTGTAGGGCAAGGAGAGATGTCAGGACCAAAAAAAGAGCAGAGATATGAAGCAGTGTTTCCCACTTGTGCCCAGTTCCAGCTCCCATGAGGTGGGGATCACAGGTGCCACAATCCCAGGGAAGCCCTGCACTGCCTTGCTCCCACAGACAAGCAGACAGACTGGGCACAGGCAGAGGTCTCACTCACCGGGAACAGGTTGAAGGTTGCAGTCAGACTGGCTTTGTAGTGCTGCAAGAAAAGACATGTTGGTGCCTGTGTTAGCATCAGCCCCTGGACCACAGGGAGTGGTAGTCTGGCACAGAAGCAGGGCTTAGCCTGCCACCTTTGAATGCCATATCCCAGGAAATAACTTTCCCAGGATCTGGGAAAGGTCTCTCACCTGGGAAACTCTGGCATTTTTAATGCTGATGGGGGTATGCTGGATTCCTGAGAGGCCAAACAGCTCCACAACATCCATGGGCTCCTGGAACAACAAGATACAAAGGTCATCAAATGTGTGGGCCTGGATACATTCTCCTCAGCTTCTGCCAGTGTTGGCCCCCTGGGACAACAACAATATGCCTGTGGGATCCCCTGCACTTGGCTGTCATCCTGGGGGCAAGCAAGGCTCAAAATTCTGCTGTACTGTAAACTCTGCAGCAAGGAACTCGCCAACCCCCCCCTGGCCCTTCAGCCTTTAAGTATTTCCATAAGTTTCTGTTAGGCCTGCTGGTTTGCAGACCCAAAGTTGTATCCACAAATATCTGAGACACCCAGAATTCCCAGTCTCCCACGGACAGTGCAGAAAGAAGACGGATACAGCCAGGAATCCTTATAAGCTGCTTTAAGTTGAAACCACAATCAATTTCATTTTTTCTCACAGTTGCCAAGAAAGGGACCTCTCTGCCCAAGCACACCTGCCCTGGGGGCAGAAGGAATCCACATCTGGGCTGACATATCTTTACCCAAAGAAGGCCCAACCAAGGGCTTCTCCATCCCCTTACTGTCCATACCACCTCCTAGCTACAAAAGAGAGGAGCTCCCATTGCACCAACTGCTCCCCCTTTCCCTGATATCCACCATGGCAGCACAACCCAGGATGCCCCCTCATAGCTGAGGGATGCTGCTCTAGTTGCCATGGCAATGGATGCTGCTATCTTTAACCACTGCTGCAGTAAGAGCCTGCATAAACAAACCAGCTCCCCCAGCCCCACAGCCTGGCAGTGGTAGGAGGGTCCTGCAAGGGAATGATCCTGTTCCCCTTACAAGGCAACCAGACTATACCTCATGGGCTGCTGCAGAGATGGGGGCTAGCAAGCTGCTCTGCCTGGCCTCAGCTTTCACGAGCCTTGTGAAAACAGATCATTTTGGGTCTCTCTACCTCTTACTGAAGAGTGGGGCTGGACAGACACAGCTGGACTGGTTTGTTCCACTTTATGCAAGGAAGCTGGACAGGCACCATTATACCCAGACCCTGCTCAAAGCTATCGAGCAAGAAAAAGAAACTGTCAGAGCCCAGCAGGACCACCTCACTCCTGCACAGCACCCTCTTTCTGATGTGAGGATGGAAAATCTGAGCTTTGGGGAGGACCAAGGCAGCTTTATCCAGACCCACAGCTCAGCTAAGCTGATTGACTGCATAGCAGTGGGGAAAAAGCAGGTGACCCCTAGCAGAAGGGTGAAGAGGCTCACAGCCTGTCACCCACCAAGCACCGGGCCAGGACCACATCCTCTTGGCTGAGGTGCCAAGGACCTGGTTACAGGGACCTCTGGGGGTGCTCTCACCTCATAGTAGCCATCGATGAAGACCGTGATCATCTGCGGGTTGACGCCCTGAGCAGACAGCAAGGAGCGCAGCATCCTGGGGGCAGAGATGGAGGGAGCTGAGTGCAGCACAGCCCCAGTGAGCCCAGGCCCTTCAGCAGAGGGGTACAGATCCCCTGAGGTGGGGGAGACAGGGCACAGTAGGGGAGCAGGACCTACTACCCCCGAACTCTTCCCCTTCCCAGGATCTGTCCGAGCACATCTACCCACACTGCTTGTGCAACCCCAGGTGGAGGCTGGATCCTGCCAGCAGCTGGAAGGAGGGGGCTTGGACCATGCCTGGCCTTGGGCACAGAGAAGAGAAGCCATGTCCCCTGGAAGTGCTCACCTGTACAGGTAGTTGGGGCGGTTCCCTGCAATGACAGCTACAGGCACATCAAAGACTTTATTGTCTTTGAGCTGGAAGAGAAAAACGTGTGATTAGGGTTGAGGGAGGCCATGCCATTGAGAGCAGGACCCATGAGGTTAGGATCAGTCATGCTCTTAAACAGCAGAGTTGCACAGTCCTATCCCATGGCTCGGGACCAACCAGGATTCCACTAAACACTTCTGTAAACAATGCCATCTTCCCTGCTCCATCCCACTTCAGACCCAGCTCCCAAACCCAACTTTTATCCACTGCACCAAAGACGGCCCAAAGGTCACCATGGACCTGGCAATGACAGATTAATGGGAGGGCTCTCCTAGAGGCCTTTTTTTATCCAAAGCAATGCTATGATTCTCTAACTGCTCTGTCTCCAAACGTACAAGCTCTGCTGCTCAAGCTGAGGTTGAGGTAACCTGGTAGCCATGGCAGGTATAGGGTAAGGGAACTCCCTTTCTGCAGCGAGTCCTGGCCAAGTGTATTCACAGCACCTTTGCAAGGGTTAAAAACTGGTGCTTAAGGATAGGGCTCTGCACCTGAGCTCCAAATACACCTGGGTCCAGCCAAGCCCTCCCTCCTGGAGCCTGCCCCAAATCCTCTGCCCTTGCACTCACGGGATCAGGGTTGAACTCAATGGGTGTGGGGTCTTTGCAGCTGCAGACACTGCCATAACCTTCTACTTTGCTGCAGAACCTCTTCCGGCGGCGGTTCAGCTCCGTGTCAGGCCAATGGCACTCAGCATCTGGAGGCACCAAGGAGGAAAAACAGACTGCTCATCCCCAGGGCCTCACCCTGAGTGCTCCAGGCTGCACTGCCATACAGGTGACTCTCACTGGGCTCAGCCATCACCAAGTGACACTTCTGAATGCAGGATGTAACCACAGATGCACTCCCATCACATGGTCTGTCTGAGCAGCAATGGGCCACATTCAAAGCCAACAGCTGGAAAAGATTGGAGCAGGCCTGGTCTGGAGAGGTGAGACTCTCACCTTTCTCAACAATTATGCCTGGAATTGCCACGGGAATAAGGAAGCTGGTCCCATTTTAAAAGTTACATCCCCATCTCAAACAGCCCTAAATCCATCCTAGGATGTTGCTAACAGACCCAGCTTTGGCTCAAAACCACGAAGAGCAGGAGGCAGGCACCTCCCAGAGATACCTGCAACTCCAGAGCACTTCCTACCTTCCACAGATGTCAGATGAACCTCTGTCTTCAGCAGTACAGGGTCACCCCAGGTTGAGAGGGCAGGTGACTTGGCATGCTTCTCCCCGTATACTTCCCCTGCAGCAGGGACACAGGGTCAGGACTGTCTGGAAGGGCCCATCCCCATCGTGTCAAGGTATGACCCAGGGCTGTAGCTCAGGGTGGCAGCTTGGCACCTCATCCCATTGGCCTCCAGTGAGCTGCTGAAGGGCCATGCTTTGCCAACCATCCCCTTCCCTCACTCCCAGGAGCAGAGTTGCCACTCTCTGTGACTTGCTCCCTGCTCACCCAGAAGGGTTTGTCTTCAACTGGCTTTTCCCCCCCAAAAGAAGCCATGAACCCCCTCCTGGCCTGTGCTAGACTCACCTCCCTTCTTCCCTACAAATGTCCACATGTCTCTCCAGCTCAGAAATGGTGCAACTTGGCTTCCCAGGCTTTTCAGGACATTCTTGGCCGTGTCCTTGAGGTGAAAGGAACCTTCATCCTGGAACAAAACACAACCCTGTAGCTGAGGTCTAGCTCCTGATGCAGACAAGGCAAGACTCCCATCAATACCTAGGAGGCACAGGGCCCTCTACTACCCTTGAACCTGCTGAGCCAGAAAACTTCAAGAGAGGGCTCCTAAGGCCTCTGTGCCACTAAGCCTGCTGGTGGCCCACAGGGAGGTCAGAGGAGTCACAGTGTCCTCTTTCCTCCAGATCAAATGATTCTAAAGCAGAGCCTTGCATTCAGTGCTTCACACAGCTAAACCTGAAACCTTGAAGCACAGTACTGCTCACACAGCAGCCCAGAGCACAGTACACATTTCCCACCCCATATCCCCTGCCAAAGCCTGGAGCTGGGAGCCAGATGGGTACTACCACATTCTTATGCATCCTCATATCCACTTTCTACCCAAACTCATTTATTGCTGCAAGCTCTGACACATCTGCTTTTTGCTCTCCTGTCCTGCTGGGCACACAGCAGTATCTGTAGTAACAAGGGGGAGTGAAAGGACAAGGGAGGTGATCCAGCCAGAGAGGCAAAACCTACTGAGGATGTGACATTTAGCCCTGGGAATGCCTGATGGCATTCAGGAGGCAGCTGCTCAGAAGAGCTCTGGGGCAGCCTGACTCAAGGTGATGTTTTCTTTTGACACTAAGGTCACATACCTTAATGGTGAAGATCAGGATCCTGCCCCGGGCAACCATGTTGAGGAAAAGCACCATGGCTTCATCTTCATGGGGAGAATAGGTGTCAAACACCCTCTTGGCCATCACGTGGCCCTGTGGGCATTCAAACGTCAGATGCATTTTAAATGCTACGCAGAGAGGACATGCAGAATTATGGAAATCTGTCCTGGAAGCCTGAGCAACATGGTGAGTTATTTCCCTGGCATGCTAGGGAGTTGGGCCCCAGGCAAATTCAGCCCTTGGGCCTCCATGCATGACACGAAGTGCATCCCCAATCTCACAACTCCTCTCTGAGTGCTCCTCGAGGACAGCTAATCAAGCACAAGAGAAATACTGCATGGATCCTCTTTGTGACCATGTTGTGGTATGGGAACTACAGGCAAACAAGAATTTGGGGACTTCTCTCCTGGTTGACCTGTCCCTCATCCACCCAACAGTTAAACAAGGACAAATATTGCCCAGCAAGAAAGAAAATGCAGATGTGGGAGAATGCTTTACCGTAGCCTGATTTAAGACAATGACATGGATCCCTCTTCCCTGCTCACGAGCCTCATCTTCCAGGACCTGCAAGTAGAGAAGAGATGAGAGCCACACACCAAGACCTCTTATTCCCTGCCCATTCATCTGAGCCCCCAAAGAATGGGCAAGTCCCTCTCCTATGACATTTGGGCTTTGCTCATAGCAGTGATGGATGCCAGAGTAGAAGACAACACGAGGACACCTGCATAGTCCTGCAGGCAGAAGGGGGACCCACTCTTGACCTCTTTGCAGAACTGATCTCTCCACTCATTGTTTGAGGCTTCACCCATTCAGTTCCACCCATTCTCTGCTCATAGGATCAGTCAGCACCCATCACTTACTGTTGTCCCATCCACAGCCACGTAGACCTTCGACCTGCTGGAGTACACCTCCACATCCAACACCTTCTTGTTGCTGACAGGGTGCCTGGGGACCTCCACGTTCAGCAGCTCATCATCTACAGGGGAGAAACACCCAGTTTCACCCAGCCAAGGCATCTCTGACTTGTCCTTGCTCAGTGCTACCTCAGCTATGCCTCCAGGAGATCAGGCCCACCAGGCCTAACAAACCATAAGTCAATTTATGGTGAAGGAAGCCCAAAATGGCAACAGGTCTGGCCCCTGCTATCACCAATCAGACCTCTGCAGCCAAACGTGTCAAAACCTTGAGTATACAGGTCAGGGATAGGAGCAGCTTTTTCTATTAATTTTTATTAAATGCATGTGCACAGATCTGCCTTTTGTGCTGTGGCTGGTCACAAGTTTGCACTGACTTAAAGAAATCACTTCCCTCCCTCCAGTTTCCTTGCTTACAAAAAAAGAGCACTGCCCCTCACCATAGTCCTGTGCAGACTCCTCTTCCTCCTCATAAGCAGCTCTCCTGGTGTCCAAGATCAGCTTGATGTTCACTATCACAGTCACAAGCAGGAAGAGGACAGCACCTGTCTGCAACACAAGCTGCTTTGTGTTACCAACTTGTATGTAACAACCACACCATCAGGCCCCCTCCTTGGCAGAGGCTGCAAGGCACCCCAGGGAGAGCTTGCAAGGGAGCAAAAGCATCTGCCATTTTCCCTGTTTTCTTCTGGGAAAAGGCAAATAGAAACACGGGTGACCAACTTTTAGGGTGAAATGCTCTCATGATCTGGAGAGCACTGAAGTCTTGATACATGAGAATTAACCCTACCAACACATCCCTGCTTCCAGACTGGTGAGCAGATTGCTGCTAAAATACTGCATCAAGGTTGAGGGGCTCTGCATGCAAAGACTTTGGTTCTTCAGAGTTATAACTCCCTGGGTAAACTTAACCTCTGCCTCTCCCACAGCATCTCTTGTTTCCCTCTGCCACCTGAGGACATACCCAGGGTATTCAGAGGGAGAGGAGATGCTGTGTGACTCACAGCAAGCAAGGCAAAAGCAAGGAACTCAGGTCTTGCTTCAGGAAACCACACTGTGCTACAGGCTTCAGAGAACAGCCCACAACAGCTTCCCTGTCTGCAGCAAACCAAGGCAACCTGTGCCCATGCCTGCTATGGAAAAGTCCAGGGGCCATGGAGCAGTCCATGTGAATTCTTGACACAAGCATCACCATTTCCTATGGCCCAAGAACAAGGAGGGGGGCAGAAAAGACTACAGAATTTTTACAAGCACCTCTATTAAAATGCATCTTATTTTTACCTTCCCCAATCTGAGTCTTTTTCCTGGTATTTGGAGCCAGAATACAGCAGAAACTACTCCATGCTAAAAGGGTGACAGAGCCACACAGGAAACCTTGGACCACCAACGACCCATGCTGGGAAATCATCTGCCTGAAACTGTGAGCTGCAAGTGCTTGTCTGGCCATGGCCAAGAAGATGGCCTTAGAGCTGCAGTGCTGGGTAGGGATGCAGGATGGCCTGGCCTGAAAGCCAAGGCCTCAGTGAGGCAGTGTCCCTTCACTTGACCCAGGGAGCTCTGTAAGCCTAGGACCAGGTGCTGCTTCGTGCTGGAGAGGCAACAGCAGCAACGTGGTTGCTGGAGGGCTCTGCATGAGGACCAAGTCCCTGCCCAGCAGCCACAGGCCTGCTCTGGGGCTGAGGAACAGCTCTAGCAGAGCCCAGATGCTGCCCTGGACAGTCACACAGTGAGGAAAAGCTTTGGATTACAGACAAAGCCCCAGGTGGCCATTACCCTCAAAGCTAACAGTGCTGCAGGGCTCCTCCATCAGCCTCCAGGCCAGGAGGGACCATCCAGGTGACTGCAGAGCCATTGTGCAGCTCCCCTGCAGACACTATCAGTGAGAGAAGAGCTCCCTGCCATGGGGCAAACCCCTTAACTGCCCTTGTGCCCTCAGACACCTCCCCAGACACTGGCTCCTCCAAGGATTAGCTGCCTTGCAGCACAAGCAACCAAGCCTGTGGCTTTCCCAGACACCAGCTGCCTCCAGGGCAGGAGATCCCACTACTAAGCCCTATTTTCTCTGTCCACCTGTTCTGCATTATACCAGGTTTCATCTGCAAACCAAATGGGGTAGGGGTGGTTTCCCACTGCAGGCTGAGCCCTGCTGCACTCAGCATGAGTCCAGAACCAGGAAGGGAAGAATCAGTCAGGTTTCCAGCTGAAAGCCTTTCAAAGATGTCTGGATAATTGTATCTCCTGCCACAGTCACTCAACAGGTCCACTTGCAGCTTGAGGAAGCTGCTAGACATGGCAGACCCTTCCACACAGAGGCACAATGTAGCATTTTGGGGGACAAGTCATGCAATCTGCAGCCTGTTGGGTCACCCAGGTCTGCCAACAGACCCACCTCTGCCCACGCAGCTGCTCCATGAGCTAGAAAACCCCACAGATTATCCTCCCTAATCCACCCCAGGGCTGGGGGTGACTCACCTGGCACAGCTTCCTCAGGGCACGCTGGTTCATCAGTTTGTACTTCCAGGCAAGGTACCAACTCCTCTTCTTGTGGGGTTTGATGGCAGGGTTGGGTTTCCACTCGTCCATAGTCATGGGGACAGCCACGTGGGGTCAGGATGTGCCTTGCTCTGCTTTTGTGTCCATTGGGGCTCCCTGCCAGGACAGGACGGGTCCGTGGTGAGAAAGTTGAGCACCTTCAAATACTCTCCCCAAGCAAAGACAGGGCAGCAACCAATGTCACCCACGGGCCACAAGCAGTGGCCATGAATGACACTCATGTGCCACAAGCAGAAGCTCCGTGGAGCCCCCCAGCCTGCCAGCACCCCCAGCCCCACAGGGAGCAATCCACAAGTCCTTTGCTGGAGGTCTGGAAGCAGGACAAGGGGAAGCTCTTGACCCCACAGGCCAGTGAGGACCCCTGCTCCAGACCAACCCTGCAGCCAGACCGCTGCAGCGTGCTGGGCCCCCTCCCACACCCTCTAGAAAAGAGAAGTGGCCAAGAGGCACTGGCTGGTGACAGGCCCTGGGCTGGCAGGCGTTATGGAGGGGCCATCACTGGGCAAATCAGCCCACGGGGTCCCTGGAGGGGAGCAGAACCCCCGCCACCTGCAGCAGCAGCAGGGCTGGATGTGGAGACCAGAGCTGGACCCTGGCCCTGCAGAAGAGCCCTGGGCAGAGGAGCTGTGGCCGAGCTCCACACAACACCCACCCCGGGTGGTGCCGGAGCACCCAGGAGCTTGGCTGGAGCCCCGTGGGCCCAGGCAGAGGGGGGAGAGGAGGCGGGGGGCAGCCAGGGCCCGCGGGGGAAGGGGTGCGGGACCTCGGTGGTGCCGTCGGGAGAAAAAGAGATCACCCCGGGCACTTGGAGAATGCGAGGACCCAGGGCTGCGGGGAGGGCTGGCGAAGGGGACCGAGGAGGTTCGGGCAGGGAGAGGCGGGCGCCCCGGGGCCGGGGACAGCAAGGAGCGGCGGCGGAGGGCGGCCCGGGGAAGGGCGGGAGCTTGGGCACCGCCGAGAGCCCGGGGCGGGGGAGCGGGAGGCGGGGCCGGAGGGCGAGTGCCGGCCGCGCTACTCACGGTCTGGGCGGGGCGGCTGAGCGGGGCGGGGCGGTGCGGAGCCGGTCCCGGTCAGGGCCGCTCCGGTCCGGTCCGCCCAGCGCCAGCGGGACCTCGCCGCTTCCGGCGCCGCAGAGACGCCGCGGGGGCGTGGCCAGCGTTAGCCCCGCCCCCCTCTCCCCCAAGCGACGCTCTGCCCGGCCCGGCGGAACTCGGTGGTGCGCGGCGGCGGGCGGGCAGGTGGAGGCGGGAGGGGCGGGGCCGGCGGGAGGGGCGGGGCCGGGGCTCGCAGCGCGGTGACAGCGCGGCCACCGCCACCGCCGCCCCACCCGCATGGAGGGCGGCGGGGAGGCACTGCCCGCCGAGCTGCGGGAGTTGGCCGGCAAGGTGGGGCGGCGGCCGCCCGCCGGGCTGCTGCGGGGATTGCGGGCCGACAGCGGGACCGCCACCGGGATCGCCACCGGGACCGTCGCTACCCCCGCACCGCCCGCACCGGCCCGCGGCGCTCGCCCGCCGCTCGCCGAACGCCTCCGGGTGCTCCGCCTGGAGCTGGTGAGTGTCTGCCACCCCCGCGGTCATTGCCCCCTCCGCTCCGGTGACCGCCTGCCGCCCCCCGGTGACTGCCGGACCCCTCGGGGTAACCGCATCACCGCCGGTAACTGCACCTCCCGGGATGACTGCCTGCCTCCGGGGTCACTAATTCCCCCGCCGGGGGTACCGGCCTGTCACCCCCCCGGGAACAGCCCCCGAACAGCCCCCTGAGCCCTCTCTGCATTTTTGGGCACTCGCCCCCTTTTGCTCTCCCCCTTTCTGGGTTAACAGCCCACAGCTCGTACACTCCCCCCTTTCCGGCTTTTCTCTGTCCTCCCCCTCCACCCCGGCCCACGCAGCATCCCCACCCGGGGTCCTACGGATCCGTCTGTTCCCCTCGTCTCCCAGCCCTGGTTCTAGAGGGGACCGGGGTGTCCCGGGAATGAGGATTTAGGGCAGGGACCTTCCCCAAGGGCACAGTGTCGGGTCCGGCCCTGCTTTCTCCCCCTCCTCTCCCCCACTCCACGGGTGTCACCACCTGGGTGACAAGGCACAAGCTTTCCCAGGGAGGGGTTGCTTGATGGTTGTGGCTTCTCCGGTGGCTAGTAAAGCGTTGAGCTCCTCTGGCAGCCTTTCCCAGGGACCGTGGGAGTGCCGGTGGCAGCTTCCTCGCCTCCTTTCCATGGCACGAGCAAATCCCGGCGGTGCCTGCGCCTCGGGGAAACGTGGCGAGATTGGGCAATGGGTTCAAGTGCTGCTGGGGGAAGGGACTCTCCCACGCACACACACACACACACCACCGGGTTCATCGAGAAACGGTCTCCATACACCCACATCCCTACCAGCCCCCCAGGGAACCCCCCAGCCTGATCCCTCTGCACCCGTGCTTTTCCCGGGTCAATATTCCCCATGGGTGCCAAAGCTTGGATCCTCCCTCCAGGGCTGCACTCTGACCACAAGAGAAAGGTCTGGGCCCTGGGCTGCTCCAGGAGGAAAAGGAGGAGGAAGCAGCAGCCACCCTCAGCCCAGGGTCTGCAAGGCCTGGC
This sequence comes from Heliangelus exortis, assembly GCF_036169615.1. Lineage (NCBI taxonomy): Eukaryota > Metazoa > Chordata > Aves > Apodiformes > Trochilidae > Heliangelus > Heliangelus exortis. The sequence continues at coordinate 9,166,023 of NC_092429.1, read as the reverse complement.
TTTGGTAACCTCGGTTCACAAGAGGCTTTTCCTTTCTCTGCCCCGGCTCTTCTTTTTCCTGTGGTGAAGAAGTGGGGTTACCTTGCACCAAAGGACTGGCACCCGACTGCCCAAAACCCCACAGGGAGGTGCCCCTGTCTCTTCGTCCCCACAAACAGGAGCTGAAATCCCCCTCCCAGCAGTGAAGAGCAGCAAACCCAGTGCTCAGAGGAGAAGCTGGCCTAGGAGGGGGCAGTGGGAGGAGAAGACAGTAAATTCCTGTGGTCCTCCTGGTCCGAGGAGAATGTTTGATCCCTGGGGCTGGATGTCTCAGAGGGAGATGGTGCCTATGGGTTTCTCAGTGTTGGGGGGGGGGAGCAGGGCTGTATCCCCCTAGGAGAGGCTTTCCCCACCTCTTCCTGACCCAGAGAGCATGGGGAGGAGCATGAGGGTCTCCCCAGCTCTGCTGGCTCATGGGTCCCCTTGGAAAGAGGATGGGACATTTGTGGATAGGGGGGAGGAAAGCTTTGCAGGATGTGCATGGGGAACTGAGGTGTGGAGCAGGACAGGGTGTCACATCCCAGAGCAGGGGTCCAGGTAGGTCTCATCCATCCTGTGCCACACATCCAAGACCACTGTTCCCTTCCTCCCCTCTGGATACTGCTGCCATCCCAGGTCCAGATGCCAGTGGGTGCCACATGCAGAGCATTGGGAGGGCTTTGGGGGTACGGGGTTGATGTTGGTGCATCCACCACTGCATCTGGAGGAATACAGAGAGCAGCTGGATTTTGGTCTCCTCCTGCACTGTCCTTGCCTTGCTGGAGAGGGAATTTCTTGGGGTGCAAGGCAGGGTCAGGCTGGCCTGAAGTAGCAGCAAATCAATGGCTAACTCTTTCCAGCAAATAATGGAAAGCTGGGAGAATTTCCCTACCCTCAGCTTTTGGGGAGCTTCCCTGGTATCTCTGACAGCCACAGTTGCACAAGGCAGAGAAAAACGGGGAACACCCCACCAGGGGTTTCCAGCCTTCCTCCTCCCACGTCTTCTCTTTGCCAAGGCCAGATGCTTTTGCAGTGCATGCAGAAAAGTCCATTGTAGGCAGTTTCTGAAATATCTTGCCTAGAAAGGAAGTTTCTGCACTTCGAAGCTGGCTCCTGCCCCAGTCCAGGCACATGGCTGCTATTTTTTATTTAAATCCAGCTTGAGGAGCATGGGGAGGGGCTGGGGGTTGGTGTCTGAATCTCTACAAATCTTTGCTCTTTTTTTTTTTTTTTTAATGTCCTCTGGACTGAGGGGTGTCACGTGCTGAAATCCTGGCTAGAGTTTTCCCAGGCTCCTTCCTTGGATTCTTTTGTTGCTCTGCTCGCTGTGGGACTGGAGACTGGAGTCCCAAGAGACCAGTGGGTCATCTGTGGGCTGGTGGGTGGCTCTGAGGACACCGGATGCTGGGGACCAGGAGCTGTGCTTATAGATGATCCCAGGGGGCTGGGACCATGTGGATTTCCATCTCAGCTTGCTGGTGCTGGGCTGTGTTTGTGAAACAAATCCATGGGCATCTGCAGCATCCCAGGCTGCCTGTACCTGTCCCACAATGGGTTTCTCTGCCTCTCCCCCCACCGTCACTGACTTATTCCCTTTCCTGGCAAAATATTTGCATCCTGTGCAGGGGAAATCCAGTGGCTTTCGGCGGCCAGTATCACACAGACAGGAATGTCTTGGCATGCGGGGCTTTCCGTTAGGAAAACAGATGTTTCTGCAGCAGCTGAAGTTTTGCAAAGAGCTTCCCCCAGCTGGGAGGGGCAGGAGCTGGAGAGGCAGGCAGTGTGATCCACAGTCCGTGTTCCCCTGCAACATCCTCCTGCTTCTAGGGAGTGATTTGGGTCTCAGGCTGCAAATCCTGCTGTGTCACGTTGAGACCAGGCTTGGATCAGAACCCAGAAGGAGGAAAGGGGCCAGGCCAAAACAGTCGGGGGAGGTGCTGTTTTGTCCAGCCACATCTGAGCCATGTCCCAGACCATTCCTGCCTGGTTCCTCCTGCCCTACCACTTGCCTTCCAGAGCTTGGGGGATGATGCTCTGGGCTCAGATCTGCACCCAGTGCCTCCAGTTCCTTGCTTACTCCTGTCCCCTCAGAGGACAGTGACATAAGTGCCCTGGATTTATTTCCCCAAGGGTGTTGGTAGCTGGGGGGTGCCATAAGTTGTTGGTTCCCGATGGTTGTGTCCCCAGATCTTGGACAGCATCTCTTGGGATGGTTCCCTACAGGCTGTTCCCTCATGGTGTGCTGTTCATTGAGCAGCTTGGGAGACCTATGGCCACTGTGGTGACATCTCTGACACTGTGGGTTGGGACCTCAGCCACCAGGGTCACCTCGGTCTCCCTTCAAAACCCAATATTTCTCTTTTTCTCTACCAGGCTTATCTGCGAGCAGTGGACGTGAAGATCCTGCAGCAGCTGGTGATGGTGAACGAGGGCATTGAGGCAGTGAAGTGGCTGCTGGAGGACAGGAGCACACTGACCAGCCACTGCAGCAGCCTGGCCAGCAGTCAGTACAGCCTGGTGGAGAGCCAGGCAGCCTCACGGCGGGGCAGCTGGGACAGCCTGCAGGACCCCAACGACAGGCTGGACAGCATCTCTGTTGGGAGCTACCTGGACACGTTGGCTGATGACATGGATGAGTATTCCCAAAACGCTGCTGAAACCACTGCTGCGTCTGTGCCCGGCAGAGCTCTGGTCAGGGTGGAGCAGGATTGGGTCAGGATCGATCCCGAGAGGGGTCCTGCAAAGCAGGAGAAGGGCAAAGCAGAGCACGAGTGGCCCCAACTGGATCTCTCCTCACCCATGCTGCCCCAGGATCACCGGTTTGCTAAGGAGCCCCAGGTAGCCAACGGGTATTTGGGTCAGCAGTCCTCCTCTCTGGAACCTGGCAGAGACACCAAATTGGCTTCTGGGGCTGAGGAAAAACTGGGGAAGGGGAACCCAGGTGGGAAGGCTCGGAAAGCTGAGGCTGACTTTGAGAACTGCAAACTGAACAGCAAACTGCACCTGGAGTACGATGCCCACTGGCGCTGGCTCCAGTCTCAGGATGATGTGACATTCTTGTAGCCTGTGGCTTTGCTTTCCCAGTCCAGCTCTCCCGACTGCCTGCTCTGCTTCACTTGTCTCTGCTGGGAAGAGTAGGGGTGGCTGGGAAGGGGGGATGGGCTGGCTTGGTGGTGTTGCACTGTTCCTCTGACCCCCCCCCCCATCAGCGTTTGGTGATGAAACCCTAAGGGATGGGATGCCCACCCTGTGGTGAATTTTTGGGAGAGTCAGGATGAGGTGGGTCCCTGTAGATTTATTTCTTTGCTCTGGGGTGGTGCATGCAGGTGCCTGGTCACTCCTCTCTTGTCCTTGATGTTGGTAGCAGGGAAGGTTTGGTGGGGAAACCTGGGGCAGCAGGACTCCTAGGAGTCTTCTCCCCTTTAATCCTCAGTCTCCTGCCTGCAAAAACTGGGGACCTTTCCTCTGAACTGTCTGCCCAGAGAGGACAGGAGATGCTCCAGTGCATTCACAGCTCAGTGGCACCAGCATGTTCGGTGTGAGCTGTGGGGCAGGACCATCCCTGTTGGATGGGCTCGTTTCCATCAGCCCCTTGGATGACACTGGATGGCCAGTGTCCATCCAGGGTAGAGTTGACCTGGGGCACCTGGGGTTTGCCCACACCACATGTTGGATGCTAAAACCCCCTTCTCAGAGGGTGAAGTCCTGCCTGGATCAGCTCTGTGAGGCTGATCAGAAGCATGATCAGGGCTCTCACTGTAGCTGCCCCTGTTGGAGCCTTTGTCCATGCCCCATGGAGAAAAGGTGGCAGTGTAGACTCCCCCCTGTGATTACACGAGAAGGGCAAAGCACTGGGTGGGAGATGGAGATCCAGTTCTCCCAGTTTTTCTGCACTGTCCCCCATCTTGGGACAAAGTCCTTCAGAAACTCTGGGATGTGGCAGCACATGGGCAGCCTTGTGGACTGGCAGACTTGGGAAAGCTGATGATTTCCCCTGATGCAGCATGATGGGGGTCATGGCTGGGATTCTCCATCTGTGTGATGAACGATGCCAGGTCTCTGCCCCCTTCTGATAATCAGAAACGTGAGGCTTCTCGGCTAGGGTGGATTTGCAGTGATTCTGCCCTGGAGACAGCTCAGTTCTTTTAAAAAGCCTTGGCTTCTGCCTGTGCCTTTTTACTGTCCACCCCCCATGCCCCCCAGCATACCCCTTGCTTGCTTGTAGAGCATGGCTTGAAGCTGGAGCCCTGGGCAAGCTTGGGCAGGACCTGCTCCCTTCACCAAACCATGCAGGGAAGGATCTGGGCATCCAACAACCCCCTTCTTCAAGGAGAGGGGCTTGGACAAGCCCAGAGACTCCTGGCTTCGTGACCCACTGGTGTATCTGAGTGCTGTGACAGCTTTGCTGTGGTGACAGTGCTGCTGTTCCCCTGCCTGCGTGGCAGGCTGGCTTTTTCCTTGCTGGGGTGGTGGGAGTGGGGACAACATCTCCTGAAGTCTGTGGGCAACCAAGAGAGAGAAGACTGATTCTAGACACGGGCTGTGAGCTGGCTGTGGTCAGGAAGGTGGTCGGATGCACAGCAGGTTCAGCTTTGTGTCCCTAGAGCAGCACCTTCTGTGGAAACCACCCCAGCACCCTCCCTTCCCTGCAAATCCTCAGGGCTTCCCTGGATGGACATGGAGATGGACATGGAGGGCAGGACAACATCCAAAGCTCCCAGAGATGGCATCTGCCAAGGACTTTGGGGAATCCCAGCAAACTAGGACTGGGTTTCCCTGTGTGAGCATCCCATCTGTCCTGCCTGCCCTGAAGCTGTTGCCTCGTTGTCAGCTGCCAGCAGCTTGTGGCTCCCTGCATAGCTCTGTCACTGCTGCTGAGCCACCATGTCCCCTGAGGCTGGCTGTCCCCTGCTTCCCTTCTGGTCCTGCATGCAATGAATCGGCTGAGGGTCCCAGGAGGAGATGGGCTATGTCCTCCAGTGCTGTTAAAATAATCCTTGTCAAAAAAATAGTTGGCTTAATAAATGGTAGCGCTTCTCCCAGGCTGCTCTGTCTGTGCTTTGCCAAGCTTATGGGGGTTTCTAGGGAAAGAGGAGAGGCTCTGGGTTAAACCACCCTTGGGCTGCCAGCAGCAATGTAGGCAGGACACAGACCATGTGTCTGGGCATCTGTCCCTCCTCACGCCAGGGTGGTGACACCTGAAGTCACGCTTCAAGCAGCTGAGTACCAGAGAACTTCTGCTGGGAGCAAGGATGCTGGTGAGACTGGATCTCTGAGAGGCTGGCATGTTGTGTTCATCTGGACTACATCTCCAGCTGCAAACAGCAGCTTCACTCTTCATGTCCCAGATTTCCCATGATCTTTACAGGTGTTTCCCAGGCCCGTTGGCTGTGTTGGGGTCTCCGTTTGCTTCCCTTGTTCTGCAGCTGCAATCGTGGCTACTGTGGCCTCCCCCACCCAGGGTGTGCAGGGTGGGTCTGGGTGTAGGACAGATTTCTCCAGCCCGGCGTGGGGTGGGAGCAACCACAGCTCTGATTTCAGGCTTTTGGGATTGGCTCCTGGGTGAGTCCCTTTAAAACCACTGGAGCCAGTGTTCATGCAAGCACCAGCCTTTCCAAAGCAAACCCAAGTGGCTTATCCAGCTCTGCCATCCTGGCCTCAGCATCCATCCCAGTTCCTGGCTTGGGAACTGTGAGGTTTTGCAGACGGAGAGATGGATGCTGGAGCCAGATGGATTTAGCAGGATCTCCCCATTTTCTGATGGGTTCAGGTAGAAAATAAAGTGAAATACAATGAAAGCCTTAAAAAACAAGATTCCCAGCCCATTCCTCTTCTAAACCTAGAGCCTTTGTTGGAACTCCTCTGGGCATGGTCACTTCAGGCTGGTTTACAGGAGCCTAAATTGCCCATGATCTCAAAATCGGAGTATCCTCCTAATCCCAGCCCTTGGAGGTGGGGGTGTGGATGACACCACACAGGTTTCCTACCATCCCCTGTTTTTGTGATGCCTGGATGAGGGGTCACCCACCCCCGGGCTTTCCTCAGGCACTTGCAGAGCCAACGTGTCTCAAGCCTACCCTGGGAAAACACCTCAGGGATCTCCATCTTGCTGAAAGGTGGGTGCAGCAGTGGGGTGCACAGCACCCATGGGTGGGAAAGAGACCACAGCATTGCTCTGCAGCCTCTCCCCACCACTGCCTGGCCCTGCCTGCTGCTGCCCTTGGGCTGCTCTTGGGCTGCTTAGCACCAGTATCAGGTAAGAAAACCAGCAGATAAAGTAGGCAGGATCCCTGGTGCCAGCAAACACCCACCTCTGTTACAATAAAAACACCAGCAGGCCGTTTTGTTTTCTGTTAGTTTTTTGGGTTTTGTTTTTTTTTTTTTAAGATGTACACAGAGATTAGATTGTATTAATGAGTCAGTAAAACACTTTAATAGCTCTCCTTGCTAGTTACTGAAAACTCCCCTGGGCTTTCTCCTCCCTGTTTGCAGCTCAGCTCCAAAAGGGCCTGTTCCCTGAGCACTGCAGCCATTTAAGCCATTTATGTTAGTTATTTATGTTAGTTCTGCTGGGAGGCAGTGCAAAAATAATCTTTTCCCATGTGGTGAAAAGCCTGGTCCCTCCTCTGTAGTCAGGGGGGAGGTGGCATCCAGACCCTCTGCCAGCCACTCTGGCCACTGGTCTAGTAGCCCCATGGCCCCTCACAAGCCCATGGGCTTGCTGGCATGGGGTGCCTCACCATGGGGTACTTTGAGGAGCAGACTGGATCCAGGCACACCCTGCCCACCCTCTCCTCAGGGGTTGGGGTGAGGATGCTCCCTGTTGTTGATGCTCCTCTGGCCAACACTCCCCACAGCCAGCACCTCCCAGTGTGGGTTAAACCAGTCTAGAGCAGGTCTCTTGTGTCCTGGGTTTCCAGTTGATTTCCAGCTTTTCCTTCCCACTGGTTACAGATCTCCAAAGCAGGAACTTGAATCTCCAGGGCAGGAGGAAATGATGAGAGATCAGAAGCAGAGAGATGTCTCTCAGTGCCCATCCTCTGAGGAAAGAGTTTGCAGCATGTGCTCAACCTCTGTTACACACCAGAGAAGCCACACCAGAGGGGATGTGGGGATGCTCTGAGTGCCCGGGGCAGCTCAGGCACCAAGCAGTGGTCTCCCTTCTGCCTCCTCCCCACCAATGGGACACCCCCTGACCTCCCCCCTGAGTTCACCCTTGGTGTCAGGAGCTGAGTGAGCATGGGGACAAAGCTGGAGCATGAGCCAGGAGCAAGCTGAGCCTTTGGGAGAGGCCTCCCTGGGCTGTTCCCTGCCGGGATGGCAGGAGGCCAGGCCTTTGCTTTGGAGATTAATCCTCTGGCTTTAGAGCTTCCTGGCACTCGGGAGTGAAAAACAAGTGTGACTGCTCTGGGCCTTGTGGGCATGTGAGCACGGGTGGATGGTGAGGATGGGCTGGGGCTTTGGGACACTGGGTGCTGACAGGGAGCAGTGGCACAGCTCTCCCCTTCCTCTTTCCATGGGGGTGGACACCCACCCTCATCCATCAGGGTCCCAGAGGTGCCACCTTCTCGTCCCCACCTGCATGACCCATCACTTGATAGGAGTCCCCCCTGCTTCCCACACAGGGCTGGGACCTGGGGACACCCTGGGTGTGACAGCAAGAGCCACATGTGCTCTTGTCACCACCTCTTGTTTGCCAGCCCTGCTTTGGTCCTCAATGGGAGGGGGAAGAAAAATTGGAATTGCTCGTCTGAGAAATTAATCTGCTTTCACCGTCTTAGCACACAGCCTGACCTAGAAGAACCCCTCTATTTTTTTTTTTTAAATTAGTTTTGTTTTGTTTTCCTTGCAGGGCTTTTATAGGGAAAATTAAAGCAAATGTGTTGCACAGAGGCTGTGGAAAACAGGAACCAGACCTGCAGCAGGGGGAATGTGGTGCAGACAGGGCCTGAGTGGTTTTAAGCAGAATTTTCCATGCTGCCCTCTCCTGTGAGACCCCTTGGCCCTGGGGGCTGGAGAGAATTGTGTCTGCTGTGGGCAGAAAACCAGGAACAGGTTGAAAAGGTGGAAAGGTTAAAAGGTTGAAAGGCATGTTGGGTTCCCCTGGCAGGGTGCACAGTCAGGGGGACTTTTGGCTGGGGAGATGTAAAAGCTGAGCTGCTTAAGGGAGAAATCCCAGGGCAGCTGGGAGGGCAGCAGGGCTGGCAGGGGAGGGCAGGGATGGGCAGGGGTGGGCAGGGATGCTGCCTGACCAGGACTGATGCTGCATGGCCGTTTCTCAGAGGGATGTGGGGATATCATCCCACTGAGGGCACCAAGCTGGGCAGCTTTGCTTCTCATCCATGTCTGTCTGTCCCTGGAGACTGCTGTGATTGAGACGGGGTGCGATGCTCATGGCCCTCCAGTCACTTCTACAAAGGGATTCTGATCTCAGAACCAGCCTCAGCTTGGGATCTGTGCCCTGGGAGAGGTGATGCTGGGAACCAAAGGGGTTCAAGGCAGTTTTCCCTGTCACAGAGGCTCAGCCATGGGGCAAGGAGGGTGCAGACAGTGTGAGCAGTGGGGATTATGGCTGCTATAAAAAACACTGGCATCTCTCACTCCTGCTCCCTAAGGAGCTTAGGGGAGGAAAGAGGGACTTAAAGAGCAACCTTCTGAATGGAAGAGGTGCAGGGACTGGAGCAATGGGAGCAGCCCAACACCCTTATCGGCTGCCTTCTGTCTCAGCATCCCCCAAAACCTCCCTCTCCAAATTAGGGAATCAGGGGGAAGAAGAGGAAAGCAGATGCCAGATGGTGGCAATAATGGTCAGGATGGGGAGAAGGGAAGGAAGGAAGCAAAGTGCTGCTGTCCTCTGTGGTTTTGCCCCGGTGTGTGGTAGGTTCCAGGGGGTCAGCAGAGAAAGCAGCTACAGCCGTGAGGGTCTGCACGGCTCCAGTGCCTGCCTGGTCCCTGGGTGTGCACCCGGTGTGACCCTGCGGCTCCTGGAGACCTTTGATGGCTCCTCCCCACGCACACGGCTGTGATGTGACCCCAGGGACAAGTCGGTCGAGGGCTGGACACAGGCACCGCAATCCATCCTTCCATCCCTGCAAAAGAAGGGCTCCAAAGGGGGCGTCCTGGCTCCAGGAGGAGAGAGTGGAGCAGATCCAGGGCGTTTCGTCCCTGGACCCTTCCCAGATTTGAGCAGCCTGGTGGCCACAGGAGGGAGCTTGGCTCCTTTTCTTCTCCTGCTCGGAGGACAGCAGCCTGAGGAGGGTGACAGCCGCGCTGGTTCTGGGGATGAGCAGCTCCCCATGGCCAAACCGTGTCATGGGGACACAAGATGTCTTGGCAAGGGAGCAAGAACCTGACTGGAGTGGAAGTGGCTGCGTCCAGCTTCAGGGAAGCCCCCACTTTATTTCCAGCAGCTGGTGGGCAATGGGTCCCTGATGCAGAAGAGCTTCCATAGGCTGTGGCCTCCAGCCACAGAGGGCCATGAGTGGCATTTCCCCATGGCAGGGACTGATCCTTCTGAGAGCAGAATCTGTGCTGGACACATGGTCCCACCATGGCTCTGCAGCAGTGTCTGGGGGAACCTGAGTGACCCTGATGCCTCTGGATGTTGAAAAGGCAGGGGAGAAAGGAAACCAACCCCCTCCACTCCATAAAATCTCCCAGTTCCCCAGGAACTGGGGCCTTCCCAGTTTCCCCAGCCCACAGCCAGCCCTGGAGCTGCAACCCTGCTCCCAGGGGTTGACAGACCTGGGGTCACCCCCAGCACCCCCTGTGCTGCCGTGGCATCGTTGCTGGGATCCCACAGACATCCCCAATGCAGAAGCCTTCAGGCAACTGCCAGAGCAGCCACATTACAAACGCAGGGCCAAAAAATATGTATATATTAAAAAAAAAGGGGGTGGGGGGGAGAGAAATGCTGGTGGCAGCAATGAAGTTATCTAATTGGAAATGGTTAATTGCTGGGGGGGTGGGGTGGGAGGGTTTGCAGTACTGTGCTACTGTTTTTGCTTCCTGCAAAGCTGAAAAAGCCCCAGTATGGAACCACTGGAAATGGTTCTTGTTAAAAGCCATCAGAGCAGGAGGCTGGAAACACATCCATTTCCCCATGCAGCTTTCAGGAGGCGAAAATGATGCTCTGAACCCTGCTGTTAGGGGTGTGCTGGGTACCTCAGGCTGGGAAGAGCAGGGATCACTTCCTTGAACTCAGAACCTGAAGTCCTGACCACCTGCCCTTTCCTCGCAAGGTTGGGCATCAGCACAGTCTTTTTTTTTTTTTTTTTTTTTTTTTTTTAAGGCAAAGCCAAGGGGAGGAGAGTTGGCCCATGTAGCCTGCTGGATTTGTTCCCTGCTGACCTTTCAGTGCCTTGCTGCAGCCCCTGGCTGCAACCACAGCTTCCTGCTGTGTCCTGGGTCTGTCCCCAGAAACAGACACCTCCATTTCTCAAGCAACCACTTCACCTCCTTCACTTTCACTATTTTCACACCACCCCCACCCCCAAACCCCATCCGCAGGAGATCCAAGTGCTGAAGGACTGCCTGGCTCCTCTCTGGCTGAGAGCTTTGTTTGGTGGGTGTATTTTGTATTTGATTTTTTTTTTCTTTTTTTTTTCTATTCACAAAGGAAAAAGGGAAGTCACAAACCCAGGCGCAGACGTCAGGGTAAGACTGGCAGTCCTGGGAGGAGAGGTGATGCCACCCACCCTGGCAAGGTCCTTAGAGATCAGCAACACCAGGGTGAGGGAGGGCTTTGCTCCACGGTGCTGGCCCTGCCCATCCCTTCCCCTTTCCGCACAGTCCTGCAAGGCGGCTGCAGCTCCGTCCCGGTGCTCCATCCCTCCGCTCCGTCCCCCTGCTCCATCCCTCCGCTCAGTCCCTCCGATCCATCCCCCTGCTCCATCCCGCCGGTCACCACTCCGGTCACGTCTGCCGTGGGAGGTGGGAGGTCTCGCCGATGGCAATGACCACGTCCTGGGGGTGGCGGTCCCGGCGCTGCGGGGCCTCGGGCATGGCGCTCATCTCATTGACGCTGTTGCTGATGCAGTTGATGTCACTCTTGTTGCTGTTGTCATCCGGGTTGGGGCCGAGGATCCAGTCTGGAGGGGAGAAACGCACAAAACGAGGCCCTGATTACCTCTGGCTGTCCAGCACTACACCTACTCCTTATTCCAGGTGTTCCCCAACCCCCCCGGGAGGGTCCCTCGGCCACCCCTCCCCCTTCTGTCCCCTTCCATTTCCCCAGTCCCAGGGTCTCTGCTTTTCCCAGCTCTGGGCTGTTTTTCAGGCTGTTGGTTTCTGGATGCCTTCCCGGCTTAGGCAAATGAAATCACCATGCTAATCCCCCAAAATGAAAATGAAGTTTCTCTGAAGCAAAGTGTGCATCTTGGGAAAGCAAAGGATTTCCTACAGCGTGTTTTTGCTGTAAGAAATGGAGGGGATAATTAAAAGCCTGTGTGACATCCAAAAGAGACTGGGGACAGGGCTTCAAACCCTCCAGGGGCAGCTTTGGGGCTGTGCTTCTGGCAGGTGACCGGAGCTGCAGAATCCTGAGCTGACCCAGCCACTCCCACTGCCCTGGGGGTGGCTGATCCCCCTCCAAAACACGGTGCTCCCTGCTGGATAGGGGTGTGACCGAGATGTCCCCTGCAGCACAAGGGGCTGCTGCTCTCTGGACATAAGGGCTGCCACTTCCCGAATATGTTTTTTTAAAAAAATTAGGCTCTTGGTGTGGTGAGAGGCCATGCCCAGCAGTGGGTAATGGGGAAACCAAAGCTGGAGAAACCCAGGTGAAAGGAGAGGAGCCCCTGGGGCCAGGGGTGGGTAGTGGAGCAGCAGCACTCCTTTGCATCAGCCTTGCTCCCAAAATAAGGCAGAGACAGCTCAGAGGAGGCAGGCAAATGGACAGTCCTGGTCCAGTTGTTTCTGAGGAACTCTGCTCATTCACCAGTGGATTGCTCTCGGGAAATAACATTTCTTTCCTTTGTGGCAAAGGGTATTTCAGAGTGTTTTCTCTTGCTGTGGAGGATTCCAGTTGCAGACCTTTGCAGGAGGCAGGCTGCCTGGAGGAGCAGAGGCAGAGAAATGCAATGGCACAGGGAGATGTTTCCTTCCTCATGGGCTGTGGGAAAAAGTTTTGCAGTGAAGGCAAATGAGGGCAAATGTCAGGGTGGGATCCCAGGGGTGGAAGGAGATCAAAGAATGGTGTTATTGGGTCATCAAGTGGTGAGGAGGAGAGATGGGAAAGACCTGTATTCCTCCCTGTGTTTGGTGTACGCAATGTAAGTCAAATTTGGAGGCTCTTTTGAAAGCCACAAAGTTTTTCCTTCTTTTTCAAAGAAAACCCAGAAGTTTCGTCATTTCTGCAATGCAATATTTGGCTTTCTACTCCAGCCTAAAGTCATTTGGCCAAAGGTGAGAGGCATGGCTTTTGGGGTGCTGCTCAAGCCATGGAGCCAGGGTGGGTGTCTCCCCCACCACTAGGATGGGGCAGGGAGCAGAGGGGCTTGTGCCCTGGCATGGGTTGTTTGGACATGGGTACAGGTTTCAAGGAGCAGAGAGCTCCCACCACACCAGGCTCAAGTAGCATGTCCAGAGAGTGACTGTTTTTTCTTGTGTTTTTTACTTTCTGGTTCAACTCTGTGACCAAACCAGCAGGGCCTCCTGGTTGTGTGATGGGAAGGGCAGGAGAAGAGCCATCATAGTCCCCACAAGTACCACAGTGTGGGTAAGACTGATTGGGGAACTCAGCAAAAATATGGTCCAAAGGCTTTTGGGGAACCCCTGCTCTGCCCTGAGCCTGGGCATCACAACCCTTCCCTGAGGAAATCAGCCAGTTCAGGGGGGTTCTTTTAGGTATTTTTTTCCTTTCAGCCTCCATTTTGCTTGGATTTCCTGGATTTAGATCAAATCCGAACACTCCACCAGCTGCTTTCTGGCCTGACCCTGAAGCCTGGGCTGGGTCCACACCACCAGACCCCCTCCCCTCCTACTTCCAAGACCTTCCAGGCTTCTGCCAACCCCTGTGCTGCTGCTTGGCATGAGGAGACTCTGGAAAGCAATAACAAGATTGCCTCCTACAAATACTATTAAAGACTCAGCTTGCTCTCCTTGACGTCAGTCATAAAAATCCAATGGGAATGGGGACTGGTCTAGCAGGGGAAAATGGGAATAACCTGCAAAAAAAAGAGGTGACAGCTCCCCAGATATCCCAGGAGCCATCAGGTGAAGCAATGGGAAGCCAAGACCACAACTTTGTGTGCCTGAGCAGGAGGATGTGGCATTTGATGGCCAAGAAACAAACCCTTGGGGGCATTTTTAGGCAGCAAGGAAGCAAGAGCTGGGCCCAGCAGCAATGCAGAGGATGGGTGTTTGTGGGGAGTGCTGGTGGAGCTCAGCAAAAGCTGTTTCCAGGGGAAAAGAGGTGATGGGGCCTTGTCACCAGAGGGGACATGGCCGGCCAGGGCCCCTGCCCAGAGGGTGCCTTGCGTGAGGCTGCTGCAGTCTAATGCCTGGGTAAGTGCAGGCTGGATTGTAGAGGCTAATCTGAACCACTGCTTCCCTGGGAATTATTTCTGGAGCCTGCTGGATCTAATTATCTGGTAATCTGCAGGAAGATGTAATTAGGCTGTCATTAGAGGGTATTTACTGCGATGCCTTTATGATTTGACTGTGTAAGTAAGGAGTGAAGTAATTACACAATTACACGTTATTTGTGGCCATTTATGGCCTGTAACTTCAGCATGTTGCCATGTGCAGAGGAGGGAAGTGAGGCCCTGTGGAGCTGGTGGTGAATCTCCCGCCAGCAGGACCTTGGAAAAACAACCAAAAAAACATCAGTGCTTTTGTCTCCCCTTGCCAGCCACCCCTGGCCAGCTCTGTCCCAGCAGTGCATTCTCCTCCTCAGCTTCTCCCTCTGGTTCCTCCCCAGCTTGCTCAGCATGTAGGTGAGAAACTGGGGTCCTCTGGGTTGGTTCTCCCATGGGGTGTCTGGGGAGAAACAAGGGGGAAGAGAGAGGGGACCTTCACAACTCCTTTGGTCCTGATGAGATTACACCTTGTTCTGATCTGGAAGGACCTTTGCAGTTGTCAAGCACAAACATTTTAGAAACCTTGGATAACCCTGAGTAGGTGACTGAAAGCACCTGAAGTCCTTAACACCACAAGAGGTATTTCTCCATCCCTTACATCTCTCTGGCTGGGGGTCTGCATGAGCAACAGAAACTGGACACAGCTGCCATTGAGTGGAAATTTAAAAACACTTTTGGAGCAAAGTCCACTCTTAGATTCACACACTCTCTGGTGAAGTCAGGCTGAACCAGGGCACCCAGCAGACCTGGAGCACCCAAAGGCAGAGCTGGGGTGAGCAAGGCTGCCACGGTGTGCTCCCAGGGCAGTGCCACCCTTGGACCCAGCATGGTCACACTTTGGAGATAAGGAAAAGCATTGCCTGCCCCTTCCCAGCCCCTGGAAGGAGCTGGTAACACATGCTGCAAAATCAGGGCATGCACACAGACGTGTTTGAATGCCTCAAATAAGAGAGAAGGACAAAGTGACTTTCTCAGCCAGGCTTTGGGAGCAGCATCTGACCCAGAGACACTTCTCCCTGCCCACCAGGTGCTGCTGAGGTCCTGCAGGGTGAAAGACAAGGTGGGAAGTGCTGAGATGGGGTGAGATGGATATGAAATGATTGATCCAGAGCAGCTGGGGAGAGGAGATAGGACAGACTGGGTAAACCAGGAGCTGTGGAATAATGTATCTCCCTAAATAGCAGTGATGTGGCACAAAGTACCTCTGCACCTCCCTGGTTCTGCCTCAGTCTTTGACAGCATCTCTGCAAGTTGGACCCTTGGGATGTGCTGAGGTTTGAGGGGCAGAAAAACAGTTCGGGGCTGACCAGATTTCATGGGTTGTTTTACCCCTCAGGGATGATCCTTGCTCAGAACCCCCTCACAGTGCACACAGAGGAGCAGCTTCAGCCTCCAGCATCCTGTGTGCAGAGGGGCACAGGATGCTCCATTCCATGTGTCATTGGAATCCCAGTAGTCATTGGTGCAGGATGTGTGTGAGGCACCTCAGCCACTGGAAAAGAGATGTCCCTGACAGAAGAGCAGAGAGAGGTGGGAGAAAGGGCTAAAATTTAAATGCAGCCCAGTGAGACATTCACACTCCCTGCAGAGATGGAAACAAGCAACGGAAGGGGAAACGTGTTAGATGAAAAAACAAACTCATGCTCAAGCTTTATTTACTTTAAATGGAGCCGGGTGTGAAAACAGCTGCTAAAAAAAGACCTTTTCCCAGCAGTGGAAGCAGAAGACCTCCTTGTTTGAAAAAGGTCCTGACTCAGTGATCACCTTGTACTTTGCAGCAAGGCAGGACCAGCTCTGGCCACAGCATTGCTGAAGGACATGAGTTCAAGGGTGTCCTGCTTGGGTTTGACACGATGCAGCAGTCACAGCTGGACACCAGCAGCACACTGAATCTGTCGCATTTGCAGGACAGACTCTGCTTATTCATTACCAAAATCAGCAGATATGCCCCAAGTTTTCTCTCCTGGAAAATCTCTGCCTGCCTCTGGCAGCAGTAATTTGTTAGCAAGAAATCCCCCTTTTCTCACAGATTCACGTATTCCTGAATTATTTTGCTATTGATGCCTGTTCTTCCTCCATTTTTATGCTGAAATTTTGGGGTGAATCAAAACTGTCCTGCACCCTGAGCAGTCAATTGACAGATAAGGTCCCTCTGCAGAGCTGTCACCTGCTTGAAGGGTCTGGTGGGGAAAGGGGGTGACACGTGAAAAACATTCAATTAATCACTATATTCTCTTAAAAATGGCTTCTCTGTGCCAGTATAGCCCTGGGACAAACCTGCACTTGATCCCAGACCCACCCGCAGGGCAGGTGTGGTACGTGGGAGGCAGGGATGGTCCTGTGGGTGGTTAATTGGTCTCCACATCTTCCAGCCTTAGGCATTCATCACGGAGGCAAAGAGAAGACAGCAGAGGTGAGGAACCTGAGGAAGATCAGCACTTGCAGAGAAGCAGAAAGACACTCTCCTCCCTTCAGGGACTCGATGCAGCCCATTGCTGGACCTTGTGATGGCAGGAATGGAGATGCTGCTGTGGGATGATGCATTCTCTAGGCCAGCCACGACTGTTCCCTATCCTGCTTGGGCTTTGAGCTTCAAAGTTTTGGAGGTGAAAGCAGCCATCCTAGAACGGGGCCACCTTTGCCTGCTGTTCTCAGGGCCAGCCCACTGTGGCCACTTGTCTGGCTGACAGCCACAGCCAGGGCAATGCCAAGGCAGATGTGGGGAGGAAGCATCTGCCTGTTGTTGCACTATCTGGGGTTGGGAATTAATCCCCTGAAAGCCATCCTGCAGCAGCTGCTGTTAGACATTAGCACCCCCAGAACAGCAGCTAAGGAAATCCTAATGCACCCTTATGCACTGAAAGGGAAACTGAGGCAGTGTCAGAGGTAGGTTAGCACCAAGGTGGGGAAACAGAAAGGAACCTGACACTGTCTCTTCCCACAACTTTAGGGGGCAAATGAATCATCCACAAAACAGAGCCCCAGAAGAAGATGCAATTCCCCTCTGGTGGGCCTGGGACACAATCTGCAACCCCTGCCATGGGCTGAATTACCCTACGATCCTCTTGGTTCTGTGTGGGATCAATTAGAAGCAGATCCCCAGTCCCTGGCAGCTATTTCCAGCAGTGCTACATTATTGCACAGTTTTCTTTGTTCAATGAGACATTTTCCTAAAGAAGCCTGAAATGTGCTGTGTGGAGATAAGGCTGAAAAATAAAAATACAGCTGGTGGGTCAAAAGGGCAAAAAAAAGACCCTGCTCTGAGACTAGCTTAGGGTTTTGAGCAGTCCCCAAGCCACCCACCAGCACAGTCCTGCTGGCATCAGCGAGCCTGCCCTGCCTTAACCCCGTCTGCCTTTGGCTCATTCCTGAAGGAGAAGTTTCCTCAAGGTCTCCTCCGGAGATCAGCAGCTCAGAGACCTGGCCTGAACCGTGTGACACCAGCAAAGGTCACCCTGCAAAGCCCCAGCTCCCCTGCAGACCTTCCCTGTCCAAGTCCAGGCACTGAGATGCTTTCCCGGGAACCACGCGTGCCACAGTCTCCACGGCAACAGCTTTGTTTCAAATTAAACTTTTTTTCCCACCCCCTCCCCCCCCCTTTTTTTTTCTTTTTTTCTTTTTTTCTTTTTTTCTTTTTTTCTTTTTTTTCTTTTTTTCTGGTGTGTGTTCAAATAAAGGCGATATCCAGCGAACTGCTGGGGACGGAGGCGGGAGGGCGGGCTGGCTCCCCAGGATTGCAGTAATTAGGTGCTTCCTACGTTGGTGACAGCCTTGTCATTTGCTAAGCCAGCGCTTCGTCGCAGCGCCGTCCCCGGCAGCTCCCCAGCGCTCCCCAGTTAAACTGCTTTCCAAATGCTTCGACCCAGTTTGCCTTAACTGGTGTCTGGATCTGATCCACACTCCGGTCCTCCCACCTCGGGGCTTCCATCCACATCCCCAGTGGAGCTGCTTGATGAGTTTGAAAAAGTCGCAAACGTGAGATTTCATCAGCTCAGAGCAAGTGGGGAGGGACCGGAGAGAAATTGGGGTTTACTGGGCTTTCCTTGGCCAGGTCTCTTCAGGAAGAGATGAAGAAGAGATTTTATCCATATCCATGATCATGAGGACAGCCAGGATCCCCATCCCATACAAGGGGAACTCTGCCTTTCTCCTCTCCTCTCCTCTCCTCTCCTCTCCTCTCCTCTCCTCTCCTCTCCTCTCCTCTCCTCTCCTCTCCTCTCCTCTCCTCTCCTCTCCTCTCCTCTCCTCTCCTCTCCTCTCCTCTCCTCTCCTCTCCTCTCCTCTCCTCTCCTCTCCTCTCCTCTCCTCTCCTCTCCTCTCCTCTCCTCTCCTCTCCTCTCCTTTCCTCTCCTCTCCTCTCCTCTCCTCTCCTCTCCTCTCCTCTCCTCTCCTCTCCTTCTCTGATGCAGTCTCCCATTTTGTGCTCCTTCCCACCCCACTGGGCATCACAGCAGCATTCACCTCCCCTCAGGGATGCCTGGATGAACTCTAATTCAATTTTTAGGAAGTGGCTGTGAGAGAAGTGCCAGTGTCTGAAATACCTGCTCAGATTTCACAGGGCAAGAGCTCAGTAGTATCCTGAGAGACCCTCTGCCATTCCAAACCCAGCTCAGTGCTTGCTTTTCATGTTCCCTGTGAGCATATGGGGCTGGGTGATACCTTGACTCCCCCAGCAATGTCCTAAAAGCTGTTACTGAGGAGTCCAAATCATCCCTGATGTCTCCAAGTGACTGTTTAAAGTAGCGATTAACTATTCACACTTTAATCTCTCTGTAACAGGCTCCAGCCCTTTGGCATCTTATTTCCATCTCCCTCTGTATCCTTCTAAATATGATTAGCACAGAAATGCTGATAATGGAGGTTGGAGCTGCTGCTGAGTGTATAAATCCAGGAACTGTACTAAAGCAACTAGGAGAGCAGCTGCTTCTTTACTATCCCTCAGTCTCTATGTCCTGTCCCCAAAGTCATTTTATGCAAACCCATTCAAATGAGACCTTCTCTTTAAAGGTTGCTGCTTGGCAGTATTTACAAACACAGTCTCTTCCTCTCTCCTCCGAGGAGTGGCTCATTTTAAGTGTATAAATGGTGTGAAGATGGGCATGGAGTGCTAAATAGGATGGGCTGGAGACAGCCTCGGGCACTGAGGGGTGCTGCTGGATTTTGGGAAATGCTTGCTCCTATCTATCTGGATGGAGAGAAGCTCATCTCTGTGTTTCTGATCCTAACTTGGAGAGCTGTCACCTCCAGACAGAGCTCTGCCCTCAACAAGGGAATTCAGCTGGGAAATGGCTTCTTCCAAAGCAGCAGAAAGCAGGCAGACCCCAGGGCTCTTCCCTCTCCTGTCCAGCTTTGTGACATCCACAAAAGGGCTTTTGCAAAGGGCTTTGAGATGGAAGAGACACCCCTCTGACCCTGTCCCACACTGGGAAAGAAGCAAAAGCTGCCTGGAGTCACCATGGAGTGTGGATGCAGAGCTGGGAAGGGCATGGCATGCGCACGGGCACCTCTGACCCCAGCTTCAGGGGCTCTCTCTGACCAGGGCAGGCATGGACATTTGTGAGGATTTTTTGCTCTGCTTTGCTGTACCCATTTAAGGGCTGGTTTTGAGCACCAGCGTCCATGATCTCAGGGACCCCAGATATCAGGCAGGGGTGTTTGCTTTCTGGGGATAGTGTGGATGGACTGGCTGCCAGCTCAGGAGGCTTTCTGACCTGCTCTGACCTCTTTGAGTATCTCAGGGCAGGTGCTTGTATATTTTTAGTTGCTGTCCTGCTGCCTACCTTTGTTGAGAAGGCAGTGTAAGATCAGATGAGCAGCAGAGCCAGGAGACATTGCAGCCTTAGCAAGCTGCTGATTAAGTGTTATATTTAACACTTTAAGACACTATCTGTTCCCCTCCAGCTGAGGTGAAGAAAGACTCCTCAGCAGCAGCTCCCTGCTGCTATCCTGGCTGAGCCTCAGGTGAGACCCTGAGTGCTGCTCCCTGCCAGGAGGTTTGACCCTCCTTGTCCCAGATACCTCCTCCTCAAATAGCTATGTCCCAGACCTGCTGTCCCCTGCCTGGTCAGGACCCCCAGCCTGAGGGACTTGGCTTGCCCTCCCATCATCAAGGCACGGGTGCTGCCCATCCCCCAGGCATCGGTCAGAGTTTTGGGTGGTGAGCATCTCCTGTGTCCTGAGAGAAGGGGAATAAAGTGGACTCATGAATGAAAATGTGGATTTTGCTCCAGATGAGTGTGATCTTCCTCCCTGCACAAGGGACAGGCTTGGAGCAAGGGGTGAGCAGGATTTCAGTCCCAGTCCCCTGCAGAGGTCATCACTGCCTCAGAGAGTTCAAGACGGTTATGCACATCTGTACAATCCAGGAACTTCAATCTCTCTGTGGATCCCTCCCATCCCTCTGTCAAAGCTGGAAAATTGCCACCAGCTGCCTGCACCAGGGCTCTGTCCCACAAAAGGACAGGACAAGCTGGCTGCCAGAGTGTGGGGGCCAGAGGTACTGGGGATTCAGAAAGGAACTGGGCACATTCACACTCTGGCACCACCAGCCTTACAAATTACAGTCCCAACAGCAGAAGTACCACTGGGGACTTGTCCTAAGCAACCAGATGCCTCTGCTTCACCTCTGCCTGCCCACGGTGGCTGCAGCCAGAAGAGTGTTTGAGTCTCCTCCCTGATGGTGAGGGACCTTGTTCAGCAGCAACAGGGTGAAACAAAAGGGCTGGGGACCCAATTCCCTTACAAATGCACTCTTTGAGTTGTCATTTCATAGGTTTGCTGCAGCAGCCTGTGATGGTTGTGCAAGGTGCTGTGCAAGGGACACAGACTGCTGACCTGAGTTTCGTAGGAGTCTGTGGATTCACTGGTGTCTTATAAGGGATTTTCTTTCATAGTGCACTTGTGGGTTGTTATCCTGTATCTGTTGCCATGAAACTTTTCTTTTTGAAGATCTCTAATGGAAGCTCAGCTGAAAATGGTCAATGGCTTTTATAACTGTTCTGCAGCACAGATGTACACTTGTACACATTCATTGATACATGCACATCCCTCTCTGCTTTAGGAAGGGGGCTAAATCCCAGGATTTTCTCTGGGAAGCTGGTCACCATACAGCTGTTTGGACAACCCAGCACATCATATGAACTAACACTCCTGTAAAAGTGAAAGGGTTGAGGTGTTCACCCCAAACCCACCCAAAGTGACGACAGACACCATCCAGCATCCCCAGGCTTTGCACCAGGCTCTTTTTGACCCCAGGCACACAACGCGTGACGCCTCCACTCACCTATGAAGTCGTGGAAGAGGTCTTTAATGAGATGCCCAACGATGGCATATGCCACTGCCACCACCACCAGGGCTGCCATGAGAAGGTAGAGAACAGCCTTGGGCAGCGGAATGGCGTCTCGAGGAGGGGGTTTGTATTCCTTGTAGAGCTGGTCATTGTCTGAGTAAGAGTACTGGAACAAGTGGTCCAGACCAGCTGTGATGTTGCTGGAGTTCATGGGCTGGCTGTTGGACAGGTAATTGTCCTGCTCGGGGTCCTGGAGCACACTTACCATGGAGCTGGTGGTGGCTTCCACTTGCTGTACCAAATTCAGAGTCTTGTTAACGCTGGGCAGGATCTGGGAGAGGAAAGTGCTCCAATCTTTGATGGCACTGATGTTGCAAATAATCATAATTGCAACAAGGAAAGAGATCTCCAAGCTGAAGAGATTTTAAAGGGAGAGAAACAGGCAAGAATTGCTGTGCTTGTTCCAAACTGTGCGCTGCAAACTGGGCAGAGGTCTTGCTGGGGTAGGTTTTGCAAATTCTTACATGACCCAGTAGGGATGCATCTGTGGTCCATCGGTCCTCACCCCTGGAAATGCCTGCAGTGAACCCCTATGGGCATGAAGTTCCTTGGGAAAAAGTAGGTGCCGGAATGGTTTTGACTGATATCATTTTTGTTCCTCAGCCATCTGTCCCTGATGCTACTCTCTGATGAAAGCTGGAGAGACAGGATCCTGCAGGTATTTTCAGTCATCTGGAAAAGAAAGATAAATTGCTTTTCTCCAGCTTCTTTTCGCGGGTGATGGTCCTTGGAGAGACAGAAATTCCCCTGTTCTTGTTGTCCCCTGGACTCGGGCTGGTGTGCGAGGTGTGCGGAGCCGTCACTCTCCCCGTCACGGTGCCCGAATCGCTTGCAGAGGAGAAATATACATTCAAACCCCACAAAGTTCAGCTGCTCCCGGTGTGTCACGGAGCCCGCAGCATACAGATCCCAGCCTGGCTTTCAGCAGCTTCTTTTGCCGGCATCTCCGGTCGAGTCCTTTAAAAAGAAAATCACAGTCAGAGAAGACGAGCAGAGGGCAGCGGGGCTCCGACGGGCAGCCCAGCCCGGGAGCGAACGCTCTCGGGTTTTACCTTAAGGACTTTTGCAAGCGAACCGATCCACTCAGCTGATGCTCCGGATTGTTTTATTCATCGCTCGGCTCCCTGCGGACCTCCCCGCAACCAGCAGCCCACGGGGTGCCTCCCGCGGGGTGTGCGTGCCTGTGTCCCCTCCCTGTGGCCTCTCCCCCCCCCTCTCCCGTCACTCCTCAGCCCCGATGGCTCTGAGGGGGATTAGCAGCCGGGAGGTCAGCTCCGCAACTCCCAAGCCGGCGATGAGGCGGGAGCTTGGGCTCAGCCCCCGCCGCTGCTCCCCGGGGTGTAAATCCTTTCGATGCCAAAAGACGTGACTTGATCCGGCTCCTGGATCTGGCTGGAGTGGAGGGGAAGCCGGGGAGCAGCCCGGCTGAGCCACAGCCTTTGTCTGGGAGCTGCTGGCAGAGGGGAATCAAATCGCGGGCGCTGCCGGGAGGAGGGCGGACATCAGCGATCCCACCGCCGGCATCCCGGGTGGGCGATGCCTCCCCGCAGACCCGGTTCCCTCCCCAGCCTCCCCCCTGCGAAGTTCTGGCGTCAGCGGGATGCCTGATGTGCAGAAAGTCCGGAGGGTCTGGGGCTGAGCTCCCTCTCCTCCCTGGTTAGGTGTCTGTGTAAACTGGTATGTGCCAGCCGGTCCCTGGTCACCTTGATGATGGGGTTTAAATAGGTCCGGGTTCCCTACAAACACCTCTCCTCATCCCTCTTGGCAAGGGCATTTCACTGAGGTGTTGATTTGGTTTGAATGCGCTGGGATTTATTTAAAGAGGAGGAAGAGGAGATCTTGGAGAGGGGGAAATTGTCTTTCTATATTTGGAGGTGAAAATAAATCACAGCTCCATTTTTCACATCCAGTTTTTTTTATGTGTGTGCAGTTTCCCCGTGTAAGAAATAGCTGTCTTGAGGGCAAGGAAATCATCACATTAGGCCTGAATGCAGCCAACTAGAGCTGCTGAGAAATAATAGCAAAAGATTAACTTTTTGTGTATGTGTTACCAGCCAGCAGCAATCCTGCCAGCTGCCTAGGGTTGGAAGGGCACAGAATAAAATGGCAACTTCTTTCCCATTCAACAAAATCACTACAGCTCAGGTAGGTGATGGACACATTGTACAGCCCAGAAGAAAAGAAAATGTGGAAGAAAAAGCTTTTCTGCCCCTTTTGAAGTGTGCATCCGTCAGGTCACGATGATGTCTGTCCCCCAGGACCATTTTATGGGCTCCTAAAATTTCTCCACACAAGTGACAGAGCTGTGACTGCTCACGGATACACATCAGGTAGATGAAGGGCAGCTGCTTGGAGACACGTCCTGCAAAGGGACATGTCCTGATGTCCCCCTGCTCCAGGATTGTGATGCTGGGGTGGAAGCTGCTCCTCTGTTTCTGGAGCATAAATCTGTGGGGATGCTTTGGGGGTGAGGGCAATAACTAAGGGCAAACAGCTCCTCTCTCAGACTCTGAATCCTGCCATGCCAGATTTTATCCTTCCAAGAAGGCAAATGTGGCAAGATTTTATATAAGAACTTTACCACGCGAGGTGAGTTTTGGGCTCTGTGCAGGGTTACCACCATACAGTCTGTCCTTGTCCCAGTCCAGAGGCACATCCTTTGGCTGAGAGGACAGGACAGGAAAAAGGACAACCCCTGGGACATGGCCACTGGTCCTTGGAGACTGAAGCTGCTCTGAAGCTGTATTTTCACAGCAGCTGTTTGGTGTTAGCAGTTGCCATGGCACCAGTGCATCAATCAGAGGGGAGGGGAAAGCATCTTGTCCAGGATGAGCCATCCCTGTCCCTGATGGCTCATCCCTGAGCCATCCCACATCTGGATGTGACCACCCCAGGTGGGCTCCCAGCACGCTGCCCCTTTCACTCTCAGAAAGGGATGGTGCTGAGGGATTTAGAGCAAAGTGTTTACAAAGGAATGAGTGGCTGGGGGGGATAATCAGAGGAACTGAGGGCAAAAGGGGATGTTCTGGTTTTGGACATCTCAAGGTCCACACAATTTTCAAGACCTTTAATCAAACCTGGTCTGGAGGTCTGGAGTCTCTGGGAAGATGGGTGAGGATCTCTGCCCTGTATTACATGGGTCAAAAGAACCAAACTAGAGGAATTCAGCACAGGCAGTGAGAACTGAACAAATGAATGGCTGAACACGGTTGAGGGGGGGAGACAACTTCCCACTTATAAACCCCAGGGTGACAACAGCCCTTTCCTTCCCTGCTATGCCATCAGCCCACTGTTTTTGTGTTTTGTTTTGTTTGTTTGTTTGTTTTCTCATTTAAAAATGAAGAGAGAATGTACGGAGACCTGGCTATTACCTTCTTCCCCCCACTCCTTTGCAAGTGCTGGGCAAAACAGCTGCAGTGCTTGGCCATTTCTGAGCCTGTGCACCCACTGAGTTGAAGCTGTCAGAGCCTCACTGCCTTTGAGCACCATTGAAAGCTGGGATGCACGGAGACCCCTTGCCTGGCAGTCCAGCTGCATGGGTGCTGGTGCCTCCTGTCCTGCTTCTCATGGCCAGGAGCTCTCAGCACAGCTGGCACATCTGGCACAGCCCCATCTCCCACACCTCCCACCTGGCTCTCTGGGAAACACCTGGCTGTGAATCAGCACGTTGGAGGATGAAGTATCATTAAAGGGGCTTACAAACAACCCTGTCCACCTTTTGCTGTGAAAGCAAAGTTGGTCTCTTTCATTTTCATTTAACACCCATATCAATTCAAAATGACTGTATGGATGCCTTAATTGTTCATTATACACCCTCTGCATCTCTTGCCTGAAAGGGAGGCATTATTTCCACCATTACAGTTTCCATCCCATTACAGAGGGAGAGAGCATGGAGAAATATAAAAGTGTGGATTTTAATAACCTTATATTTCAAACTCTGTTATTAAAAAAATATTTGCATTTGCAGTGATGGGGAAGGGGGAAGATTAAAAGGATTGCCATGGATTCCACTTAGGCAACATTGCTAATGATTTCAATAAATCACTTTAAATAAAAATCACAATTCCACAATTCCACCCAAATGCCATTTGGCAGAGGGGTTGATTATGGGAGCAAAATAAATTTCAGAATTAGCCACTTGTCCTAATGCAATTGGACAAATTAAATTTAGGGATACACAAGTATCCAATGACACATGTAGCTCGTGCAGAAGAGTGTTTTGGCCCCTGGGAACAAAACCAAATAAAATTTTAGTGGGTCAAGACAGACCTTGTCCCTCATGATGGATGTTTAGTGTTTGCTTCAACAATTTTTTTAGTATTTGAATTTTATGGCTTACTCTTTATGTCATCCCAGTCACAGCACTGGGGGTTTTATTTCCATACAGGCAGGACCAAACTGATCACTGGGCCATGCCTTTGGTAATGTTGCTTTCCATGCAGAGCTGGGAAAACCCACTCAGACACATTTCAAGTGATGCCCTGAGCAGACAGTTTGGTTTCTTGTCTGTAACGGGGCCCAGATCACAGGGGTTCTGCCGAAGGTGAAGCCCAAGGCAGTCCTGCAGCCCAGGTCCTGCACCATGGCTGAGATCTGCTCCCCACCCAGCTGCTGGCTGCCTGGTCTCCTTTGTGGAACTGAAGGGATATGGAGGCAACAGGCTGTGGATGTGGCAACAGAGAGACAGAGAGGGACTTGGGAGTCTGGATTGACAGGAAGCTGAACATGAACCAGCGGTGTGCCCAGGTAGCCAAGAAGGCCAATGGCATCCTGGCCTGTATCAGGAACAGTGTGGCCAACAGGTCCAGGGAAGTGATTATTCCCCTGTACTCAGCCCTGGTGAGGCCACAGCTTGAGTCCTGTGTCCAGTTCTGGGCCCCTCAGTTCAGGAAGGAGCTTGAGGTGCTGGAGCAGGTCCAGAGAAGAGCAAGGAGGCTGTGAAGGGACTGGAGCACAAGTCCTGTGAGGTGAGGCTGAGGAAGCTGGGGGTGTTCAGTCTGGAGAAGAGGAGGCTCAGGGGAGACCTCATCACTCTCTACAACTCCCTGAAAGGAGGTTGGAGCCAGGGGGGGGTTGGTCTCTTTTCCCAGGCAGCTCTCAGCAAGACAAGAGGGCACAAGAGGTCTCAAGTTGTGCCAGGAGAGGTTTAGGTTGGATATTAGAAAGAATTTCTTTACTGAGAGGGTGATCAGGCATTGGAATGGGCTGCCCAGGGAAGTGGTGGATTCTCCATCCCTGGAGATATTTAAAAAGAGCCTGGATGTGGCACTCAGTGCCATGGGCTGGGAACTGCAGTGGGAGTGGATCAAGGGTTGGACTTGATGATCTCTGAGGTCCCTTCTAACCCAGCCAATTCTATGAACAACTATCAGGTGTAAACTGAGCTGGAGGGGTGGAGAGCAGTGTAGGAGTTCACTGCTGTGAAGTGTGTGATGGCACAGGAGGCTTTGGCTCTCTCCCTGGCTGAGAGCCACCCAGAAGTTGGCTGAGAATATAACCAGCTCCAGCAGCAGTATGTCCACCTGCTTTCGGGTGAGACTTTTGACTGTCCAAGGGTGAGTTTTCAGTCTTACGGGTCTTTTGTGTCTCTCTTCTGTTCTGGCTGCTGCCATCATACCCTGAACCCCACCAAAAATGACACTGTGCCTCTCCAGCAGAGTGAGCAGCACAAAGATTTATTCCCTCACTCAGCACAAGGCAAAATGGCCTTGACAGAACTCCTTCAAGCCATTCAAATTTGAGCTGTGCAGAATGGTATCCACATCCACATCCACCTGATAGCTTGTGGGGGCTGAGCAGATCATGTCCTGGTCTCATCAGCCTTCCCTCGACTGAGTTACCCAGACCTTCACGTGTCCCTGCAGGGGCTGGATGCTCTTCCCTGCCTCCCTGCACTACACCAGGAGCAGCAGCTTCATTTCCAAGCAAATTCCAGGCCTGTTCCAAAGTTTTGTCAGCGACCTTCCAGCATGACAAGAGATTGTGAAATGTAGGCTTATCCAGCATTCCCACTCCTGGCATTCCTCTTGCCTATTGATTTCTGCTTGAAAAGCCAACCAAACAAGGAACAGCAAGTTTTTTAGCAGATGAATCAGAACGAGCTATCTTTATCTATCTATATATAAAAACACCTTTTAAAAATATGAAGTTGTTTTGGGTTTTTTTGTGGGTTTTTTTTTTTTTAATGCTGTATTATTCTCCCAAAGCTGAGGAAACCCAGATGATAATAATAAATGACATCAAGAACATTCCATATTAAGTTCAATGCCTAGGAAGACTCTTCCCTATCTGCTGTCTCTGGTAAAAAAAGCTGGGTTTTAACTCTGCATGTGGCACATCCCACGGACAGCTTGGCTTATTGTACTTGATTTCGTTACCTTAAAAAAAAAAAAGTCAATGGATTTGAGAGGCTGAAGGTATGCACAAAAATATCCAGCCTGAAAAGCTTGCTTCATGAATGAAAGAGAAGCATTTCACAAGTAAACAAGTCCAGGTCAATGGGATAAATTGCAGTGGAAGAGGTGGGAAGAATGAATGTTCTATTTCTGTCCCTAGAAAGCACTGCTTGTCCACAGGACAGGCACAAATAGCTAAAAATAATTTGCAGGGTTTATCCATGGGTAAATCTGAGGCCCACGGGCCAAAAAGGACAGAAAGACTTCATCCCAGCAGGTGGAAAGATGCTGTTTTTCCCATGTCTCTCTCCACTCGCAGCTTCACTATCCTGAAATCCCATGAGGTGAGTCAGGATGCTGGCATCCAACCACCCCCAAAGCCTCTCTGAGGGATCTGGAGGGAGAAGCTGGCAGTCTCTACATTTTCTGTCTTCTCTGCCATTTAAGCTGGATATGTAGTGCTAAAATAAAAAGTCACCAGCTGTTTCTTTCAAGCAATATGCAGCAGAAACTGAATGGATGGAAATCCTGTCTGAGCCTCCAGAGCGTTTGGAAGGGCAAGACTGAGGTGTCCATCCACCTGCTCACACGTGGCCTCCAGGAGGAAACCTTGAATGTCAACAGGTGCAGCAGGAAAGGTGGTGATGCAGAAATTTAGCAAGGCAAATTGGAAAGTCAACAGCTTCCCTGAATACTTCCCCCATCACAGCTGGAGGTACCACAAGAGTTCTCATTCCCCTGCAGACCCAGGAGTGTAGCTCTGCTGTCTGTCCCTTCCAAAGTCTTTGCTCAGGTGTTTTTTCCTCCCAGAGCAAGACCTGTTTCTAACATGGGAACTTTAAAGTCATGCAGGCACTTCAGGTGTGGAGGAAGTGCTGAGCAGGGCTGAGGCTGTGCAGTGCAGCTGGGTTGCCAGGCAGGTTACAAATACATTCTGTGACTCCTGATTAATCTGTCACCACATCTGAGAGGTGATGCAGTGCTCTCTTCTGCATTGCAGGTTGTGCTCCAGCTGTGCCCTTTCCCCACAACTTTTCATAACCCTTACCTGCTATTTCCCAGCCACCTGTCCAGCTCAGCATCATGCAGGGCATTGCATGCCTCATCCATGCATCGTTGCCTGTTTGGGCTTTGTCTGCAGGCTGCTACCTTACTCACAGGTGGGAAACCAACCCCTGGGGCCATGTCCTGGCCAGTTCTGCCATGCCAGGCTTGCTGATGGTAGAGGAGCCCCCTTCCTCCTGCTCCAAAGCTGTGAGAGCAAATGGTGGATGACGGACAAGAACATGTAGATGCTATAGGTACAGGGGTGCTGGGATGCAGGAAACATGTTGGCACAGCTCTTCTGGACTGAAGGGTGGAATTGGATGAGAGGACCCCACTCCCCATTCAGGTCAGGCAAGAGCAGGTAACTCCTCATGGACTGCAGCAGCTCTGGACTGAATGACAGGAGCAGAAAGAAGCTCCAGCCAGGCTGAGCTCTGCTGCCTCTCAGCAGGGAGATTGTCTCCAGCACCCTGTGGTGCTTCACCTCCAGCAGCAGCATCTCTTGTCAGCAACAGACAGCTGGGATTGGCAGTGGCAGCAAAATGCTTTATTGCTTTGGGATAGGATAAACTCTGGAAAAGAACCAGCAAAAGTAAAGAAATAATATATTAAAAATAACATGCTAACAAGTATGGAGACCAATTTTAACCCACTTGGAACCAGAGGTGTGATTGCATTGTTTCCCTCTTCTTATTTTGTGAGGAAAGTGCTGCATGCTGTATTCTCCAGCCTGCCTCCCTGGTGCTACCAGACAATTATTTGGCCAGGGAGATGCTCCATCCTAGGAGCTGAAACCCCAGCAGAAGGGTGAATTAAGACTGAAGATGAAATTCGTAATGAGCAGGGCATGGTTTTGCAGTGTAGGCTGTTAACCACACAGAGACACAGTCCTTCTGCTCCTGCACTTCGCTACTTTAAAAGTATTACATGACCTCTGGTATGACATCAAATAGCCCAGAGTTCAACAAAGCTCTTGGCTTTCAGAATGTTGATGGCACTGCATGTTCTCCTGGCTGAACCTGCTGTTCCACAGATGCAGGAGGTCTCTCAGACATTGTGATGAGCTATGCAGTCAGTTTTTATCCTTCAGTGCTGGGTTATACCATTTCCTGGTGAATCCAGCTCAAGTCTTTTTCACTGCAATCAAAGCCCACTTCATGCCCTGTCCCAGCAAGCACAGAGAGCTGGTGGACAGAGTGATCTATAGATTAGTGTAAAGAGTCACCTTATGTACTCTATTTCTTTCATTAGAGAGAAGAGAAAAAATAAAGTCACATCCACTAAGTCCAGGCATGTTTAGATGGTTCAGGGAGAACAAGTGAGAGATGAAGCAGCAGCCCTTGTGTTCATGGTGGTGCTGAAACTGCACTCAGACCTTTTCTCCAGAATGTGTCCCTGCTGTAGGAGATCCCAGGATCTGATGGGTGAGGGAACACAGACACTGAGATTTCTATCTTAAAACCAGTTCTAGCTGTGGAGCTGTGCCCCAAGGAAAGGAAGCCTGGCCCTAGCAGTCAGACATTGTAGGCTTGTAGTTCCCATCCTTATTTATCCTCCCTCTTCCCCACTGCAACTATTGTGTCCTCATGTCAAAAAACTGAAAGAATCTCCCCTTTAAACAGCTGCATGCACTCTGCACTCTCTGAACACTTCTGTGCATCTCCTCCCACCCCCAGACCTGCTGTCCCTGCCTCCAGGCATGCTGCACACTGACTTTCTGCCCTTAGATTTGTTTTGCTGTCTTGTTTTGCCTGTGCCAGCCTCTAGGCAGAGAGCAGCCAAGCAGCCCTTCATCCACCACTGCTGACAATTTATAACCTTGTCAGCAGCTCCAGGGCTTCCAGTCACCACATGGGTTAATGGCAGCTACCAGAAGGCTTTGTAGTTTTAGTTTTTTTTAACAAGTGTCCAACGTGAGCCTGAAATATAAGTGACTTTGCTTGATTATTCTTTTGTCCAGCTCAATCCAAGGTCAAAGCCAAGAACAATACAGAGGAACAATCCTGAAACACATAAAAACCCTCAGCAAACTTTCCTACAGGGCTCCAAAGCACAAGTGTAATTTTTTACTCCCTGTGGCTTTCAGATGGGATGCTGGGAACAGCATCCCTGTGTCACAAGCTGGGAAACTGAGGCACGCAGCATCTTAGCACCAGAACCCAAACTTAATCAAACTGAGGGCTCAGTCCTCCTTGCTTTCAGATGACTTTAATTCACAGAAAGCTGGATGAGATGCCTGGTTCATTCACCATAAACAAGCTTTCTTAACCCAAAACAAGGCTGTTTCTTTAATGAAGGAGAGTAAAAGTACTGGGAGGGAAGGAAGCGTGGCAGTAGAGCTGAGCTGCTGAGCCTGTGCAAGGAGGGAGGGGAAAGCAGAGAACCTCCATATCTGAGACCCCAGCATTAATTCATATGTTGATGAATGCCATAAATTAGATTGCAATCAGCCTGCATTCTCCAGGGACCTATTCCGTGTAATGAGGCAGAGCCAAGTCTGTTCCAAATCCAGAGATCTTCTGGAGACTCCGAGTGCGGTTCCTTCCTTCCCTACCCTCAATAAATAAATAACATTGGGAAAGAGGAAGGTATTAGCTGTGAATGGATTTTAATTGAAGCAACGGTAAATTCATTTCATAATCTTTAATTAGCAGAGATGCTTGCCGGAAATGTAATTTACAGAAAACTTGCTCTGCCACTTGGAAATCACTGGAAGGTCTTAGAGATTGGATTGAGAAGGAGCTGTGGTCTCTGCAGTCTTGCAAACAATGCATGAAGGCCTGGGATGAAGGCACTTGGGTCTTGGGGTGAAGCAGCCAAAACAGGCAAAGGTCTCACAGCAGATTCAGATCCTGTGTCCTGGCAAATCCAGCTTCTGTCTGCAGCTGAGAATCAAGCAGGAAAAAATTATTAAACTCATATGATAGCTGGGTTTGATGGCCTGAGTCTGTGGGTATCCACCCTCCTCACCAGCAGCCCCTCTCCTGCTCCTGACCTTATCTTGAATTCCACTTCTTCAAGCAGAATCCTCTGTCCTTTTGTTTTCTTACTCAGTCTCCTGAGATCATACAGATATCATTCTCCTGCTGTTCTCCACAACCCTGGCCTACGCAGGTTCCAGAGATAATCTCCTGGTACAGCTGGCTGAGTGGAGCTGGGCTGGGCAGTTTTTCAAAGCAGCAAAGAGAAAACCACTGAAACTCTTCTTCCTCCTCTGACATATTCTTTGCTGCAGGATGCTCTCTCATCTCAGGATGCATACAAATCCTCTCACTTAGGGAACAGGAGAGGTCACAGGGGACCCTGAGCAAATTCTGGGAGCAAATTATGAGTGGCTGGACTGGAGACATCAAGAGGTCTCTTCCAGGCAACGTGCCTGTGAGTCTCTGAAACTAAATTACCCTGTCTGGAGCTCCCAGTGAAAGAAATGGCAATGAGTCATGAGTGGTGATTAAGGACAGCTTTAGGTGCTGGGACACAGAATAAAGTCATAGTGCTTGCTTCTCTGCTTGCCTTCTCTCTGTTCATCCTCCACTTTGTGCCTGTTTATGCTGGGATGAAGGCAAGTTTCCTTTCATCTCAATTCCTAGCAGAGCTAGAGTCTTCCCAGTAAAAGGAATGTGAGCCAGTTCTACTCCTGAAGTCTGTTGACAGGTTGCCAAACAGCCCCCAATTACTAGGAGAGGAGGAAGGGAAAGAAAAGAGTTTCTGCCTTTCCATGCTGAAAACTTTGTGGGGTGTCATTGAGAGAGCAAATCTACCTCAGCAAATAATTGGTGCCAGCTGGGAAGAACTAGCTTGACCTTTGAAATAAGCCAGAAATGAATACTCAAGTCCTTCCCTAGTAATCTGAGGGCTCTTTGCAAGGAAGCTATGGGGACAATGTTCCTTATACCCTTTAACTAAACAGCATCTTCAGACTTCATGCCAGCTGTGGATAAAACATCTCCCATGCCTCAGTTTCTCCTTGATGACAAGGGAATGGCACTGAATTGCTGGGTGTGTAGTACCTGGGGTGAATGAAGGGGGGGTAGATCTCAGTTCCCTATACCTGCACACAAGGACATCTTCTCACCACCTAAGCACGGGGAGGTACCCCAAAACTGGGGAGTCCAGAGGGGACTGTGCTCATGGGTTGCTGTCTGTGGGGAGTTCTTGGTTTGGGGTGGTCTTGGAGCACCCCTCGTGAGACCCAGGAGCACTGTGTGGTAGGGATGGATGGTCCAGCCTCCCTTCCTCCTGTAAATAAGGGGAATGAAGCAAAGCTGGAAAGAGATGCCTTGCTGGACACAGCAGGGAGCTCCTATTTTCTTTCCCCTTCATTAAACACCACGTTTTCCTCTAATGAAGGGGCCATCCAGAGCAATAATGAAACTCTTCTCACATCTCAGTGTTTCAAATGCCACTTCCCCTCCCTGTGCTGAGATGAACCCAAGCTTCAGCAGCTCCCAGGGTGGGCGCCTCGCTGCCACCTTGCTGTTTCTCTGCTGCAAAATAAAAGCAAAATTAGTTCCCCACCAAGAACCTCAAAGCAATCATGCAGGGGGTTGTTTCGTTCATTGCTTCTTCCTCTACATCAGTAACACCTTCATCTCCTTCCTGCTGAGCTCTGCTGCCTGCTGGAGAGGGGCAGCACGGTGCTGCCATGGGCGTTCAGGCTGCCTTCTCTCCACCCATGGCTCCCAGAAGGGAGTCACTGCTGGGACCCAGATAAAGCTGAGTGGTCTGTGCTTTGCCTTAGGTCTTGGTTTTGGGTGGGTTCCTATAGGGTACATCACCACCAGGCTATGTTGTCCCCAGGAATCTTACATTTCTGTGGTTACCTGGGACCTCCAGGCACAACTGAGCCGCTCCATGTCCCCTCTCCAGCTCAGAGGTGATGATGCAGAAAGTCCCCTGAAAGCTATGAGCATCCTCACTCCTTTAAAGGTTCAGCAGCAAATTCCTGCCCCTGCCAGAGACTGGGAGCTGCACTCAGGTGAGAACCTACAGAGCAGCATGAGCAGCCAGAGGGTGCTCCAGGAGGCAGCTGTGCCAGGCATCCCGTCAGCTCTTGGTGTCTGCCCCTCAGAATTTCCTGGCATTGCTGAGGATGGAGCAGCCTCTCTGCCATGAGGAGAGGCACGGGTGGCAGCAGCCTCAGGAGTGACTGTGCAGGCTGTAAGTGTCTCCTCATCTATCATCAACGTGAAGTTCAATTACAGCCTATTGGGGTTTTCTCGATTTGCCAGTTAATTAATAAAATCTGCATCGCAGATGAGTTCTATTTACATAAGAGCTGAAGGAGGCAAGTCTTCATCTTATTTAATAGCAGTGAATATTCAGATGCCAGATTAACTTATTGCTCTTGGTGCCAAATTGTTATTTACTTGATTGTGTCTTAAAGAAACTCTGAATTTCCACATTCTTACTGTGACACAGAGGCAGTAATGGGATCTTTGTTTTCTTGAGCCCCGGTCATTTTATTGAAACAACTTCTAATAAGCTTCAAAATTGGTTCTGTACACAGGTAGGAATCCCTGGCTAGAACCAGGGGCACCTAAAGGGGTAACAGCAGGGACCTGTTATGGGCACTACAGAGCTGAAGGGAAAGACTGCTGCCTTTTCCTCATAACTGGGGGTTTCTGCAAGCAACCAAGTGGTAGATTTGATGCAGACACAAGCCAGTACTTTCCACCTGAAGTCTAATTACACTGCCCACTGGTCTGGTGCCACAGGATGTTGTGGAGGGTGTCACGAGTTCAGGGAAGGATTCCACAAAATGTTGGTGGATGTTAAACCCCATGAGATGGGGTTCTAGCTGGTCAAGACCCTTGCACTACAGATCACCAAAGTTGGGAAGGCTGCACCAAGAACACTTTGTATGTGCCCTGTTTCTGGTGACTTTTATCCATCTGCTGCAGCCACAGCCATGCTGGGTGAGACATTGGCCTAAACCCATAAGGTTATTTATACAGCAATTTAGCAGATAATTTGAAGAAAAAGCAGTATGGGTCCATTTGCTTCCACAGTTGTTGGTAATCAAGCAGATGTATCTGAGAGGGTCCAGAGTTCTGCTGGTATATAGGGAAATCTTCAGTGACAGTGTTTTTTATCTTGGAGTTGTTTTTTCACATTTTAAGGTGAAGACACCTTCAGCCACTCTACCATGTTGAGTAACATAGCACAGGAGAAAGCATCCCCTCCCTTTTGGATAGAACTCACATCTGAGCATTGTTTTTTAGTGCCTCAGCATTGTCCTTGTCTGATGAGTTTCTAGGAGGACTGAAGAATTACAAGGCTGTAGAGGTGCCAAAAGAAATTAAGGAACATGATTGGGAAGGAAACCTGGGAAATGAACCTTGCTTTTTAATCAATGTACCAAGCAAAGCAGGGCTAATCAGCATTAATCAAATAGAGCACTGCTGTTAGATGGAGGCCCTGATTTAAACTAGGGGGCTCTACAAATGACCCAGCAGAAGCCAGAGTTATTTTTTTTTTCCCCCCCCACCTAGAATTCCCTGGCCTAAGACAGTGATTGATCTGCTGAGCCTGTATTGATCTCCTTTCCCAACTGTAAAAGCATCTTGGGCTCCTTTTTGCAACAGAAATGTCAGATGGCCTTCCCTGGAAGAGGAGATTCTGGAAGAGAGTCACATGGCAGCAACCACAAGCCAGGCAATAAACCAGCATCCAGAGGGACTGAGGCATTTTTGCTTTCAGTATCCAGCCAGGACGTGGGTGTGGGTGGCTCTGTCCTAGCAGCAGCTGCCTTCTTGCAAGCAGAGCCCTGCATCCTGTGTGGGGAGGACTCCCTGGGAGAGCAGCCACCACCCCACAGAGATGCTCAGGGAGCTCTGCAGGTGGTTTGGGGAAGGCTGAACACAGGGATGCTGAAAGCAGTTCTCTGGGAAGTGCCTTTATCTCAGCTCTTCCTAAGCCCAAGTTGGACACTTGCAACTTTAGCTAGAGTTAAACAACATGGACAGAAAGAAACAGGTTGTGTGGGTCTGCTTCTACCCCACAGGACAGAAATTGCCCCAGAGGGGCCGAGGTGGCCAGAGCCAGAGCACTGTCCCACACTGGTCCATCCTCTCCCATCACTAGCATGCTCCCTAGCACTGCTTTGGTCCAGGCCAGTTAACACCCTTCTGGCCAGCAACTGGTCAGAGCTATAGGGACATGCAGGACAGGACCTGTTCCCATATGGTGCCATGGATCCAAGCCACCCAGCTCTGAGGAGAAGAGCTTCTAACTAGATCCTCTCATGTGGGGCTGCACCACGGCCTCCTGCCCACAACCAGACCCAGTTGTGCTGGATACTCTCCTCCTACATAGTGGAAGACATTTCCAGTCAGATGGATGGGATGTCCCACATGGGTGGGATAAGAGGGACAGGGAGAGAAGCAGAGGCACAAATCAGCTGAAGGACGTGCCTGGGGTCAGTGGTACAGGTATCACAGTACATGGTACAGCTCTGACCTCACAGGGTATGTCAGGTCCCCCTCCACACCTAACAAGAGATGCCAAGAGTGGATATCACCTTCTGAGGTCATATCCCAAGCCGGCTAGCAGTGGGTGCTGCCTCTGCCACTCTCACAATTAATTATTCATAAATGATTAATGTCTGTGCCATTAAGCCCGGGTGTGCAGGGGAGAACCTAAAGGTTGTGTGCAGTGGTGGGGCTGAGACGTGCTCTGCTTTCCAGATGAAGCAGCTGTGTGGTTTTTGGAGTCCTTGTTTCATTGCACTAGCCAAATCCTCCCTCTGCCTTGCCACCCCTGGTGTTTGAAGTATCAGGCATGAAAGCAAAGGGAAGGCAATCAGACCTGCAGGGCCCTATTGGAGATAATTGCCAGAGAGTTTTCCCTGCTCAGCTGAGTCAGCTGGGGAGGGGAACGTGATAAAAGTGATGCCACCAACTTCTCTCTGATCTTTCCTCCCTCATGAGAAGAAATGGACTGAGAAACAGAATCTGAAGAAGCCATAGAAAAAAAAAACAAACAACAAGCAGCTGATCTTAAGGGAGTTGGGCAGATGGGCCCATCTTCTGGCAGAGAGGAAGGGAGAGCTGTGTGGGCAGTGTGGGCAGCTGTGAACCTGCTCAGGAGGCTTTTGTGAGGAAGAGAAATCAAAGTCAGGCTCTTCCCAGTGGAGCACAGTGGGAGAACAAACAGCAGTGGGCATCTGGAACAAGAGCTGTTCAGATTGGTTCTATAGATCCTCCCTCTATGTCACAAGTTTTTTCCTGTGAGGACAGTCAAGCAGTGGGACAAGTGCCCAGAAGGGCTGTGCAGGCTCTGTCCATGGAGGTTTTTAAGACGTGGGAGAACAAAGCCCTGAACAAGCTCAGAGATGACCCTGCTTTGGTCAGGAGGTTGGACTTAGAGACCTCCTGAGCTCCCTTTTCCCTTGAGTTATCCCATGACCCTAGGAACACGTTCTAGGGGGCAGGGCGAAAGAGGAGGTAGAGAGATTGAGGCTGTACACCAAAGAAAGCCCTCCCAGGAGCTGGCAGAGTTAAGTACAGAGATGCCTTGGTGTGGAAAGGGGAGTTTATCCATCACTGGAGGCTTCTAGGAACAGACCAGATGCATGGTGATCAGGACCTGTGTGGGCAGACTTAATGTGACCTTGTGGTGAGCCTGGGCATCTGAGGCAACATTTCTGCTCTCCAACCATCCTAGCACAGAGCTGGACCTTTCTGGGGATGAGGGCTGCTTCTCTTGCCTCTCATCTCCAGCACCTGGAGCTCTGGGGGGTACCATGCCATCCCCTGACCCTCTCTCTAGGTCTTCTGCCACCCTCACGTGTTCTTCCCCTCAAAATCAGCACTGGCAACGCTTCCCAGCAGCATCCTCAGTGCTTTGTAGGAATCTCCACATCCCGTTCTAGAAATCACCCTGGGTTCTTTCTTGGAATTTCTTTCCACTAATTTTTTCACTGCTTTCTAGGAATGTTGCAGGACTTCTAGGAATGCCCCCTGTTGATTTCTATGAACTCTGTAGGATGCTTTTTAGGGATTTGCTTACTCTGAATGTCCCCCAATGCATTTTCTCAGAATTTTCCACAGTTCTTCCTGGGAAAATCCATGTTTCTTTCTGGGAATTCCTCAAGTTGCTTTCCAATTTCCTTCTAGCCTTCTAGAATTGTGCTTGGACAGTCCTGTCTAGGATTGTGATTTCCAGGAATTTCACATGCTGCCTTCTAGAAAATCCCATTATATGTTTCAGGTATTTCCTTGCTGCCACTACTTCCCAGAAAATTTCCCTCTG
This sequence comes from Heliangelus exortis, assembly GCF_036169615.1. Taxonomy (NCBI): domain Eukaryota; kingdom Metazoa; phylum Chordata; class Aves; order Apodiformes; family Trochilidae; genus Heliangelus; species Heliangelus exortis. Next base: position 9,128,380 of record NC_092429.1, on the reverse strand, counting down.
GTTTCTAGGAATGTCACAGGGTGTTTTCCAGGCATTTTCCCTTTCCTGGAATTTCTCTTTTTTCCTTTTGTTTTTTTCCAGTTTTTCCCAGGACGCATCCTAGGAATTTCTTGGCTTTCTTCCAAGGAACACCTTAGTATGATTTCCAGGAATTCTTATGATACCTTTCAGGACTTTTGAAGCTTCTCAATAGGAATTTCTATGTTACTTGATATAAATCTCCCTTTTTCTTTCCAGGAAAGTCCCATGTTGCTTTCTAGGAATTTCCTAGCATACTTACTGGGAACTTTGCAAATGTTTTCTGAAAATTTTCTAGGATTCTTTGTAAGAAGAATTCTTGTTTTCTAGGAAATTCTTTGCTTTGTAGGAATTTTATGTCACTTTCCAGGCTTTTGCCAGCATGCTTCCAAGGAACCCTACAAACCCCCTTTTTTGGTTTTATTAGAACCCTTCTGCCTTCATGTAAGCTTTTTTGAGGCTGTTTTCCCAATAATGGCACTGGGAAGTGACTGAGGTGGCTCCATGGAGACATTTTTCATTTTTTCTGATTTCTCCCTCTACTGACTTTTTTGTGGCAGTGTCCTTGTTACAGCAGCCTTGGGGAATACTTCCTTGCTGTGTTCTTGTCCTTGTTGTTGTTGTTGTCCTTGTTGTGGACATCTCAGAGATGTGGCTTTCTCTCTGCCACTGCTGTCCTTGAGCCTCTCTCCAGCTCCCTTCCTAAGCAAGCACCAGGTCTGCTGCTTCTTCAGGGATCTGACCACGTCCAGAGCCACCTGCAATAATTCAGGCAGCAAAACATGATTTGTTGGGATATCCCTAGGCCTCCAAGCTGAAGCTGTGAAGAGCAGCAATGTCTTCTCCTCTGCCTTACCCATAAAAACAGTGCTGAGGAGGTTTCTGTCAGATGATGTAAAGGTGGTTGCTTAGCACTCCAGACATGACCAAGCTGCCCAGGTAGATTGATGATAAAGATCCAGATGCTGAAGAAGGCATCTGGATCAACAGTGTGGATGATGTGGAAACCAGGAGTTCCTGTGCAACATGGTCCCACAATCTCCAAAGTAGGTGATGAAAGATGGGCCAGAGACTGGAAAGCATGAGTGAAATGCTGGTGCTAAAAAAGGCAATAGCAAAAAGACAGTAAGAGATCCAGAATTGGTCCTTTGATGTGCTGGGGATTTAGTGAGTGACCTTGGGTGTGACTTTGGGTTCCCACCAGCTTTGGGCTGTGACTGAAATGCTGAGGGCAGCTGATTCGTTCTCCCTCACTGCCTTGGTTGGTGTCAGAAGTGTTGCAGATCTATGAAGCTGAAACTTTTTGTGGGTAAAAAAAGAACAGTTTTGACAAATGTCTTAGTTAAAAAAAAAATCTCTGAAATTCTTGAGAAGTCCCTCTTTGACAACCAAGATTCTTAGTTTTCTAATTTGAAACACGCTTGTTCTGCTATTTAAGCTGATTATTAACAGCATGTTCAGAAGCTACTGAAACAAAACACTTTAATTGGCTCAAATCAGGTGGTTTTATTTTAGTTTCCTTTAATTTCTAATTCTCAGAAGCTTGAGATTTTGATCTTTCTTCTTCAGTGGGAACAGCAGAGAAAAAAAAAACAAAGAACCCTCCAGAAGCTTTGTGAAGCAAGCCCTTTCCCCACATCACTCCCAGCTCTCCTACTTGGAAGAAAGGCTCACGCCTTTATCCCTGAGCCTGCTGATGAGCTCACTAAACCTCCCTCTCCTCCAGATAAATAAGAATTGCAGCTCTCAGCTGGGTGTTGTCTTGCAAGCAAATACTCAGCTGGGAGCTGGGGAGGCTGAGGCATGGCTCCAGGATTCTTTCACCAACTCATGTGGGTAGGTGACATCTCCCAATGCAGAAGGCAGGGACGTGGGGACATGTGGGGATGTACATTTTCACCCAAAAGGTGAATTTCTAAAGTTGCTGGTGGTGTTTCCTCTGTGGGAAAAAGAGAGGAGAGACTGTGTTACCCCAGCTTCCTGCATGTCTGGGCTCTCTGTGATGTTCATGCAGGAGAGTGCTGAGTCTCAGAGCCCCCCAGCTGTGCTCCCCATGAATCAGGACCAGGTGACCTTTTCTTGTAGTCATCCAAGGGTGTGCAGTGCAGATCTGGAGGCAGGCATGTAAATACACAGCTCGTTTGAATGCTGAGCCTGCCTTGATGAAGGAAAGCTCTTGGGCCTGTTTAGGGGCAGCTATTTATTTTCCTCAGCCCCCAGTGAGTTAGCTAAAGAGCATGTGATGGAAGGGCCTTCTGTTGAAGCAATCACACAAGCTCTGTGGGGTCCTGCACCCATCTGCTGTGGGGTGGTACAAGAAGCATCTCTTTCCAGGGATGGGAACTGCCCAGTGGTCTGGGGAGAAAGGCCACCAGTCCCAGCATCTTGAGAAACACTTGACTAATGAAAATCAGGTCTGTAGAGCAGGAATGGTACAGAATATGGCCTGGGCTGGAGTGTCAGGGGACATGGTAACCACAGTGGGGGGCTTTATGGTTCACGGAGCAGGTGATCCTATCCGTGCACTGGGATATTCACTGGAGAAAATCAGGTGACACCATTCCATGGGCTGCTGGAATTCCATGTGGTGAGGAGATTCAAATAGGACTTTGACTTTATATTGAGCACAAAGGTTGGTATAGCAGGTTTGCCAGTGTGCCAGATCTCTGCTAAGACTATCCAGAATCTTTTTAACAATCTGGCATTTCATAACTTTTTTAATTTTCTCCTATGGTTCTGTTAATAGAATAAAAAAACACAGACTTTGGAAGGAGGAAATTAAAAGGGGGGAAAAAAAGGCAAGTTAACGATGTTTTAATAAAAATGATACACAGGGCTTTGTGGCAGAGGGAGGTGTTCGTGCCTCACTTAATATGGAAATAAAGGGCAATCAGTCAGAGCAAGTTACAGCCCTGGTGCAGAGCAAGAAAAGATCAGGCTGATGGTGTGAGGGAACACACAAGAGGCAGCTCAAAATGTTTCATTTCAGTGTTATCTCCCTGCAGTGCTTTGTGCCTTTTATGTGGTTCTTCTCTTCTTCCAAGCCTGCTCAGGAAGCTGGCACTTGCCAGGGGATGTGCAGCCAGATGCAGGGGCTGTGGTGGGCACGGGAGTTGCAGCCTGTGGGACAGGAATTCCCAGAGACCTTGGTAATGGGACCATGTTAAAAACCAGTGATCCTCATGAGTCTGGTTCTTCACCTGAAACCAAACTGCCCCGGCCCTAGGAGACCTTACCCCTGCTCTGAACCAAAGGGATTTCTCATAGGAGCAGAGATTTGCATTTCCTCAGTTGCCTTCAGACAGTTTGAAAGAAACTTCAGCATTCCCTCTGTGTGTGGGCAACTCACTGCTTAAGATCATATTTTCAAGCCCTCAATGTCCCTCTAGAGGGAATTTTCAAACCAAATTATAGGCTCCAGCAATGCCCATGTCAGTGTGATGGTGCTTTGGAGCATCTCCATGCTTGGGGTGATTCTGTAGCCCAGCCAAGGGCCAGAGGTGACTGCTTGGCAGAAGCTTGAAGTCATGGAGAGGGAGAGGAAGGTGGATGGGAGAGATGAGCATTAGGGAGGAATGAAGGGTGAGGGGTAGGAATGTATAGTGCAAGAGGAAACATGGCCTCAGGGCCTGGCTACACCTGGAGGCAGAACACTGGTCCTGCTCTCTCCCAGCTCCATGGTGCTGCTGTGGGTCCATCTCTTGGAGTCTTTCCCTGTGAAGTGAGCTGCTGGCAGGGAAAAGCTTTGCAATGGGGCCAGAGAAGTATCTGGTGCTCTAAGTTTGTCTCCTAGAGATACGGCCACGGTGTTAAAAGGGTGTAGTCCCACGGACCCTTTTTCTCTTGGCCACTGACAGCCTCTGTGACCTCTGGAAACTGACTTTCCCCTTTCTGTTCTTCAATTTCCCTGGACAGAAAAATCGTGCTGATTATTCTGTATCCCACTGGTTTCTACCAGTGTTCAAAAAGGTCTCTTCAGTAGAGAAAATAATGCCATTTTTTCTGACTGCATGACCATAGAAGGGCAAAGTTTAGCTGACTAAGGAGTCCAGGAGGAGGATGGCAGTCAGACACCTGAGCAGAAGCAGGTCAGTGTTTCAAGCTGTGAATGACCCTTGTTTGATTTTGTTTTGTTTTGAGGTTTTTTTTCCAGTTCCTTAATCCTGGCTGCTACTACTTCTGCCTGACACAGATGAGCATTTCCAGATACCACAGTCATTTGGAAAGGAGCAAAATATTTCCATCAGACAGCAAAATTCTCCCTAGAGAACACCCAACAGTGGCAGAAAACAGTGAAACCATCTCAGTGGGCTCAATGAGGAGGAGTTATGGGGAGTGATCTGGCATGGAGTAAGTTGAGAGGATTTGCTGCTCAGCTTCATGCCTGGATGCCCAGCTCACACCCAACTTCAAAACCTCCCAGTGCTGCCTGCTTATAGCATCCCTCCTGCAGACTGAGTCAAGTCCAGTGCCTTAGCTCTGAGGATGAGAAGATCTTTGTGTTGGAGATGATATTAAGTGGTGATTCTTTCTAAGATGATGAATGAGGGTGAGTTTGTTTCTATTTTGACTTGGTCAACAGCAGACAGACAGTGAGTGAAAAGAAGCTGGTCACTGACTGGGACTGTTGTGGAAACTGTTCAGCTCAGTTGTTGATGAAGCTTCAGCTGCAGAGCTGATCTCTGCCTGAATTTACACCCAAGCTGCCATTCAGAGAATCATAGAATGGTTTGGGTTGGAAGGGACTTTAAAGATCATCTGGTTTAACTCTCCTACATGGGCAGGGACACCTTCCACTGGACCAGGCTGCTCAAAGCCCCATCCAACCTGTCCCTGAACACTTCCAGGGATGGGGCAGCCACAGCTTCCTTTGGGTCATGTGAGGGAGAAGGATTTGGTGACCTAACCAAACCTAACCAAGCAGGGGCCTGGTGTGCTGAGCAATATGAGCAAGAGTGACATCGTTTTCACTGGAAAATTTATCACATTTGATCTGAATTCTGGTGGCACACTTGCAGGGTAGTTATGGAAAGGGTTTTCAAATCAGAAGCTGGTTTTCATGTAATTTTTAATATATTTGTGCAAAGTGGTGGCTCAGGGCAGACTAGAAATCCATCTTGACTCCATTCAGAGAGCAGCTCCTGTAGGCAGAATAAATTCCCTTGCACTGCTGGTGAGACAAATTCTTCAAATGCAAATATGAGGGAAAGTACAAAATTAAAGAGGGCTTAGTTGAAACTGTGCTGTGTGTATTTAGTGGGAATGCTGACCCAGTTGCCTTCTCATATAGGGGGAGGTCCAGGGAATGGCTACAAAAATGGAAGGCACAGGAAATGTGAGGCTGTCATGAGCAGAGGCCCATGGAGTGGGAGACCCAGGAAGTTTGGAGGTCATGAGAGTGGGAAACTCAGGGAGTGGGAAGCCCAGGGAATAAGAGGCTAAAGAAGTGGGATATTCAGCTATTGAGAGGTTCAGGTTGGTTCTCCCACCACCAAATATAAATATGGGTGGAAAATGAATGTCAAAGGGGATGATAATTTCATTCCAATGAGCTTGTTCACAGTCTCAGCAGTAATCTTTTCACTTTCATCCCACTGCTCACCCAGCAGGTCTCTGCACAACAAGGAAGGCTTTTGATTTGCAGCGTGTTTCAGTTATTTTTCTTTATTTTCTTTTTTTTCTTCGAATTTTTTTTCCTGTGGTTCAAAAAAATCTCTCTCTCTCAAAAAAGAAAAAAAAAAGGAAAAGAAAAAAAAAGAAAAAAAAAGTCCTTTTGAGGAATACAATCTTGGGCTGTTTCCTGTTATTTTTTTCCTTCATCATGAAGTCAAGGCAGAAGAGATCCCTTCTGTGGATGGGCCTGGACTGTCCCCCTCTTCCTGCAGCAGAGCTGTGCTGGAGTGTCAGAGCTGCTGTCTCTGCAGCAAGCTGGGGGCTGGGAAAGGCTGAAATCTGCAGCATTGCATTAATGCTGATCCCTGGGATGGGCAGATGGGGGTACAACCTTGTACTGTCACTCTTTTGGGTGCCACCTTCTCTCTGTCTCTTTTTTCCTTGGTGTCTCAAAGGCCAAGTGATTAAGCTGCATGGGGGATAATTCCCCTGTAGGACCCATGTTCCTAATCAGTTTTATAAAATACTTAACAAGGTGCCATAGAAGCAGCAAGCATCTATTTGACCTTTCAAGTTGTAGACCATACTGCCAGAAAAAAAGCCACACAGAACCTGATTTTTCTCAGTTCTCTGACTTTTCTGAGGGATTGTGATGAAGAGAGTGCCTTACTAGGGCAAGGCTCCTCATGGCCATTTTGAAGAAGGTGAGGCACTTGCACACCATGGGGCTGTCCCACAGTGCTTTTTGGTGTATTTGTGAGGACACTGAGGAGTCTCAGTGTAAACTCAACCTCAGCTCAACCCCTTTTGTATGACACTGAAAGGTTCCTGGAGATGGAGGAGCAGCAGAAACTCCTATACAGGTCAAGCAGTGAAATACCATAACTGAGAAGCTTTTGAAGATCTGCACTTAAGGACCAACTCATCACAGTGCTGAGAGCTTTGATGTGGTCCTCAGAAAGCAAATAAATCCCAAAGGCTCATTTTGGGTTCCTTTAAGGAGCCAAACTAAAGTCCACCACTGACCCAGTAACAGCCATGCAGGTGTTGTCACAGTCTGGGTGAGTCTTTGGTTTGGTGGGTGATAGAATTGGCAGGAGGTCTCCTTGTCCCATGTCACAATGCTGCAGCTCCATGACACTAGGACATGGAAAACATGCACACCTTGCTGCTGGGAATGACCCAGGCTCACCCACAGCAGCTTCTGTGTATGAAGATCCCTGTTAGAGGGTGTGGTGGGGCAAAGATGTCTCCAGCTGGGATGCCAGACCACCAGAGCTCTCCAAATTAGTTCTTTAACCCAAAAAGTGCAGTGGCTTGCTCAGGACAACGCAGTGTGTGTCCAAGGATTGGATTCCTAGCATTTGATGTTACATTTTTCAGCTGTTTATTGCTCATCTTAAATAATGGGAGGGGAAATGGTGTTTTCTGGCAGAGACACACTGAGTTAGTGGCTGTGCAGGGAGAAGATCCCAGTCTGACAGCAGGACAGATCTGCCCTGCTCAAATGCCCCAGTGAGGCCCCAGTCCAGGGACTGGGTCCTGTGGTCCTCTGAAGTCTGGACTGAAACCTCTACGGACCCCACAACGTGACCAAAGCCTACAGCATCACACGTGGTACCAAGTGATGTGGAGATACCACCTGGTCAGTGGGATCCTGCCCATGGCTCAGGATAAGCAGTGCTTTTTTAATTCAGAGGAGGAAACAGGGGTGATCCCTGAGGAGAAGTGCCAGGACAAGCAGTGCTTTGTTACTTCAGAGGAGGAACCAGGGGTGATCCAGCCCAGCTGCACAGAGCCAGCCTGTCCACAAAGCCATAATGCGGCTTAGTGATGCCATCCCAAAATAGTCTGCTTGTCCAGCAAGGAACCTTCTCTAATTCAGCCTGCATGTTTATCTAAGGTGACACTCGTGTCATCCAGTCTGGCTTCCCCTCTTCAGGGAGTGAATAATCACCTGTCAAGTGGCTCAGGGGGTGACAGGCTGGGGGAGGGAGCACAGAGCAGTGAGGAATTGTCGCTCCAGGTGATTTTTAATATCCAAGAGGCAGTGGCAGACAGGAGAGTGATGGAAAAGTCTGGACTTTGGCAACAGGGAGACAGGTGGGCTTAACAACACATATTTCTGCAGGAGGGTGTCTTGCCATGTAGCATGAAAAGGGACAGCAGCACCGAAAAGACTCATCCAAGGAGGAAAGGGGAGAGCAGTCAGCCAGGGCCTGGAGACCATTTGATCCAGAATAAGAAGAGATTATCAGGAACTGGGATTGATGGGGCTCAGATCATCACAAATTTTAGCCAGGTTTGTCTAAGGAGGGTGAGGATGAACAAGAAGGCAGTGCTTGTGGGCTGAGGTGCATGGTCTCCTGCTTGGGGGCATCTCTGGTGACAGGGGTGAGCAGGAGAAGGTTTTTTGCAGAGTGTGGAGGTCTTTTCATGTTAGTGGGGCCCTCTGTTCATAGCCTCCAAAAGGGCTGGGATTACCTATGTCACACATGGACTCAGAAGTCTTTTTCTTATTTTCCTGTTTTCTTTTGGAAGTTCTGCTCCAGTCTGCAGGTTTTGGGAGCTTGGAAGATGTACACCAGGCTCCAGCTCTCAGTGACTGTCCCCAGGCACTGTACCTGCTTCTCTTACCTCCAGCTTCAGCAGGGAGGTGCAAGGCAAGAGATTTATGAAGGCAAAGTTCCCCAGATATTCCCTAGACGGATGCTTCACTTGCTGCTTGTGCCACTCTCCAGCTCAGCAGATCTGCAGTGGAATTTGTCTATACAGGCTCTGCCCACTGGAAGGATCTGAACATTGCCTTTCAATGCAGCTGAGGGATAATACTGCTCCAAATCCAGTGTTTCATTCCAAACAGTAGCTAAACCATGAAAAATTTCCATTTACTTTCATTGCCACAACCTCCCATGGGATGAATTTGCCTGGCCAGTATCAGCATGACCAGGCCCACTGATGAATTCTTTCAGAAACACACAAATCCCCACCATCTTTTTTTTTTTTTTTTCCCCATGGCCCTGGGAGATGGTGGTCAAATTTTATTTCTCTTTCCCCTCCCAAGCATCCAGTGAAAGATGCTCAGCTTTCAGGGCTGAACATATCTTGGAAATTAATTGTCTGTTTCATTACACTACTCAACAGCTCTAAGTGAGTATGAAAATAAGTGAATTCTTCCTTCTCTTTATTGCTGGTTGGCAACAGTCTATTAACAGAAAACCACTTGCTAATTTAGATTTATTTTTACTTCTCTCTCTCTGTCTGATTTGTCACTTTGCTTCACCTGGGGCTGCCAAAGGACTTGTCATCAGCACCCTGCTCTGCTCCCCTTGTTCAGGTGCTGGGATATCCTGCCCTTCCCTGTGAGAGCCACCTCTGCTCCCAGCTTGGTCTCTTCTTCCCAGAGCATCCCTGCTCCTGCTGCTCCTTAACACCCAGCCTGCATTTGTTTTCAGCTGACTTTTGATTGGCAAATGCACAAACATAAGTGTGAGCTTGAATATTTACTGAAGAGATTAAGTGTCCTTCCACCTCCTCTTTTTTTGGTAGCTTCTATTCCCATACCTGGTGTGGCTCTAGCTAAGTCCTGTCTGCCAGGTGAATGGGTGCTGTCCTGACCCTTCCCTGGCAGCAGGAGATGGACTTTGTCCTTCAAAGCTGATTATTCTTCTTTGAGACATGAAAGAGCAAGCATTGCTGTGTTTTTTTTTAAATCTTCCTCCTGAGTCAAGAGTGAGACAGGGACAGTCTGGTGGATCATTGTGTCCCTGGTCTGATGGGATCAGGTGCATGTCTGAGCTTGCAGTGTGCTGAAGTGTCCCAGTGCTGCAGAAGTCACAGCTCCCAACACTTCTGTTGCCTCCATTGACCCTTAGGCTGGGACCAAGCATTGCATCTGGAGCTTGTTCATCCCCACATGCTCTCCCCAAGGCCCTAATCTGGCCCAGAGGGCTCCGTGTCCTGTGAGGCAGGGGAAAGATGTTATGGGCTGACCTTTACAGATTTTGTACAGATAGACTCTGCTGGCAGCCTGGTTGCTGCTTCCTCTATTCCAGACCTTGGTATGCTTAGAGGAGTTGGTGTCATGCTGTGTTTTTAGGAGAGAAATAATTGAAACACAGATCCTCCTCTTCTACTTAGAGAAATTATTTTCTGTGTTGCTGCTCCTCAGTGCTCTTGGGTGTAACTGTAGTCATGGCCTCTTTATGCTTGCACACATTTGGATTAAGTCTCTGTTTTTTCATTACAAAGGGGAAAACCCTTTGTATTTCCAAACTCCAAAGCTAAAATGTCAGTTTTCTTAACTAGAACTTCCCAAAGCATCTCCTGTGTGAAATGCAACCTGAGGTTTGTGGTTCCAGCCAAGAGGTTCCCCTGGTGCATTGGCATCACTATAAGAGATTCTTCCATCTGTGTCCTGCTGATGCTGTTTCAGGTTTTGTTGCTTTTCAGGCAGTGAGTGCAACAACCCCTGCTTCCTCTGTTGCTCTGTTAGCTCATTTTATTATTAAAATGACAAATGAGAGAGGATGAGGATCTGCCTACATGTCCTTCAGCAGCACTAATGAGAAATGCTCTTAATTACAACAGGATCCATGCTTCCATCCAGATGATCCTGCCTGCAGATGGGTGGTCCTGGTGAAGGCTACAGATACATCATCTTCACCAAGGCCTCTGGCATTGATTTCTCCTCTGGGCAGGAAATGTTGAGAAATTGGAACATCTTTTTTTCTTGAGAGTTTGGAGACTTGATGGATGCTGGATAACTTTTCCTGAGTTTTGATATTATTGTACAGTAAGCACCAAGCAGCTCCAGCAGTGCTTTGGTCACACAGATGTGTAAGAGAGTCAGATAGATGTGGGTAAGAATAAAGGAGTGTAAAGATGAGTGTGGCACAGACAGACCAAGGCCTTTCAATGGGGTCTCCTGTTCCTCTTAAGGGGCTGTGGGCTGGCAATTTACCTAAGACTTCGGAAGGAACAGGGGGAAAACTGCTGCCTGACTTCAGCAGGACTTCTTCAGTTATCATCAGTGTCTTTGTGTAGCTCTGAATCCTGCTGCCTGTAACAGGATCTGGCCAAGGGGGGGGTTTCCTGATCCAAAGCACCTGCCTTTCTCTCAGGTCTATTCCTGTCCTCTGGTGGGATGCTGCAATTCTGTTTTTCACTTTTTTTTTTTTCTCCTTGCATTTTACTTTAAAGTGAGAACACAGGGGGGAGCAGAAAGGTCAAACCAGTGGCTCTGGTACCCAGTGAGAAACCCAGCACCCTGCCCACCAGGGAGTGCATTGTTTTGACAGCTGGTTTTAGGTTGCTTCTCTTCCTCCTTCCCCTTGGGGATCTGGCAATGTTATTAGACTTTGGTTTGCAGATTATTTTGCATGGCTTCTCCCTGGTGCCTGTCTCATAAGGTCCTTTGTGAGTCCCTGCTGCAGCATGACAGGAGGGACTGTGAGACAGCAGGCAGTGGGCTCTGAGTCACCAGCTCCAGGCTTTCTGCTGCTGGTTGTGTCTCCTGGGGGCAAACAGAGGATCCCATCCAAAGCACCAGTCCAAAACATGAGCTTAGCTCTAAGAATGTGAGCAGTGGGTCCAAATCCTTTTGATGAGACCTAAGGTTCTCCAGGAAAATGTGTTTGAGTTCGAACTCTGCTTACTGGTAGCAAAAGTGAGTGATTTGGGGGCAAAATTTCTGCCCATTTTTTTTTTTTTTTTTTTTTTTTTTTTTTTTTTTTTTTTTGGAAGTTGGGTGGGTGGGCAGGGGAGTTGGCTATGGCTCCAGGAGAGGCAATTGCTGGGAGAGGCAATTTCTGTCTGCCCGGGAAATAGTCCTGGGGAGAGGGACAAGTGGCAACATGTAAGAGGTATGGGGGTGTTTAACTTTAGGCCAGCTGGTGGTATCTTGGTTTGTGTGCATTGCAATGTCAAATTCCTTCTGCAGCCATCTCCTTGGAGCTGACCTTGGAGATGCCTGTGGGAGGTGGGCTGCTGACTGCTACACCTGAGCCCTGTTGCCTGCCAGGGGAGGTGACCATGCTGCCTGCTTGGGGAAGCAGTCCCCAAGGGACTTATCTGCCTACTCATGAAAATGTCACCATCACCTTGTGACCATGGCAAGACTTCAACCATCAAGGGTGTAGGAAGTTGTTCTTGGCTCTTCTTGGCCTGTGGTGTTGTAGATGCAGCAAGATCATCCTCATAGGGATGCAGTCACCAGGATTTAACATGGCTGAAGATTTCCTTCTTTGAGTTCTTTGTGGCTGTTCAGGCCACAGAGACCACTGTGAAGATCAGACTCACATGCTTCTTGTTGGCAGCCTTCCACTGCAGCAGACAGGTTACATGAGGATCTGCATCTTTTCCAAGGCAGACACTCCCCTCACTGTCTTTGTTTGCACCCAGTTGAGTCTGTTGCTCATGGGCTCTTCGGTTTGAGACTCCTTTCTGATTTTCTTCTCCACAACCCTCCACTGGGTGCTTCCCAGTCACATCAGCTCCCTGCAGAGATCAGTGGAGGGACATTTGTTCTTGGTGTAAAACATTGGATCAGTTTCAACACAGACTAATTGTGAAGGGGTTTTCTCAGGGCTGTGGGGTAGCTCTGCCTTTGGAAATGGAAATGTCTGGCTATTTCCGGGGTTAATCATGGCCTGTTGCTGATGAGCCCTTTCTGAGCTTTCCACAGATGTTTTCCTTTGGAAGGTTTCTATTCCAGGTGGTGTGGTGGGCTTCAGGTGTGTGGGGCGGTTGTGTGTGGGTTTGGTACTTCTTTTCCCAGTTTGAGGCTGTCTGCAGGAGGGAACAAGAACAGGGCCAAACATCAATGTGCAGCCAAATGTCCTGGCTTGACTTCTGTGGTCAGATTCCTGCCTTGGCAAGATGTGTCCCTGGGGCTAACTTGCTATTTTCCTGTGCAGAATGCATTTTGAAATGGAATCACACCTGGATCAGAGCTGGACACCTTTTTTAATGATGCTGGTGCAGGTTTTTTCATGTCTCTGTTCTCCCTGGTCTGTTGTACAAGGTTTCATTTATCCAGCTGCATCCTGACTCAGTTCCTCTACATTTTCTGTGACAGATCATGCCTCCATCTGCCTGCTCACAGGCCACCCAAAGGCATTTAGTGGTGACAACAGTGTTGAGCTAAGAGCCTGAGTGCCAGCTGCATAGAAGCTTTTTGGCAGGGTGGATGAGCTCAAGACCTTGTTAGGTGGCCAGATCCCATCTCCAGGCTGGAAGTGTCTCTTGGTGTTCCCTGTGTAGTGAACCTTCTTCTTGTACTTTTTGGTCTTCTAGATGGCTGCAGAAATTCAGTCTGTCCCCAAAAGGAGGATGTGTTCATTAAAGCAACTGCTCCAAGCTCAGTCTCCAGCCAGATGTATTCCCCTGATGGGCTTTCCTATTGTTTAAGCCAATAGAGTCCAGGCCTTCTCCCAGTGAGCTCAATCTCCTATCTGCAGTTTCTATGGCAACCTCTTGTCCTAAAAGAGCCTGAAATCCCTCTGTAAACACATCTTGAGAATATGCCCACAAACACACGTGGGAGGTAGGATGGCAGGTGCCCCAGAGCCCAGAGGGGCACCCAAGAGGAAGTCAAGAGTCCTCTTGTACCACTCCGGCTTTGCAGGCGGATTTGAGAGATTTATTTTTGCCAGCCCAGCTGGTGCGTTACTAATTCCACTGCTGTTTTGCACTCAGAGGAAAAGGGTCAGAAAGCCTGTTGTGTCTTCAGGTGGCTGTGACTCTGGACCACTGCAGGACCTCCATGGCTCACAGCTCTTGGGCTCCTCCTGGCAGCCCTGCATCTAAGGAAGCCTTAATTCAGCATCCCTGGACAGCTATGGAGAGATTCACTGTAATGAGGATGGCTGATGTTCAGTAAGAGCAGAGCTCAACCTGCTTTCTCTACAAGACTGTGAAGGCCAGAACAATATGCCACTGGCACAGAAACAGAGTTAGTGAGCTCAAAGATGACCCCAGATTTGTGATGGACCCATGGATCCCTGTAGCTCCTATAGTTAAATCCAGCATGAATCACAGTTCCTCTAAAGACAACTTTGCTGCTGTCCCCTTGGGATCCTGAAGTCCTGCTTCTGGCTGAGATGCCTGGTGAATGCACCTGTGAGCAGCTGATATTCTGTATTTGCCTGATGATGAGACATGGAGGCACTGAGGTCAGCAGCAGGATGATGAACAGCTCACCAGACAGGTCTCACAGCCTTCAGGGATACAGACATCCATCTTGCCTTGGGCCATGTGTACTTGGTACCTACTGAGGTCTTTACCTTCCTCGGTGGCTATGTGGGACTCTGGGAAATTTTTCTATCCTTGTCTGTGGATTTTTTAGCCTGAAATTTTCTAGAGGAAACCTCATGGCCTAGAGAGCACGTTTTGTTACCTGCTGCCTAGGTTAGACAAGAGGATGGTGTAGAGTCTACATAAATACTCTGCAGAAAAACTCTCTGGTCCCCCATCATTCACTGAGAATGCTTTTTGAACCTCAGGGAAACACTGAAAAATGGAATTTTTTTCAAGCATCAATGGACACCACCCACAATATGTTTCTGGAAAAGTTTTACTGAGGCAGGAGAGAGCACCTGTTTTTCCCCAGCATGCAGACAGCCCAAACCATCTGGAAGCTGAAATAAGTGTTTGATGGCAATGCTGCCAGCACAGACCAGAAGAATTATTTGGTTTTTCTCTGGCCTTTCCTGATATCCAAAGTGAGGACAACTGAAATATCATATACAAATATCAACCAAAAATCAATCAAAGATCAACTGAAAATATCAAATACATCTATAGGAGGTGTTAAATTCTGCTGTCCCCAGACATGACAGTTGATCACATGTGGGGTAAGTTGAAGGAATCCTTTCAGAGCCACCTAAGAAGAGGTGCCCAACCACAAGCTCTTCTCAAAAAATCTTTCCTGGAAGTCCTCAAACACTGACAATACCAATGACATTCTGAGGATCTGCTTCTGCCTGTTACAAAACCAGTTGTGTGAATGATTTTGAGAATGTGGAAGTTGTGGTTTAGCACTTAATCAATTTCATTGAAGGGAGCAGAGGGGTTGTGTAGCAGGGGAGCAGAGAGTCTCTGTGGTTTAGAAACACAAAACAATTGGCATGAAATTATGCTGATTATTCATGTATTAATTGGAAAAAGGAACAGCTCTGGAGGAGGCTCAGACTGCTAATTTCCCTCCTGAGACAGGCACATAAAGGTCTCCTACTGCAAGTCCACCCCCTGGGAAGTCCTCCCCCAGCCCAGCTGAGGAAACATGAACAACACAAGCCCGGGGAACTTGTCCTGGGCTTAATGTGACTGGTTAGACAGGGTGAGGTGGCAGTGTCTTCTCACCTACCCACGTTTCACCTCCCCTCCCAGTGTCTGGGCGGAAATACAGAACCACCTTGGTAACACTTGGGTGTCAGCCCTGACCCTGCCACCAGCTGCTCAGCCCTGGGATGGGACTGGTGAGCTTCACAGCTGGAGGTCTGAGGGCTGGTGGCTAGACCTAGAAATGTCACCTCTGCAGGTGTAGAGTTTGTCCTCACACTTGACTGCAGCACCAGAGCTTCCCAGGAACCTCACTGCAGGGAGCCCTGGATGCTTCTGAGATCTCTGCCAGATGTGAGAGGAGAAGATGCAGCTGTTGCTGGGAGACAGGGGATGACAATGGTTGAAGTCACCTCTCTGGTTTTTTTGGTGTGTGGTGGGGGTTTATCCTTTATTTTCCTCCCAGGCTTGTGACTGTCTGTACCTGTGAAAAATGGACTCTGAAAGCCAATGCACAGGAGAGGGAGGTGTGAAAATCCTGACCTGGGAGTGTGGCTGTGATGGTGACTTCATTTATTTTGCTGCTTTACTTGAAGGGTGTGCATTGTGTGTGAAACTGAGCTTTGGATCCCACTCCTTTTTCCTCCTTTTTCTTTATAGTGGCTTATTGCCAGCCTAAACATCCTGGTGCTGGGACATGCTCCACCTCGGAGGTGATTTGGGAACTTGAGGTTTTTACCATGAGGAAGTTGGTCAGTCCTTGGACGGAGCATTTTGTGCAGCAATTTGATGTGGGTCAGAGATTAATTTGCCAGAGAGGGTGAAATTGTCCTTTCCTGCCCACACTGAGGGGACAGGATTGCCTAAATCATGGCAGTAACAACTGGTATCTCACTAGAGGAGAGGCAGTTCTAAAGTTCTCTATTTGCCTCACCCAGGCTCTTATCAGGGCAATCAGGCTTTAAACCAGAAGCACGTGAAGCATTGAGAGCAATACCCCTCTGCTTGCTTAAACAAATCGTTTGCCTGATTAATGAAGGAAGAAAATGAACAAAGTGCTCCAGCCCTGCTGTTTAGCCAAGAGCTGTGGGTATTGGCACACAGTGATCCCACAGCCAGGAGCTTGGTCACAGCTGCAGTGGAGTGGGCTGAAGTGACAGACTAAAACACAGGAGAGCTCCAAGTGGTCAAGGGAGAGTTCTCTCAGCTCCTCAGGATCCTTTAACACTGAGGATCAAGGGTTCCTGGCTGCATCGTGCCCTGGGTTTGGACTGACTTCAGTTTTTCATGGGAAACCTTCCCTGTGTGTGGCTGCTGGGCTGGGTTAGTGCTGGGGGGATGGATGGTGGTTTAGATGTCCCCCAGGCAGTGCAGCCTTGGTCTAGTGCTCCTGGAGAGGCAGCATTGCCTGCAGCTCTGCCTGAAGGCTCAAATTCCCTGCTCTTCCCTTGGGTTGCTGGAATAGACAGGCAGCCCTCACCTCCTCAGATGGAAAGCAGCCTCTTTCCCCAAGTAGACTGGGAGAAAAACACCAGTCCTCGGGGACAATGAATTTAAGAATATGGAAGAAAAACCTTTTAGAGCCAATGGGCAAACAGGTCTGACTGGGAACTGTGGTGTTAGCAGCAGAACTGAGTTGTGAAAAGTTGGAGGAATGACCATGAAGATGGCCACTTGATTGTTCAAACCAGGACTGGGTCCCTGGAGAAGAGCATTGAGCAGCTGCTGAGTTCAGGTTAGGATGAGCACTTAATCCTATTTAGCCAGCCCAGACTGGTGGTCCTGACAAGGTCCTCAGGAGTCTTTCTGGCTCATGGGATCTCTCAGTACCTTCCTCAGACTTTGGCTTTGGGAACTGCCTGCTATGGCAGGACAAATGGGGAACAAGGGCTTAGCCCCAACCTCCCCCAGGTCCTGTAACTTGGTGCTGGCATCATCCTGGACCAGAGAACCAGCAAGACATTCCCAGAGCAGCAGAGATTGAAAAAAGGTATGAAATGGGCCATTGCACACTCTCCTGGGGCACTCTCTGGGGTGTTTAGTAAGGGGCTGAGTTGTCCTTGCAGCCTGTCTCAGCTCTATCCCATCCTACTCCCTGTTCCAGTGGCACGGGCACAAACTGAATCTTCTGGCAACCCCCACCTTTTGAGCTGGGTGGGCTGAAATTAGCTGACCAGTTGAAAAGTTCTGAGGGTGGGCTGGCACACAGGCAGTAACACATTGTGTGCGGTTGCCTTTCTTTGGAAAACCTGGCTAATAACAATAATAATAAAGCCAGCAGCCTTGCAGCTCTGGTGATGCAGCAGCATGCTGCCATTCTCTGATGGCAAAACACTTCAATCCAAGCAAGGAGGAGGTGATGGGCCTGCCGAGAGACATATGTTCCTCCTCTGTTATTTTTATTGTTCCTAATAGCAGGGTTTTAAAAAGCCCTCCATTTCCTGATCACACCTGTCAGTGACAAAGCCAGGCTCTGCATGGTGAGAGGGCAGGAGGAGAGACCTGGAGGAGGCAGACAGCAGGGACAACCTCTTAGGCAGCTGCTGTTGAAGCTCCATGCTGGTTCCTGAGAAACCATTTGCTTCATATTTAACCCTCTCTGGCTGCTGAGGAAGCCCTGCCACACTTGATCAGCTCATCTTTGTATGAGCTGCCCTGATGAGGACCCAGCTCTCAGCAGGTCAGACACTCTCCATCTGGACTGACTTATAGGTAGAAGAAACACCTGAGCTGGTTTCTGTGCTGTCCTCACCTCCTCGGGGCCGTCCTTGACACTTATCTCCTGAAAGAAAGAGATCTTGACAGACAGCCTCAGCTCATGGCATCATGGAGCAGGAGAGGGAGTGGGAGCATCTGGTCTTTCCCTGCTGTCCCCAGCAGTGTTAATGCCCCCTGACCAAAGCAGGACAGAGGGGGCAGCTGCCCAGCAGCCTTTTAGATTGGGATGCCTCTGGGGTTGGGCTTCCCTCTAAAACTGTCTCTCTTGCTGAGAGTTGAACAATTCCTCCCTGCAAGGTGTGATCTAATGATTTAGCTGACCCAGGGGATGGGGTCCCTCCCTGCAAGGTCACGCCAGTTCTAACTGGGACCCAGACCCTGGCCCAGGAACCATCACCTAGGCAAGGCAGCAACATGCTCTGGGCTCAGAAATGCTCAGAAACTGCTAAATCTGAGATCTATAGAGAGATCAGAGGGAACCTATAATGTCCGTGCTGAGACTCTTGGTGTGACAATTTCTGCTTCTAAGCATTAGAGGAAAGTGTCACCCTACAATGACAGCAGAGAGCACACCTGGCCTGGGGCAACTGACAATTTGGTGACAAATTCTAGATCACCAGTGTTGTGTAACAGGGCAGCTTCTCACTCTTCTCTCCACCTGTGGGAAGACATATCTCTCCAGGAGATAAAAGAAAAATAGATTAAAGTATGAGTTGAGATGACGAAGCTTGTCCACCCAGGGAACCCTGTAAGCTGCTCTGCTGTCTCCCCAGGAGAGCAAGGGGATACACATGTATTTGCCCTCCATATTCAGAGAAAATGTAAGGCAGGGAGGAGGAGGTGAGATGGAGTTCAGGAGAGAGGCACCTGCCTGGGTGGAAGTGCTGGCAGGCAGCAAACCTCCAGTCTCCCAGAAAATGCAACCTGATGGATTCATTTAATGGCAAAGAGACCTGGGGTTTCAATGCCTGAAAACCAAAAGTGTGTGTGTGGACAGACAGGGATTGCTGAGAAGAGAGTCCAGACCCAGCAGCTCCTGTACATGTGTGGGAGCAGGGTCTGCCTGGGGTTCTGGAGCTGAGCTTGTGCCTAAGTGGTGGTTTGAGCAGAACCAACTGTGGTGTGGTGGAAATGGTCCAGCATCCCCCATCAGTGACTGCTCCCCCCAATAAACTCAGGGTATTCCCCTTCAGATGCAGTAGTACAGGGGTCACCTACATGACCTCTCTGACCTTCATGGGCCACAGACAGGGCTTTTGGGTGGTTTTCCCTCTGCAAAAGTGACAGGTCCCTTGCTCTGCAAAATGCTTGGAGCATCAGCAGGAAGAAAGAAACCAGTTTCATCTGAATGGAATGAGGGGGAGAGGGAGAAAATGAAAGGACGTCCCCGGCAATCTCTGAGCTGGGCTGGTGTCAGTGATCAAAAGTGACATTAGAGCAGTGCTGGGGAGAGGAGCTGCTTTAAATAAGTGGGTTTCATCTTAATTGCATCTCTCTAAGGCCAGGGTAGCTGTTGTGTGAGAAAACCTTTCTGAGGCAGAGCCTGATTGACAGGATGGAGCAAAGGGGAGGAGGAGAGCATGCTGGAGGAGGCTGAGATTTGCAAGGATGTGGTGGTGGTGCACATGTCCCTGGCACTCTGCTGTGCTGGGGTCTTGATTTCTTCCTTGGGGAGATAAAACACTGGATGGATGGACTTGAAGAGAAGAACAGCAGCTTCTGGAGAGAGGCCCCAGGGCCTGCAGGCATCCCATGGGGATTTCTGTTCCATGTTGCATCTGTGAGGGAAAAGGGATGAGACAAGTGGTGTCTCTTCTGCCTACCCAGGGCCTGGCTCTTGGAGCACCCACATTCACAGGGACACAGGAAGGAGCTGAAACCTCCTGGCTCCAGCTGAGAGGTCAGTTCTCTCCAAGCCTCCATCCCCTGACATCTTAGAGATATCTTGCATGCAAGCAGAGGGAGACTCTTCCATTGCTGGTGGGTGTCTGAGTCCCCAGGTTGCAACCAGGCTTTGTGATGCACCAGGCAACCCCCTTGTGTCACTGTTCCCTTACCCCCCCAAACCTGCTGAGGATCTCTGCTCTCCCCAGGCTCTCTCCTGCTGTTTTCTTTTTTTTTTTTTGAGCTGGTAATGCAGGGGTGCTCTGTGTGTGCACATCCTGCTGCCTTCTTCTGAGATGTGTGGAGCACTGGTTAATCATCTCATATGAATTAGCAGAGGTTGGCAGGATGTGGGGGTGTGAGGATGAGGGGAAGGATGGAACCAGCAGGGCACAATCCTCTGGCTCAGCCTCCTGAGGGGACACAATTTCATTGCCATAAATACCCTCCCCCACTCCCCTTCTTTCAGCTTGACTGTAAGCCCTGGCTATGAAACGCTCTGGAGCAGCTTTAGCTCCATCACAGCCCCAGGAAGTCTGGTGGTGACAGAGAAAAGGTGCTGGCTGTGAGGACCAGCTGGCCAAGGGCTGTTTAAGCCAAGCTGCCATGGGGTACATGGGGCTGGGGAAAGCTGGTTTCAAAGTGAAACCAAAGAGATGTGAGGTTGGAGATGGATGAGGAGATAAGGCAGGAGCACACTTTAGAGAGGTGAACTGGAAAATGGGGTGGGGAAGGGAGGCCACATGGAGATCAGAAGGGAGCTTTGGACAGGGTATGAAATATTTGCTGGCTTTTTATTTTGCTAGCTGGCAAAACTCCCTTTCCAACAACATTTCTTTGCAGAAGCTGAACTGTGGCTGGGGGGCTGGACCCAAAGGTGCCATGAAAGCAATGCTCCTCATGCCTCAGGTGGATTCCCTGCAGGCCCTTTTCAGGGCCCAAGCTGTTGGCTCTCTGGCCATCTACAGCCCAGGAAATGTTGGGTTCAGTGTCCCTTGTGGAGGCTGTGCTGGTCAGGAAATGAAGTGGCTCTTTTAGACCTCTTTCTGCCTCAGAACAGGATGATCTGTACCACTTCTCACATGGCTTTCAGTTGTCTTTCCTCTCAAAGCCTCTCAGGGTCTGAAACTCCCTGAGATCCAAGGGCACAGCACTGTGGTGATCAATCCCCAGTCTGAAACAGGGCTCAGATTGGATGCAAGATTTGCTTGCCAGACCTCCATGGTGCCCTGGAGAACCCTTCTCCATCTGTGGGCAAAATGAGGTAGCAATAGCAACAGAGATGCTGAGCTTCTCCACCCTTCAGTGAAGAGGTGACTGTACACCAGGGGGCTGGTGTATGAGCAGCTGAAGCCAAGTAACACTAATGAGCAGTTGATTAATATAATCATAGCTTCACCCATTCATCAGGGGATTGGGGCATTTCCTAATCAGCTATCAGCGAGGCCTTGGAGGGTGGTCCAAGGATGAGGAATTTGACAAATAACTCAGTGGGCTGGAAGGGGACATTGGTCTTTGCGTGTGTTGGACACAGTAAGAGTTGCTCCACTTTCTTGTTTTTGCTTAATCATCCTGTTAATGTCACTGTAAAATTATTCCCCAGCTCAGGAATGGAGTGTCTGTGGAAGGCAGCAGAGAGCATGGTGGGGCTGTGGAGGAGTAGGAGTTCTTTGTCAGGTTCATAGTGTTTGCTGTGCTGTTGACAAGATGTGAATTTTGAGCTTGGAGCCAGAGAGCTGCCTGGAAAAGAGGAAACATAACCCCCCTTGTAAAAAATGGAATGTAAGAAGACACAGGGATCTACAGACCTGTCAGTCTCACCTCTGTGCCTGGCAAGATCATGGAACAGGCTCTGCTAAGGCAAGCAGATAACAAAGGGGTGATTGGTGACAGCCACCACGGCTTCACTAAGGGCAAGTCCTGCCTGACTCCTTTGGTGGCCTTTACAGTGGGGTCACAGCCTTGGTGGACAAGGGCAGAGCAGAGGGGTTGGAACTAGATGATCTTTAAGGTCTGTTTCCAACCTTAGCCCACTCTATGATTCTGTGATACTCTACAGATGACCAAGAACATGGTGTTGGTACTTCAGGTACTTAGCAGCTCAGGAGTGTTTGGTCACAGAGCACTTCTACTTCTCTGTAACACATTTTTGTTCAAGAAGTGGCTGGATGTGAGATGGAAAAGACTTTGCCTGCTGTAGGAATGCATCTGTCCCCAGGACCAGCACCGTACATCATGTCACATCACTGAGAAGTGCTCAAGAATTGCCTTGAGATTCAAGCCTCAGCATGCCTCAGCTTCCCCAATGGGTCTGATTGCTCTTGAAAGCTGCCCAAACCTGGCCCTTCAGCTGAAAGTACCAGACCTCCCATCTCTGGTAGCTGCTGCTTTGGGGTCCCCTAAGCTGTGCTCTGCTGAAGCTCAGCTGGGAGGGAAGGGCTGTGCCTCTTCCCCCAGGAGCAGCTCCCGATGCCTTCACCCTCACACAGAGCTCCCTGCTTTGCTCTTTGTTTTTCACTTCTCCCAGCCCATTTCTCCCTGCCAGCCCGTTCCTCAGCCCCCAGCACACGTCCTGCCAGCCGGGCTCTGCCACTGGAGGAGGATGGGGACAAGGACAGTTGCATAAGCCAAACGCAGTCCTCCAGCCCACATCGGCATTCATACTGCACAGCCCCTATTGTTGGGCTTGCAAATGACACTAATTTCCCTTCTTAAGCCCTCCCTATAATTTAGCAGCAATGTCCTGTACTCGGATATTATTAGCTGTGCCTTATGTGATCAGTTGCCCTCTTTCTTTTGGTGGGGGAAGATAATGAACGTGATAGGGAGAGCAGCCCTGCACCGAGTGCCTTCATCTTTATTTTTTAATTGACCTGGGTGGCTGGGGCTGGAATGGCATTACACAGCCTCTGCTCAAGAAAATCTTCTTCCTCCTTAGCTGTCACCACCAGCTCAGAGGGGATCCCCAGACCTCTGCACTACCAGAGCAGGATGTCCCAGGAAGCAAACCAGGGAAGCAATGGATTTAGGGCTTTCTAACCTCCAGGTAACTGGGATCTGTTTCAAGAGCCATCACTCCTTGAGAGGTTCAAAGCCAGCCAGCTCTTTTGCTATACTCCACTCCTTTAAGGTTTTATTGTGCTGGGCTGAATACAAGGTGACCTTGAACCTAAGACACCCCACACATATGCACATGTTTTGTCAAAAGCAGAGAGAAGAACAAACTGTGAAAAGGTAAGCTCCAAATACACTGCCCTGCCCCACCCCATGGCTGCCCGTGCTGGGAGCAGCTCAGCCCTTGCTGTTCTGCCTTCCTTTGCTTTTCCTGCCCATGCTTCTTCTGCCAGTCAGTGCCCAGTGCAGGAGCTATATGGGGAATTTCTGGTGACTCCACAACCATTCAATAAGGCTTGGCTTGGCCTCCAGTTCCCCCTGTTCCTTCACCATAGATCCAACATATATGGACAGCCAGAAACATTGTCCCCACTTTCAAACTGCCTCCTGACCACACTTGGAGATGATTCCACAGTTGACACCATTACTGGTTTTCAGAAGATCTCTGACCTTAGAAAGTTCACTGGCCATGTGTGGACTCTGCTACTGGGTATGGACAAGGTCAGGGCTCAAGCCCTGGGGAACCAGGGAAGGAGGGCAGCCAAGAGAGAGACTGAAGCAGCAAGATGCTGAAGAGCATCTCTTGGTTAAGAATTGGAGAACACTACTGGAAACTCAGCTTCATAACCCTGGACAATGGAGAGAGAACATTTTCCTTCCTCCCAGATAATGACCAGCAGTCTCCTACTGGCAATAGATGAAGAACTGATGCTCCAGCTTTCTTAATTTTCTGTGCACTGGTGTACTCAGCAGTGCCATGAGTTTGCAAAAAGGATTTGCATCTGGCTAAGTAAACATATTAGAGATTCACTCTCCGACTTAGAAGATCACCTTCTGTTGACCCCTCTCTTCCTTCATAACCAGCCTTCCCTTGAGCAGATGCACAGCTCCACAGCAGGGATCACAGGTGCTGGCTTTTTCTCAGCTCAGTTTCTACAAAAATGTAATATTCCTGCTGATAATTAAAGAAAAAAATCCAGGGCTCTGCTACAGGTCACCTCTGCCACTGACCCAGGAACTTAATCTGAAGCTCAGCAAAGGCTTGGTTAGTTTAAAACCAGGAAATGGGCTGGGTTTAGTAACAAAGGGAGGGAGAAACCCGAACCAGAATGAGCCAGCTGCTGCTGTCATTTCTTCTGGCTTTGATTCAGTTATCCCTGGAAGACACCCTGCCGGGCCCTGCTCCTTCTCTCCATCACCTGAGGCTACTCCACCAGCTGGCTTCAAAGCTTCAGTGTTCACAGAGATCTCTTTGAAATATTCTATGTTCACCAGAGACGACAAAAAAATAAAAGGAGGAGGAGGAAGAAAGAGAAGAAAAGAACAATTCCACGGGCTTTGGGAAATGTGTGATGGACGTGTCCCCTGCCAGCTTTGTGCTGGATCAGCTGTGCAAATCCTGGGGACTTTGGGGAAAGGCCACTCACCTGCTCCTGAAAGGATTCAGGATGAGAGGAGAGGTCAGAGGAGTGGGGAGTGAAGCACTGGTGTCACTTGGCTGAGGGGAGGGGACAGCGCCCAGCTCCCACACTGGGGAAAGGAGGTGAGTCCATCCACAGGAGGGAGGGGAGAGGCTTTTTCCATCTGTCTCTTAAAATAAGTCTTTTTAATGCTTCCCCAGCCACTCCTAACTAGGGCAGCCTTTCTGTAGTGCCCATAGTTATTCCTCACAGGGGTTAACTCACAGCTTGACTAAGACTTCCCCTTCCCAGCTCTGGTCCTTGATGTAACAGTGACACAATTTATTCTGCCCAAATGAAATGCTACAGCCAAAATTTATCCAAAGGCCTTGAAAAAGAAATAAGGGACATGGCAGAGGATGATGGCATACTCCTTGGACATGAAGGAAATACCTGGAGTGTATCCTGCAATGTCTTCCCCATCTCCTTGCCTTCGTGCTCAGAAAAGCACCCAGCTCAGCAGAAATTCTCAGCAATCTTAACCCTGCAGATGTCAAGGTGCTGATGAGATCCCAGCAGGGATCGTGCCAAGTGTCAGAGCCTTTCAGTGACCATGATGATCTCCTAATGCAGTCACGAGTGCCTTAGCCAGAAGCAGCTGGCTGCGAAGCCAGCTTTCTCTGGCATTTTCCTTTCCATCCCTCTCCTATCCTGCTGATCTTTAGCAGTGTAGGGGGTCGGGGATTTGATGAGGATGGTGAAGCCCTCATCACTGTCCTGGTAAATGAGGAGAGGCTGAAAGATGGGAAGGATTTCACATGGATCATCAGGTTAATGGGCAAGCTGAAGCAGCAAAGAGACAAACATGCCCAAGCTGACATACACTCCTGGAGCCCAGTGGAGGATTTCCAGCAGTCCCTGGGACACCCCTAGCTGGGGACCTCCCAGCATGGCACAGTAACAAGGTGGGTTTCACTCTGACACTCTCCCTGGTACACACTGGGGACACAGTGGGGGTTGTGGGGAGAATGCCCAGAACATCAGAACCCTTCCCATGGTGGAGCTGAGACCCTGATGGTCACCTGAGCTCCTGCTGGGTCCAAGAGGGCAGGAGACATTGATGCCAGGAGAGGCTGTTGGGAGTCTCCCTGCAGTATCAAAGCTGTTGATCTCTGGAATGTCTGTCTGGAAGGATGTGGTGGTGATGATTATCATGGCTCATGTTTCCTGGCCAAGTTGCTGCTGCGGGTGGATTAGCACTAGTTTCACTGGCTCTAGGTATATTAAGAAATCTCCAAAATAAACAAGTGAGCAAGTGGAGGAGGTGAGCTCATGTTGGTGATTATCCTTCTTCTGATCAGAGACACTCTATAATTGCTTTGTCTTTGTTGGAGATAATGAGGGCATCTTTCTTCCTGCTGAAATCTGTGATCTGTGGTGGAGGGAAAGGGCTGGGCAAGCTCTGCTGCCTCCCTCATGGCTCATCTGCCAGCCAGCAAAAGCAGCTTGCACAGGGAAGGTTCAGACTGGATATTAGGAAAAAAATTCTTCCCCAAAAGAGTGGTGAAGCATTGGGATAGGTTGCCCAGGGAGGTGGTGGAGTTGCAGTCCCTAAGGGTGTTCAAAAAATAGGTAGACATGGCACTTCGTGGTGTAGTTGTCACCTTTGAGGGAAGGCAGGTCACCTAGAAGGACCTTGATTCTGCACCTCTACTCTGCTCTAGTGAGACTGGAATACTCAGCCCAGCTTTGGAGTCCCCAGCACAGGAAAGATACAGACCTGTAGGAGAGGGTCCAGAGAAGGGCCACAAAGGTGATCAGAGGGCTGGAGCACCTCTGCTACAAAGACAGACTGAGAGAAGTTGGGCTGTTCAACCTGGAGAAGTCTTTGGGGAGACCTTATAGCAGCCTTCCAGTGGCTGAAGGAGCCACAGGAAAGCTGGGGTGGGGCTTTTCACCAGAGAGGGTAGTGATAGGGCAAGGGGTAATGGTTTTAAAGAGAGTAGATTTAGGTTTGATATTAAGAAAAATTCTTTACCATGAGGGTAGTAAGACACTGGAATAGGTTGCCTAGGGAGTATGTTGAAACTCCATCCCTGGAAGTGTGTTTAAGGCCAGGCTGGATGAAGCCTTGTGCATCCTGGTCTAGTGGGAGATGTCTCTGCCCATGCAGGGGGGTTGGATCTTGATGATCTTGAAGGTTCCTTCCAACCCAAACCATTCTGTGGTTTAGTGGTTACAGTGATGTAGGACTGACAGCTGGACTTGATGATCTTAAAGGTCCTTTCCAACCATGATGATTCAATGATTCTACAGAGTGTGTGGTGCCCAGAGGAGCTGTGCATCCCTGCTCCTGATATTTCTGTCCCACTGCTGGGGGTGGCCCCTTCCCCTGGTAGCAGGGTTTTATCTGCCATGTCTACACTGCCTGTTAACCTGTATTTTCCCACCATCACAGTGATTACTGATGCCTCCCATCTCCTGGGGTCTGAGGTGCATATGTACACCCTAAAAGTTTTGGCAGTGGGATATTAGACACTTCTGGACTTCTGGAAATTACAGAAGTAGGGAGATAGTCCTGAAATGTGAAGAGTGGTTTCCTGCTGAAGCTTGGACCATGAACATGGAACTGGATCTCAGCCCTGCTCTAAGGCCCTGGGGAGCTGCACATATTTGCAAAGCACTTTTGTGACCTCTCCTGATGCTGCAAGAAATTATTTGGAAAGGATAAAAGAAGTGAGCAGGAAATGTCTCTGAGCCACTGTATAAATCCCAGAACATGAATCTTAAAGACTGTTTCATTCCCACCCTCAAAGTCCTTCATCTCCAAAGTCATGGCAGAACTGAGAGAGAGAGCAAGGATGGCCAGCAGTGTGCAGTGTGTCTGTACAAGGAACAAGAGGAATGGGACTCTTCCACCTCGGAGCATCTTTGCTGCATGCAAAGATCACCCCTTGGCTGATCCTGTGACCACCATTCTCAACAGATGTGCAGAGCCCATGGTGCTGCCATTGGGGACAAGCAAGAGATTATCATCTCAGAGCTGGGGAGGGTAGAAACGGCCACCAGGCAAACAAAACTAAGAGATGAGATATTAGCACAGACCATATTTCAGAGAACAAAAAATTGCAGCTTGGGGAGAGAAGAGCTCCAAGCATGCCAGCCTTGGGGAGCACGTGCTTCTCTCTGCTGGGAGAAATGTGCTTTAACATGTGCCACATTCAACCCGTGATCTTTCCTCTTTTCAGATCCTCCTAATCTGAAATCTGAAATCAAATGTGTCTTGATTGAACATAACAAGCAGAAAACGGAAAGTGCATGGCACAGGGCTGATGATGGGAAATCTCTCTCTTGCTCTGTCCCAAGCACTTATTTCCCCAGCTTTGCCAGGCACCCAGCTTTCCCAGAGAAGCTGTGGATAATCTCTGAAGCAGTCAGACAAGGAGCCACATAAATAGCCCCCTCAGTGGCATCTCTAAGTTTATTCCACTTGGGACATGGTGTCTGCTCCCCCAGTCTGCAGCCAGAGTGTTTTAGGCAATGGAGGGCAATTACCTCCCATGCTGAGCAATTTTGGGAGTGATTTCACGCTTCCTGGGCACACCCGAGCTGTGCCCGGAGAACCTGTCCTTTTGGAGCACGGATGCTAAACATCAAACAGGACTTGAAGTTTCCAGCATTTAATTTCCCATTAAGCCACTGCAATTAGAAGCACCACCACATTACGCAGCTGATTTTTCTCCTGCATTTTTATTTGCCTGTGTCCTTTAAGAGCGTGGCTTGGAAGCAATGGCATCCATCCCACAGCAGTGCCCTGCTGCAGCAGGAGCAAGCCTGGCTGCTTGCCCTCTCAAGGGCATCTGGATGTCTCCTCCATAATTACACAGTCCTGAAAGTCTGGGCTTGAAGTGGGTGCCCTCACCCACCTGGAGAACCACTCTGCAGGCAGCCACATGAGATGACTGTTCCCGTCTTGGCATAGCCTGTGGGGCAGCAAGAAAAGGAGGATGAAGATGAATTTTGAGGGCAGGGCCACTGATTGGGGTGGGAAGGTCCTGGGAAGGTGAAACCAGACTCTTCTTGGAAACACCAAGGGAAAGGAAGGCTGCAATGGACACAACCTTTGACAAGGGAAATCCCAGCTAGATTTTAGGAAAAAAAGTTACCCTAAGGTAAGTCACAGGTACCCAGAAAGCTGGGGAAACTCAGGCATTAGTGATATTCAAGATTTGATTGGACAAAGGCCCTGGACAATGGGATTTAAGTTGGCTCTGCTTTGAGGATTGTTGGATCAGAGACTTCCAGAAACGTTCGTCCCAAGTGTCTTGATGAACAAGTCATGTCTGGGCATGACACCAGCAAGACTGAAGAATACAGTCCTGGTACTAATTGTGACAGAGGACACCTAGGAATACCTGTCCCAGCATCATGCTGGTGGATACATCCCACAAGAGAGAGGGTCAGAGGTTTTTTGTGCCTCCCTGGAGCTCCCATGTAGTACCAAACTTCAGAGGATGGAGCTGTGGCTGAGGCCATGGGATGTTTGTAGCCTCTCTAGACAGCACCCAAGATGTGATGAGTGCTGGGTGGCTTTCTTTGAGCTTTGCTGCCTGGGCTGTAGGAAACACTGCCTGCTTTCCTGGCTGGAGGGGGAACAGATGCACAGCAGCATCAGGCAGGGCTACAGGAACAAGTGCCTGGAAGTGGTGATGTTCCTTCTTCACACCAAGCATGGCAGGAGTGTCTCAAAGCATCAGCTTCTCTCTAAAAAAAATGGGGAAGAGCACAGATGGCTGTAAAACAGGTGGGAGGTATCTGAATGGGATGCTAATGATGGCTGGAACAGGTCCTCCTGAAAGCAGGCTACAACCAAACAAATACAACCAAACAAAATGGTAATGAAAGAAAACTTTTGTGTCACCATTTTTTTACTTTCAAGCCTTTTGGGGCCATCTGACTTCATTTCCCAGTTTGGGGCTTCATTCCCCCTTACCATGGAGCTGTCAAGACTGAAACAGAAAGGGAAGATTGGATCCTCAGCTCACCCCATCACTCCCCAGTGCCTTACCCAAAGCACCAGTTTTCTTGAGACTCAGGCTACAGCTATGGTGCCAGCTACCATGACATGACAGCACCCAAATGTTGCTCATCAAGCCCACCTGGTTCGCTTTCAGCTGCTCTTAATCTTTCTCAGACTCTCTCAGGGAACAGCCTGAATCCTCCTGTGAATTGGAGACTTGTGTATCCCTGAGCAGACCCCAGGCGTGGGCAGGCAGCAGCCACAGGCTTTTCAGCAGGCACAAAATAAAGGGCTGGAATTTTTTTTTTTTTTTCTTTCCCTTTTAAATGGATGCTATTAGTGTTCTGGGAAGAGCCTGGACTTGTACTTATTAAGCCTGCAGTATCCAAAGTATTTACAGAGAGGAAAAGACTATAACTGGTTGAAATGCTTATTGTTGTAGCAAATGCTCAATGCACTTACAGCTGCAGTGTCTGTGATTAATTCGTAGCCAGAAATAACAGCAGAGTCCCCACCACGCTGCTCTTACCTTATCTCTGCCTCCCTGGTTGATCCTCAGGTACAAGCAAAACCAACCCTTAATTACTTGGTTAAAAACCCATCAGCTGCCAGGGAACAAATGGAATGAAACAGCCACCTCTGCTGCTTCATTTTACAGCTCCCAGAGAATAATTGGATGGAAGGAAACTCTCTTCAAAGTCCCCCAAGAGCCAGCACTGACAGCAAATACCTGGATGTGTCCCGAGGCACAGTCAGGGAGCAGGGAATGGCCAGCCAGAGGAATGACCTGCACCCGGAGCAAACTTCTCCATATATAACACCATATGTAATTTATCTAATCACCCTGCTGCTGCCCACAGGGATGGGCACCATGGCATGAGCACCATGGGTATTGGGTGACCTGAATGCACAGGAGCCCAGGCTTTGTCACTCCTGCTTCTTTGAAAAAACAGAGCTGATGGGGCTGAGCAAGCAGCCCGATGAGCATCCCCATGGACATGACTCTGGCCTCCTGAGCCATCCCTGTTGCAGTCATGGGATGGGTGGCACAGCTCTGTGTGTGAGTGGGAATGGGGACAGTCCAGCTGGACAAGGAGCATCTCCAGATGGCTGCTGTTTTGTGTTTGCATCCTCATGTTGTCTTCCAGGGGGTAAGGGTGATGAAATACAACTATGGGGGAGCCACATTTAATAATGTGTTTCCCTCAGCCCAAGCTGAGGAAAAAGTCCATGATGTCAAGTGATGTTTTGGGCAGGTATTTTCCCTCATAAAGGAAGGATGGTCTACTCAAAAGTACAAACAAATTCAGAAAATTGAAGTTAAGTTCTGTGCAGACTCCCTGGTCCTTAGTGAAATAATTAATTTCCGTTTTCTAAGCCTCTGGGATTTATTATGCGCTCAGTAAAATGGGACTAATGATCTCTGGTCTTTTTATTTACACTGCAAACTTTTCCATGGCAAAACTCTCTCCTAGTTTGTCCAATCGGAAATTAGTGATCCAATTTTCAGGACAACACTCTATACATGTTGTTTTGTAGCAAACAATGAAGAAATTCCCATACCTCCCTAATAACTCAAGTGGACAGGATTATTCACTCCAATTTTCCACCCAAACAAAGAAGGGAAGCAGCTGTCACAGCCAACAAACCTTTCAAGAGTTCAACAATCTTTCCTATCACGGGCTGGATTGAAAAGTTGAACCCTTATTTCTGTTGCAGTCCCAAACTACTGAACTCTCAGCATGAGTCAAGTATATTTTCTTTAGTTACTCTGATATGTTTGTTCTTTTTTTAAAAAAAAACAACTATTTAGCCTCTATTTGAACTTGTATTTTATAATTTAAATTACTTATATTAAAAGATTAATTTTTTTAAAAAAGGGAAAAAAGCAGATGTGTGAAACCAGATTTTTTTTTAAAGTTGTATTAAACCAAAACACAACAGAATGTAGATTGAATCAAAGACCTTCTCCATGGTTTTTTATGTTTGTTTGTGGGGTTTTTTTAATTTGTTTGCTTCTTCCTCTTTTCTCCTCCACCTTTCACTACTCCACCTCCTCTGTAGACCTGCAGCTCTTCTTGGGACACAAGAGCAGCATCCTCACCTTGCATATACCCCCTGTAGAGGTGTTTTCTCAGAGCCCTTCCTTTCCTCCAGGAAGAGCAAGCATCTGTTTTGCAGTATTATAAGAACTACCGAGATGTGGAAAATCCTCCTTTCCACAGCCAGATGTTGTCAGCCTTTAGTTTCTAGCTCTGTTGTTATTAGAGATCCTCCACTACTCCCACAGCATCTGTATTTTTTTGTCAGTGAAGTGAGGAGCCCCAGATTTTAAGCCATCCCTCAGTGTGTCAGACTTGGAACGACTCCCCCGTCTTTTCCCAGCGCTCAGAGGCATTCAAAAGGTATTTAATTAAACCCACATCAGAGAGCTGTTAAAAAGCTTTCTCCAATTAGCAGGGTGGAGAGAACTCCATGTCACGGGGGGAAATGAGCAGACGTGAAATGGTTTTGTTGCCTATGCCCTCCTCAGTGTCAGATTAATTGGCACTTTTCTTCCACTTTAAGGCAGAGCTCTGGGCACACGGAGGTCACAGCACCGCAGTGCAACCCAATCTCATTTTGTAGTGTCCTTTCTCTCTCTCTCCCTCTTTAAATATGATTGAAAATTTCCTTAGACACTTGAATCGTGTTGAGCTCTGCCTGCCAGGGCAAACAAAGAAGAAAAATCAGTGGCAGCCAGATTGCTCCTAGATGTAGAGCTCTTTAGGGATCTTCACTCTCCTCTTCCTTACCTGTTCTGTGTGTGTGCCTGTGTCTTGGCTCTTTCTGGGTTTGTACCACACGCCCCAAATCCCAGCTGGCTGTAAATCAACCTCCAATGCACTTCCAGCTGTTCGGGCCCTCTCTGTATGGAGCAAGCTGAATTAGTCAGATGCCTCTCCACTGAGGATCTTCCTCCACAGATGTCAATTTAAACTTGCAGGAAGCCACAGGGATGAGATGCCAGGGGAGATGTCACTTCAAAAGCCTGAACAGAAGGACTTGCCTAGCAGAGTCACTCCCCCTGTCTGTCCCAAGAACTGTTGCCTCTCAGGATGTGCACTTCAGACCAGGGCTGTGTCCAGATGGGACTGGCACAGCCCCCTGGTCAGTGTGGGACCTTCCTGCTGGTTACAGGTGGGTTCTGCAAGGGTCCCAGCTGTGGAACTGGAGACAAGCTTATTCCATGTCTAAACGTCTCCAGATACTTAATGCCCCACTCCCTCTGGGTGCTTGGGAAACAACACTTTGGAAGAGCTGCAAGTTTCAGACTGGGTTATTTCTACAGCTATGATTTGGGATGTTGTGTCTTTTCTGTAGGCTCAGTACTTGCAGGATGTTTTGTCCTGGGTCACTAGCACACTGATTTTCAGATCTCCTCTAGAAACCCCTTCTACATTTGGACTTTGGTGACACACAAAGACAGGCTTGAAAGGTGCAAGAGCCCTTCCCTACCTTCCTATGGGGCTCTGCAGGCCAGCAGGGCAATGAGCAAACCTAAGTAGGCAACAAGCTGGGGTGTGATCAGAGCAGCATTATGTGACATTGCATGATCTGACATCACACCCCACAGCCACGCATCCCACTCAGGATCCAGCTCGTGACCCCACTGCCAGGATGGCTGAGCAGAGACTCAGAGCAAGGTGTGGATGTGGCTCAGGGGCTGGAAGGAACCACGGGCCAGAACTAGTTAGGTAGCCAAAGTCCTGCTGCTTGGGCCATGTGCATGAGTAATGACACAACACTGCCAAAGACTATTTTTCCTCTGGAAGGGGAAGGAACTCTACTCTCACTTTAGAGGATATGGAAACAAATTTAACAGCTCTTTTCTATGACTTCCAAAATCAAAGTAAAATCTGCATTTTCATCCTTGGAAATCCTTAGAGGGATGTCCTAAGGGTGTTGACAATTGGCTCCAGTTTTCTTTTCACATTTAGTTGCAGCTACAATTTGCCACAGCAAATCCCCTCCTCTCAAAGCAGGGCACGGGGTTTTGTTTAATATTTGCAGCTTGCACACCAGCACATACAGAACAGCCCTACCTCAACGTGCCAGCCTGTGATGGGGACATGCTGCTATGACAACAACATGAGGCTGAATCATCCTGACAGACAAGACACACATAATTGTGTGATCACCTGTTTCTGCTTGTTCAAAGGAAATTTTATTAGCCCTGCTGAAAGGACATTAGAGCAAAGCATAAAGCATCCACACATCAGTCAGGGCTCAGCTAATCAGTGCCAGCACTGCCTGAGCCCAGTGCCTCACTGTCTGGCCACTCAGCATTTCAGAAGCTTCAGGAGAGCATTTACAGAAACTTGTGCTTCCATGTGAAAGATAAAGATAGATCCAATTTCTACAAAAATGAAACATTTTGGATCCTACTGACAACACCAGATTTTTGACTCTAGGATGTTTGTGGTCGGCAGAGGGACAGTCTGGATCCAGGCTGATGGGTAGAGAATGAGAATGACTGATGGAAAACATGCCTTATAAAATATTTTTTTAAAAACCCAACAATAATTAAGAAGAGCGGGTAGGAGAGGAGAGCTGGTCTATTGTGTTACAGACAAACAGGAATGTACAGGGTCACCATTCACTCATCTGTAACATTAAATCTATAGGTGTTCCTGCTGGGCAGGTCCATCAATGACAGAATCCTTTTTCAGCTGGTGAGAGAGCACCTCCCCTTGTTTTCCTCACTCTCTTGTTTCTCCTAACATGAGGGCATCAGAATCATGACTCTCTAATCATAAGACTGCTTCATATGTCCTTTTTCAGCCATATAATCCTTGGGCAGCACAAAGATGGCTTAATGTCAGTTCCAGAATATCCCTAAATGTGAGTGTCTGGCACTCATTTTTATGCTCTGCTCTTTCCAAATCTATTGGTGGTTTTGCTTCCTGAAGTCTTTCATACCTTAATCTCATTCACGCAGCAGACACCAGCAGGTATTAAGGGCTACTCAAGTGGAAAGAAACCCATTGTGTTTATTAATCACACTCTTTTGAAAAGGTGGTCAACACATTCCAAGGGATTTTTTTTCTGAGCATTTTGTCAGGATTTCAACACTTAATGACAAAAAAAAAAAAAAAAAAAAAAAAAAAAAAAAAAAAAAAAGGTAATTTCAATAGGGTATTTACAGCATTTGAAGATTCTCTTTGAGTGGTATCAATGGCATTTTTGCATGACTTGGAGACTTTTCTGCCAATGCTGCTTCCTGCTACAAGTTCACCCAGAAGCTGACAGGCAGCACTGTTGGCAGCAGCAATAAAAGCTGAGATGTTTTCCTCTGTAGATACTGCATATGCATGAATGTCTCACTGAGAACATTTCCATCTGCTCAGTGGTGAACAGAAGATGTGGGTATTCCATGAGAGCCATGCTGAGACCACTCAGTCAGCTGCTAATAACATCAGCCCCAGAGTAATCTGAAAACAAGAGGTTCAGGTGCACAGACATGAAAAGCTGCTCAATGAGCCCATGCTACAAACCAGGGCTATTCCCCAAATCATGGAAAGCATCATCTCTCCTCACTTTCCCCTGTACCTGGCACCAAGTTTTATCCAGGTGGGAGGTGGAACTGTTTGAAAATCAGCTTCAAAAGGCAGTGAAGAATTAAAAACAAAACCTGAGAGGGAGGATGCTGAAGGATGAAAACAGATTGGACAGATTGCCCAGAGAGGTTGCAGTCTCCATTCTTGGGGCTATTCAAGAGCCATCTGGATATGGTCCTGGGCAAACAGGTCTAGGTGGCCCTGTATAAACAAGGGGGTTGAATAAGATGACCTCCAGAGGTTTCTGCCAACCTCAGCCATTCTGTGACTCTGTCATTCTGTAGAGGTTTTAAAGGGCAGGATAAACAAACATATTTTTCAGACTGATTTATGAGGCTAGACTGACTTTGTGAAGGGTCCTCCAGCCCTACCTGGATCCTGGCTGGGGCTGAGATGACTACTTTTACACCAGACTGAGGCCCATACCAGTTGGCAGTGTCTCAGACTGCTACTGTAGCAGATCTGGAAGCAACATTTGGTGAATGACACTGTGAAGTTAACAGGAATTTTTAAGATGAGATTGCATTATAAAATTTCTGCTAAAAAATGGAGGAAATCTTAATTGCTCTGTTAGTATTTAAACCAAAAACTGTCTGGGGAAAAAAGCAAAAAAAATAACCCATCCTCTTTCTGCTTTTGGATCCTCTCTTCAGCTCTGATCCCAGCCAGAAGATCATAACCTGGCTGCAGAAGAGCAAGGGGACATGTGGGCATGACTGTCACCTCTTTGCATGTTCTTAGCACTATAGGTTCTAGTCAGAGAGACAAATTGCAAGGCAGGAACCTCAGAGCCTCAAGACAGAAGTCAAAAAGCATCCCTATGGCTTGCACTGCCTAGAAACCTGGGGGTGCCTTTGGATGGGGTGTCCTTGCCACAGGTGAGGAAACTTGTGCAGCAGCCTCCAATCTCCTTCCATGGTTTGGCAGATGGATTTCATGAGTTGGGAAGGACTGACAGAGCTGTAGAGAATGGATCTGCCTCCGATCTCTTCCTTGAACCCTTCCTGGAGTGAGGGTGCAGGTGATGGACATGGTGTGAAGTATGGGGGTGGCTGTCATTCTGCTATGTCACGTTATCAGTCATCTCCTCTACCCCACCAGCTCAGCTTCAGAAAGATGGGATCCTTGCTCCCTGTCTCAGTGAATAGTACCAGGGGAACACACACACACATAAGGCAGAGAATAAAAATAAGCTAACATGGGAGAAGGCAGACACACTCTCACACCTCCAAGGGGAAAACTGGTACAGGATCCTGCTTCTGTTTCAGAACCAATTTCAAGCTGGTTCCATGAAAGAAATGGCATAAAGGGCATTAGGTCTGGCAACAGAGCCTCCTGTTCCTGGGATGATGGATGGGACATGAGTACCATTATCTGGATGCCAGGAGCTGGTACACAGCTTTTTCTGTTCAGCAGGCTCTGGCTGTCCTTGCCCAGAAGCAGGAAGATCAAAACAAACTCTGCAAAGCCTCTTGGCTGGGCTTGTCTCTCATCCAGCTATACTGGAGAACAGAACAAGTAGCAGCAGTGGCAGCTGCTCAGAAAGGACAGTCTCTGATGTTGTATTGAAGATCTGCTGCACAGTGACATGAGAGAACTTCTCATGCATCAGCCACACAGTGCCATGGCTGCTCTCCTGCCCTCTGATCCACTGCTGCTGTGCAGTCCATGCCAGGGTCCTGGGGAGGGACCTTGGTGGCAGCACTCACTCTGCAGCAGCAGCCTGACCTCCCTACAGGAGAGGTCACCTCCCAAACACTGCTGTCCACATCAACCTTCACCTTGATGGTGTTGATGTCAATAGCATCAATCACAAATTCTTCACTGGGTTATCTACTAAAAAGCCCTTGTGAGCAAAACCACAGGGCTGTGTTTACACTAGATGTAAGAGGTGATGGCAAAGTTGTGCACTTATCAGTCCAGCACTGAATCAGATTACTTCTTCTTGATGCTCTGGAGATGTCTTGCTGCTCATTCCCAAGGCCTGGTAACCCCAGCATTTCCAAAGGTATTTCCAGCCTGAGCAGTCTGTCAGCAGCAATCCCACCACACCCTGTGCCTGCATCCCACCTCTCCCAAACTCACCATGCCCTTGCCTTCTGCACTTGAGGAGAGGAGCAAAGTAGAAAATGCCAAACCAATTCCTGCATGCACCCCCTGCCACATTCTGTCCCATGGAGGCTCACCTGGAGTTGGTATGGGCAGCGGGGATATCACAAACTTGTGGAAAAAAAAGATCCTGAGGTTCTGGCACCATCCACACACCCAGTGCTCTGTGGGCCATCCATGGGAGTGCAAAACAGGGACACTGGCCCAAAGGTTGTGTGATGCTCATAGAGTTGACTGTGCAGCAGGGAGAACCAGGTAGCCTGGGAGAGGTCATCATGATAAAACAGTTGAGCACCTTCAGCCCATGGATTCCACTTCTGTGGAAGAAGATATGAAGGGTCACAGCAGGCAGGGGGGAATAGTTGCTGCATCCATCCCTGACTGGCAAGGGCACTGGTTTCTTAGCTCTGTTTTTAAGGCCAAATGCAATAGGATGTGCCAGAAAGTGGAGATTCAGAAGTTGTCACCAACAGCTGGCTGAGGTTTTTCTCAGGCTGACAAAAGCACAGGGCTCTATAGCCAGTCTTAGAAGAGACGGGAACCATTGCATCTCCTGTTGTTTAATGAAACTAATGAAGTCTAAGTTTGGGGTTTTTTCTCTTGAAAATGGAAATGCTTTGGGAAAACTGTATCCTCTGCCTCGTGGCCACAGGCAGCTCTCCTGAATGAGCCATAGCCAGGCCTCAGACATGTGAGTCAGAGCATCTTTAATTTCTGGGCGGGAGCATTCTCCATGGTTTTCATGCTTTGGAATAAATCTTCAGAGACGTTCCCAAATTAAGCACGATTCCTTTCTAATCTCCTTGCATTTCTTCTTCTCCCCATTTTATCAGCCAGGCTCAAAAAACATTCAGCATGGCCTACTTCGGAGCAAACTGATTAATGCAATCACTTCAGGTTTTAGGAGGGATCAGTGCTTGCAGCAGGGGAAAGGGCTCCTACTCTTGCTGGCAGCCCCTGCTCCACAGCAGCTTGGGAGGCTTACAGAGAGCTGCCTGGGAGCAGAGCTGACAGCAGAGGGTGGCAGCAGGGGTCACACACTCACACAAGGCATCTTCTGAACTCCATTGGGAGCCTGCTCCGTGTCCAGGGGAATCTCCAAGCCCTTGGGGATCAGAAGCTGCATCACATTGCATAATGTGGCTGGTGCCTCCTAGGCTTGAGGGAGAAGGAGAGAGAGGAACTGATGGTCTACAGAAGGGATGTCCTGTTCTGCTCAGCAGCACCCCATCCTTTCCTGACCCCCAGCAGCAGGCAGGGACCATGACCTCCACCTGCTCCTTCAGCCAAAGGCAGCTGAGAGGAGGATTCCATCTCCTGCTGCTCAGCTGCATCTGGCACACCTCTGGTGTAGCAGAGAGGTTTTGGGTTTGCATCACTGCCAGGTGGGATTCAGCCCTGGCTGTAGGATGTGAAAAGCCTGCATCAAGGAGCAGTTGTCTGACTGTCGTGGTGCTACAGGTCAGGGGTAGAGATGGGCATGGAAAGGGGGTGGTGAGAAGCCGTGGGAGAAACCCTCTGCATCCATATGTGTGTATTGACATTGCTGGCTGGAGAGAAAACTGCTCCTCTTGGCTTTTGAAAATCAATTTCTCTGATAAAAGATGCCATCTCTCCCTGCCAACCCTGCCTGTGCTCAGCTCATGCAAGCTGTCTTCCTCTTGCCTGGTGCAGGGACTCCTCACATGTGGTGTCCTTGAATAGCCCCTAGGAGCTTACAGCCTAAGTAGACAAAAGCTGTGCAATGATTAGCTGTGTTTTACAGATGAGAAGCAAGAGCTGGAAGAATTACTTGGAAGGGAATCTCCTTCTGCAAGGAGACAGGACCCCAAATCCAGCTCTGGTATTACATTTACCTGGAATTGAGGGATATGGAACAATAAGTGCCTTTTGATTTGTCACCGGGCTTCCCAGGACCGGAGTGGGCCAGGCTGTGTTTTTTTGAAGGTGAAATTACATAATAACTGAAATGCTGAACTAAAAAGTCAGTGCATTTTGGATGGATAGCACCAAAACGGGTCATTGCCTACAGAAAGATGAAGCTCATGGAGCTCCACGGAGCTGGTGGAGCACAGGGGGTGTTGCTGGAGCTGCCTTTGCCTGCTCAGTCAGGATGGCAAGGAGCCCGACTAGCTCCTGCCTTTGCAGGCTGTTCCATGTGTCTACAGTCTTGGTTTTTTTCTTGATTGACACGAGTGGAGGACCCTCGTGCTTTAGTGAGGGTATAATGGCTGCCTTGCTGTCATTTATTGAAGCTTTGGAATAGCTGTGCTTTCTAATTCTTCCTGCCTGCCTGCCTGAAGAGCACCTTTTGCTTTCAGATTAACTTCTAGCTGTCTCTTTGAACTGGTGCCTCTGTACTCCAAGCACTGTGGGTTTTGTGAGATCAAGGCAGGCTTGGTTGAAGTAAAAGGCAAGTAGTGATCAAGATTTTTTTTTCTTCCTCTGCACACAAACGTGCCACGTTTGCTGATCAGATTGTGTGTGGCACAATCAGATGACTTCGGGTCCTTGTGCCTTCAAAAGAGACTCTCCAAAAAGAATTAATTAGTAGATGGGCCTTTGAAGGGGAAAAGCCTTCTTTCCAATGTTCAGAGGGGCTTTGGTAGTGCCCTGGATGTGCATCCATATGTGTTTTGGACATGTGCAGAGCCCTCTTAGCTCTGGCAAGCAGGGGGACTTCAGGTCTGTGTGATAGGTGCTTCCTATGTGGGTGCAGTTTAACAATTCAAGCTGAAGGGACTGATTTACTTCAGATAGTCAAATGTCCTGTATAGAAATGGCAAAGTCCAAATCCAAACTGAATTTCTCCACTAAATAGTGGGATAATGGTTTGGTCAAGTTTATAAAGAGTCTCATTGTTGTTATTGAATACGAATTCATCACAGCTTTTAAAATCCTGATTCACTGTAGTTTATTTGTGGTATGGAGGAAAGCCCCAAGGTTTTCCTGAATACAAATAGGAGGTTTAGGCATGAATGCTAATCTGGAATTTGCAGTACCCTTATTGACCAGAGCAGTGGGGCAGGAGTTGTCCTTGGCATTTGTGCACCACTGGGCACACCAGGTAAGCTGACAAACCAGCACCCTCTCTTCTAAGGTTTGTATCCTGCCCATCTGTTTCAAGCAGTGCATTAAGCTGCTGGTGGTCTCTCAGTGATGGTGGCTTCCCTATGGAAACGTAGAAATTAAGTCAGGAGGGAGGTCTTGGGGTCACCTCCACCCAAAGCATAAATCAAACTGATGGGTGTATTGCTTGCTCTTAAAAACTGAAAAGGTGGAAACACCATCCCTGTCCAGACAGGATTAATTTTCCTCTTGGCATCGTTTTCCTTAATTTCTAAGGAAATTAAGGGCTATATCCTCTTGGGCTGCCACTTCCTTTCCTACCTTTGTGATCACAGAAAAGACTCCCTTCTTCACCAGAGCCTTTTGCAGATTTGCAGATTGCTCTCCTATTTATGTTTTCTGAGGCTGAAACAATTGCCACCTTTTCTGTCTGCTTCTGTGCTTCCTGTCTTCAAGGGCTCTGCTAGTGCTGCTCACCCTTCTCATCTCCTGACACACTGAGACTGGGTGCCCAAAACTGGGCTCAGTATTGCAGCTGTGTAGAGAGGACAGGTACCTGAATGCATCTGATGGCTTCGTGCCTGATGTTACACCCCAGGATGTCACAGAGCTCCAGCCCAGGACTAAAGAAACTTTGAGTGCAACCTTCTTCCATGCTACAGATCAGCTCTATTTGTGCTTGCACACAGGCATTGCTCAGAGCAAATGGCAAAGTGCTGCTGTAAAGCAGGACAGCTTCCCTGGGACAGGCTGAACCAGTGAAACCCTTTTTGACACAGTGATTCCGTGGTGCCCAGTAAATGAGATGTTCCATGCTCTGGTGTGACTGTTGACAAGAGGTATTTTACACTTTACTCTCCTCTGCCCAGCTGCCTGTTTACTCCAGAGCTGCCAGAACTGTATGTCTGGTCCCCCGTGAAAAAATTGATGCAAGCAGACAGATGATTTAAAAGTCATTAGGGGAATTAAAATAAATAAATAAATAAATAAATGAGAGAGAGAGAGAGAGAGAACAGCAACATAATCCTGCTTCCTTCAGAAATAAAGATGAAAAAAGATGGAAGGTATTTGCCTTGACTCTCAGCAAGCACCACCTCAGCAACCAGCTGGAGAGACTTTGGGAAAGCAATTCCAGGAGCCCAGAGCTCTTAGCATCATAAAACCTGCTGCTGGGACAGCTGAGCTGTCTCACTGCAATCCACTCCCCTCTGCTTCCTGGCAGTTTCAGGTTTTTGCTCATGGTTTTTTGAGCTTAAAGTCCCCGAGTAGCTTGATCCACTTCCTGTGTGAGATGGCAAATGATTACTCACAAGTGATAAGGAAATTCATTGCCTGGCAGACCAGGTTGTGCCATTGAGTTTCTTCCTCTTGTTTATTGCTGTAGAGACTCATTTATGAGCCCTGTGTCCCCAGACATGGAATTGCTAGCAGGATGAAAGGAGGAGGAAACAAACAAGGATAAGAAACCAGGCATCCCAGCTTTGGAGTCCAGCTTGGAGGCTGGCTTGTTGGTGGAGCTGTGTCTACAGCATGGATGCTTTGGATGAGAATCAATTACTCGTGTCCTTATTAAATGCTTTGGACAGAGCCTGAAGGTTTCAAAAAGCTCTGGACCACACTTCTTGCTTTTTGAGGCTCTTTCCCCTGTGAGTGTAGATGCCAGTGCATACGCCAGCTCTCCTGGGTTTCTTCTGTGTCAATCCCAGGGCGGTGAGAGGCATTAAGACAATTTTTTCATCAGGGTATTGGACCTGGAGACTGAAAACTTGGGTACAATTTCTCTGTAAATGTGATGAAGGTGCTGGAGAGTCCAATTTTAAAGATCTTCATAGCTCAACCAGACAAAGCCCAGACCAAACTGGTTTAATCTTTGAACTTGGTCCTACTTAGAGAATGGGGTCAGACCATAAGCCTCCAGAGGTCCCTTCTCACCTAAATGAATCTGTGATTGCAGGCATGGTGTGGGGCAAGACTTGTTTTTCTGGTCCTCAAGTCTCCATCTCCAGAAGGAGGACAAGTCACCTTCTGAATTTTGTATTATCACTCCAGCCAAAATCATAAAGCAGAAAGTAAAAAATAAAATACCCAATCCTTTTTTCAAGGGCAGGAAGATTGTTGTGCTTGTCAGACATTTCATTTTTCATGACATTTTCACTGATTTTTTTTTTCTTGAAAATGTTATTGCTTTTTAGCTTGACTGAAAAGACAGCTTTCAGAGAAGAGAAATTCTCAATAGCCATCTTCATAACTCTTCTTTAAAAAAAAAAAAACAACAAAACAACAAACCCACAGAACCATTAAAAGTGCTCATTATCAATGCTGAAAATCCCTCACAGTTTGCTTGTTTTGATCCCTGCTGTATAGGAACAGGTATTTTTCTATTTTCAAAAAATAATTTCTGCCTTATATTTTTTTAAGTCCTTCCATTCAGGCTGCAAGCTTTTCAGGCCAAAAATTGCTTCTTTTAACAATGCAATTTTCCAGCTTCCGCTTCTCCATGGTTTTCTATTTGGATGGGAGTTCTAAGTCAGATAATCACTCAAGACCACAATGTCTCTGGTTCAAAGCAATGCTGACCATCTCAGGTCAAAAATCCAAACTAAGACTTTCAGTTTATTTAAGAGCTAAACTTTGAACCTGTCTTTTTGTGCTTAGTTTGTTGGGTTTTTTTTCAGTAGCTTGTTTTGTAAACTACTGTTGAAAAGTAGTTATTTTTTCAGGGAGATGCTGCAAGTTCTCTGCTTTTCATGAATTGCAGCTATCAGAAATTATTATCTTTGTGCCCAATCGATCTGTCATGTCCACCCCTTTCCTTAACACTTACAAACATGTATCATGTTGATGAATTGAGATGATCATTTAAAGGCAAATTGCTTGTCCTATTTTTGCTTCTTATTGATTGTCATGTAATTAACTGATTTATTTTATTAATATAATCCAGAGTGTCTGCAACCCACTTAATCAGCAGAGCCTGATCAGAAGACTAGAGTTTAATTAGAATGCACTAATTGCCCCAATGAAATGGTGTTTCCTCTGTCCTGAGCCATTGCCTATACAAGCCGGATTTTTTTTCCTATTGAATTTTAGTCAGGGACAGAGAGAAGAATATTTTGCATCCTGCCAGAGAAAGGACTTCTGTAAGCAAAGACAAAGCAGTGGGGAGAGCAGTCACACAGTGGTGGCACATCCCTCATTAGCTGAGTCTGCCCATCCACAGAGACCAGGGGTGTTTAAGGTTGCATGGTCCATGCTGTGAGCTCCTTGGTACCATAGCAGGAAGGTCTGGAAGGATTAGGTACAGGCACAAAAATAGATTGAAAACACTGTTTTCTGTGTGTTGTACTCTGTGCCCGACAGATCCCCTTGAAATAGAGGAGCTGAAGTGTTTGGAGACCTTGCACACTTCAGGAGATGTCTCCCAAGCACATCTACCAACAAGATGGTTCCTGAAACCCAGGTCTCAGTGTAGAGAGCACCACTGCTACCAGCCCACCTTGCTTCTTGTCCTCAGAGGCTGTATAAATCACAAAATTCATATGCAGGGGCCAAACACTTCTCCCAAGGGAGTCAGGGCTTGGTCTCTGCAGAATTCAGACAGCAGGAATGGAAGCAACTCCTCCTGTCCTGGAGAAAGGCACATTTGCAGAAAAGTCTTTCTTGGTCATGCAAACTGATAAACAAATATTATTAAATGTGGTGGAGGGTGCTTGGTGGATTAACTGCTTAGAAAGTATGTGTGTCTCTGTGTATATATATATTATATATTAATATATATTCTGTCTTTCAGCTTTCACACCAACTATGGTAGGTGTCTGCAGGCTATAAAAGTGGCATGATGGAGGTAGCTGCTATGGGAAGATGGTTGCAATCCTATTTCAGTCCTATTCCTGCAGCTGGATTTGCATAGAGGTGTATTTGTACTCATGAGCTGCACCCCTGAATAAACCCCCCTAAGAATTCTGGTG
This sequence comes from Heliangelus exortis, assembly GCF_036169615.1. NCBI lineage: Eukaryota > Metazoa > Chordata > Aves > Apodiformes > Trochilidae > Heliangelus > Heliangelus exortis. Next base: position 9,084,588 of record NC_092429.1, on the reverse strand, counting down.
GCAGTGCTGGGTGAGGATTCAGCAACATCAGGGGCAGTCCCTGAGGCTGAGGTGAAGTCCATGAGGCTGAGATCTGCCCCTGGATTTGTTCTGCAGCAGTCTGAGTGCTCTGTAAAAGTCTGAGCTTGGCAAAGAAAATTGTGACTGATTGTAAATTTCTTGCAAAAATGGACGTTCAGCAGGGTTAAACCAATTTGCAAAATCAAGCCGAATTTGGGAAGTCATTTTGGGCTCCCCTCCTCTCCTTATGAAATGTGTTTTTTGGAAGTGCCACTGCAGCTTGACGGTGACATTTCCTAATGCCAGGCTTTTTAATGTTTACATGTTGTTTTCTTGCCTTGCATGTGCTTATAAAGGTGAGGAAGGTAATATTGGCTAATTAGCTTGTAAACAAAACAGAACATTTTGCTTTGCATCAAATGAAATATTTTTGGGCTGCTGAGTCAGACTCATGCATGTTTAAACACATTTTTGGCAAAAAAAAAAATCAATTAGAAGCAAAGTTGGTGCAGGGGAGAGTTACCCCATGGGGACAGCCTTCCTCTTGAATGAAGAGCTGACTCCTGAAAGCAGACCCATGGGGCAGGAAGCAGCTGAAGAGCTCAGGTTCCTGATGTTTTTTTTGCAGCAGGGGGCATATTGCTCTGTAGGTGAGCAGTGCTAAACTCTGGCTGCTGGTTGAGCCTGTGCTTCCACATGGTCTTCAGACAGTGCCATGAGCCAGAAAACGAATTAGTTGCTTAAAGTCAAATTAGGGGCAAAGAGACTGATTAGTACTGGATGCAGTGACAACACTGGAAAGGAAGGTCCCTGGAGAAGATTACCTGCATTACCAGGAGCCCACCCATCTTCCTGCTTCCCTGCTTATCCCGTGCCCTCCTCCTGTCTGTTTTCCACCAGTCCCTTCTCCTCGTGGCTTCCCAGCCATGACCTGTGGCTCAGCATGGTGCAGAGGCCTCTGCCTTCAAGGGGATGTTCACTTGATTTCCAGCACAAGGGCAAGGAGGTATTGGAGAGGGAAGCACCAAGCCCACGAGGAAGCAGGCAGGTGTGCAGCACTTCTGGGGCTCAGAGCTCACAGCACTGTTGTCTGTAGAGAGCATCCCCTGCTCCTTCTGCCTTTGCTGCTTTAAGAAAATAGGATTCTGTGAGTCTTTTTTTGTAAACAAATAAGATTAGCAAAGATTTATTTTTTCACTTCCAGCGGTAGTAAGGATTAGGTACCACCAGGGCTAAAGGGACAGCAGTCAGAAATGAATCAAAAGAAATTGTGAAATCTAATATGTACTGAGGGATGGCAAAGGGGTCTGTGACCAAAGCAGTCTGTGGCCAACCTGCTGTGCCACCCCACTGCAGGACACGAGAGCTGTGTAGTTGCAAGGGAGGGAGCTTCAGGGATGGGATGTGGGATGTGGGGCAGCTACATAGTCTCAGGTCTTTGCTGCAGGACAGAGGCATAAGTGCTTGAGCAGAGTGGCAGCTCAGCAGCAAGACAGCCAGGGGTGGGAAGCCTTTCAGCCTCTGGACTCACATCAGTCTGAGCTCAGAACTCTGTTTTCTTTCAGGCAATATTCATATAAACATGCTGAAAGCAGCAGCAGTGCTGGGATCCTCACAGATGAATCTCTGCCTCCATCCAACGTGCAGCCCACTGTGTGTTGAATGGCAGCTGACCTCCAAAAAGGAAAAATATTTTTCTCGCTGAAGTTAATATTTTTAAAGCACTTAATGTTTCCTCTCTCAATAAGCGGCTTTGGTGGAAAGGCAGCTGAGCTGTCTCTGGCAGTGATGAAACAGGATCACAACTCCAGCTGACAGCAACTTGGTATGATTGGATTCAGTTTCCCCCTCGTGGTTTGCAAAGGAATTAACTGGAAGGATATTTAATGATGAGTATGGCCAAGCTATGCTGGTGCACTGGAGTCTTCATCCTGCAGCCCTGGTACCTTCAAAGAAGGTGCCAGATTAAGGTGGCACCACTGAATTTTGTTAAAGCTGTAGCTCTGCCCTTCTTATCATGATTACAGATCTTCACCTCTGCTTTTTATTGCAGAATGTCTGAAGCTGTTAGCTGAGGTCTGAGGTGTCTGTCCATCAGGAGACATTTTCTCACATTATCTCTCCCTCATATTATTTCCTGCCTGCCACTAAGATTGCAAGCTCTCCTGAGCAGGACCTGTCATTATTCCTGCCTGCAGAGAGCTGGACAGAAGGCTCCAATTTCTGCAACGCATTTCTTAAAAGTTTCCGTGGGGAACTGGAGAGGGCCTGTGCTCCACAGCAAAAGGAAGGAGCCTAAGATTAAAAAGAAGAGAAGTAAAAGAAGAAAGATCCCACAAATTAGATATTTTTGCTGGAGAGCCCCTGCAGCCACCAGGGAATGGGTAGAACAGTGGTCCCACTGCGGTGTGGTGGTGGCTGACACCAGGAGAGTGGTGATGGGAAGACAGGCTCTGTTTGATGAGGTGTTCGTTTATGAGGTGTTTGGGTTTTTCTGTTTTAGTTTGTTGGGGGTTTTTTAGCCTATTTTTGTTGAGTGCCCAAGGAAATTGTTTGGCATCCTCCCCTTGCCTTGCTCATGCTGGAGGACTCCGTATCCTGCAGAGACAGCAAGGGAAATCACAGGATTATTCCCCATGGTGATTATCCTGTGATCTCTCTCAAGGCTGTATAAATGGGAGCTGATTACAGCTAGAAAAGGAGTAAATTGTGTAATTAGAAAAGGGGGAAGAGGGGAGGACTTAACCTCTGCCTGAAGGTGCTAGCTTGGAGAGAAGACTTGAAAAGAGAATGCTGAGCAGCCTCAGGGCTGGGACCCACAGCACCCAGAAGGACCATCACTGACCTTGTCCCTGGCTGCTCCTGTCACCTCTGGTATGCCTCTTGGTCTTCCTCTTTGGAAAAAGAATGCAATGTTTCTTTCTGCAGTTTCTTTAGGAAGAAAGGAACTCCCTCATGCATGCCCACATTGCCCTGGGGTTGCAGCAGGGTTGGTTTCTGAGTAGGCTGGCTGTGCTCAGGCATTAGCATCACCCCAAGTTTCCCTCTGGGACTTGTCACAAATGATCGGAAGAGAAAAGCTGTTGCAAGATGGAGTCCTCAGCAGCCCTGCGTTGGGTGTAAGATGACTAAGATCTTCCTTGTCACTCTACACAGAGCAGGAAAGAACGTTTTGCTTCCCTTTCCTCTTATTACTGACCCAGCCTTGCCTGGGCCTGAAAATGTGTGGAGCAAGCAGTGGAATTGTTCTCAAAGCCATGGAGACAGAGGCTGTTAATGTGAATATTATTCATGCCAGGAAAAATAGCCAATTACCTTCCTATAGAACCACTCTTTGCCCAGTGAGCAAGTAATTGCAACATCTAAGATTCGTCACTGAGCTCTGAAAGCACTTTGGGAATAAAATACTGACAAATGGAACTGGACTGAAAAGTAACAGGGGGAAAAGTAAAGGTACTGGAAAGTCAGGAGGTGTAAATGGCTGCAGGGAATCAGTGCCCACTTGCACCTCATATCCTACAGATGCAAGAATTTGGTTTCGTCTTATACCCATACTTTCTGCTGATCCATGTTTTAAAGGTGAATACATGCATTAATGTAGATGTTTAATAAACAGAATGGAAAAATAGTCTGTAACTTGAGGTAGGGATAGTGCAAAAAGGGGCTTCTTGGGTTTCTTGATGTTTAAGGAGTTGTGCAACTGGAAATGACTGGAGTTTATGCATTTTATTTATTTCCCAAGTTGAAACAGCTAATGAAAGAAGAAATCCATCCTTCCCCTTCCCCTTTTCCTCTTTAGAGAAGGATGGAAAGACAAAGTCCTTTTTCACTCTGGTGGGCTGCACTGAAGGCCACATTTCACTCCCTGCCTGACCCCAGCTGCTCCATCACAGAATTACAGAATGTTAGGGGTTGGAAGGGACCTCCAGAGATCAAGTCCAGCTCCTCTGCCAGATAGACAGCACCCAGAGATTTGATGAGTTTCCCAAGATCTATTACTGCTGCCAGCTGCTGAGGCCTCCAGAAGAGATGCTTAGAGTCCTGTGAGAGGCACATCTTGTATGCATCAGGCTGTGTGGGAATGTCATCTTGAGGGTGCCTTCCCTGCCTGCTGATGTTAAGAGCATGGAACTGAAGTCCTGACTAATTTCATTGAGTTGTTTGGGGTTTTCTCTGTGTAGCCAGGAGAATTTAGCTGAGTGTCTCCAAACTGCTGTGGTTTTGCAGTCTGCAAAATGTCTGCCCTTTAAGTTGCTTGGTGAGCACCAGTTCTCATTTATCATGTCAGCAGTGACCCATGGAACAGCTCGCCCTTCTCTTTCAAGGAAAACAAATCTAAGCTCAAATTCAAATTGCTGCTGCTCTGAGATTGCTTTCCAACCTAGACTTGTGCTCTAGACTGTTCACCAGCACCACTGCCCTTCTTTGAAGGCCCTCCAGCACCTTGATGCCCTTCTTGCCCCAGAAGGTGAAGGGACAAAACTGAACACAACATTTGAGGTGCAGCCTCACCAGTGCTGAGTACAGGGGGGCAATCACACCCCTGATCCTGCTGGTCACAGTTTCTGATACAAGCCACGGTGCTGCTGCCACCTGGGCACACACTGGCTCATGTTCAGCTGCTGTCCATCAACACCTTCAGGTCCTTTTCCTCTGGGCAGCTTTCCAGCCACTCTTCCCCAAGCCTGTAGCACTGCCTGGGATTATTGTGGCCCAAGTGCTGTACCTGGCACTGAGTTTTGTTGAACCTCATACAGGTGGCCTTGGCCCATCAATCCATCCTGTCCAGGTCCCTCTGCAGAGCCTCCCTACCCTCAGGCAGACCAACACTCACACCCAGTTTGGTGTCACCTGCAAGGTTACCAAGGGTGCACCTGATCCCCTCACCCAGGCCATTGATGAAGATATTAAAAGAGACTTTTCCCCAACACTGTGCCCCAGGAAACACGGCTGGGGAACAGCCACCAGCTGGGCTTAACTCCATTCACCACAACCCCTTGGGCCTGGTCAGGAGTCAGTCAGTCAGTCAGTCAGTAGTCAGTCAGTTGTTCAATCAGTTGGTCAGTCAGCCAGTCAGTCAATCAGTCGGTCAGTCAGTCAGCAGTCAGTCGGTGAGTCAGCCAGACAGTCAGCTGGTCTGTTGGTCAGTAGTCAGTCGGTCAGCCAGTCAGTCAGTCAATCAGTCATTCAGTCAGTAGTCAGTCAGTCAGTCAGTCAATCAGTCATTCAGTCAGTAGTCAGTCAGTCGGTCAGCCAGTCAATCAGTCGGTCAGTCAGCCGGTCAGTCAGTCGGTCGGTCAGTCAGTCACTCAGTCAGTCACTCAGTCAGTCAGTCAGTCAGTCAGTCAGTCAGTCAGTCAGTCAGTCAGTCAGTCACTCAGTCACTCAGTCACTCAGTCACTCAGTCACTCAGTCTCTCGGTGGGTCGGTCGCACTCCCGCTCTGTCGTGCCCCTCTTCCCGCCCCCAGCAGCACTCCGAGCGGGTCGATGGCGCTCGGCGCTCTCTGGGCCGTGCCTGTTGCCATGGAGACGGGGCGGGGCCGAGAGCCCTCCCGCCGCTTTTCCCGCCTCCCGCGCCGGGGCCGTTACCGCTCCGCTCCGCTTCCCCTGGGGCGATGGTGAGTACGGGCGGGGGCGACCGGGTGGGCTGTGGGGTTGCGAGGTGTCCCCATCCCCGCCGGATGCTCAGCCTGTATTGTCCCCCTCTTTCAGAGGAGGAGCCTGGCCCCCAGTCAGCTGGCCAAGAGGAAGGCGGGCGGCGGTGAGGAGGAAGAGGAGGAGGGGGAGGAGAAGGACTGGTACCCCCCGACGGTGAGCGAGGGGTCCCGGGTTGTGGCGGCCTCGGTGCGAAGCGACGTGACCGGTCTTGCCCCGGCGGGGTTTGGGCGGGCTGGGCCCGGGGGGGTGTCCGGAGCCCTCAGCAGCCATGGGGGGGGAGGTGGTGAGGGGACGCTGGCCAAGGCAGGGCCTGGTGCCCCATGGGAGGTTGTTCAGACTTCCCCCTTCTGGGGACAGGGGGATGGGGGGCAGCCCCAAGTTTGCGATGTTTTTAGTAGCTGGGAGAAAGAAAACTCGTGTCTGGGCATGGAGTTGGTAGATGAACTCCGTTGTGTACAGATTCGTGATGAAGGAAAATGCTGTCTCTGGAGCAACTTCTGAGTGTTTTGTGCAACTAGTAACTAGAAATACGTAAATGTTTAAGAGAAAACATAATGCTGTGTTCTATGTCATGTAGCCCCAAGTGTCTCACCTGGTGTTTTCTGTGCCAAATCCCTTTTGTGATGCCAGCAGGTGGTTAAAACCCTGCCTCCATCTGATGAGGACTGTGTTAAATCAGGAAACAGAGCAGTGACTTATTTATCTTAATTAACATGCTAAGCATCTGAAATTTAGGTTTAAGGTCGAGGTCTTTCACCTGTGTAACAACAGATGTGTGAGAACCTCTAGGGACTTTCATGTAGTTTGTTCAATGCTATTAACCCTTTTTTTTTTTTTCTTTTGCCTTTTTTTAACCCTTTTTTTTTTGTTTTTTCTTTTGACTTTTTTTTGGGGGGTGGGGAAGAAGGCTGAGAGGCTTGGTGGGGGGGGGCACAAATCTTAGTGCAGACGAGCCTGCTTTTCAACAGATTGGAAGGTGGTAGCTATTTTTGTAGTTAGGAGAACATTTTAGCCCTCCTGCAAGGTAGATTGGAGAGCACAGTGACCTTGGTGGGTGTTGCTGGCTCTGTCTTTTGGCAATGGGGGGTGAGTAATGATTTGTGTCTGTTCAGAGATCCTCAGCTGGCTGGGTGGATTGTCTGTGTGGTTAGGTGCTTACTGAGTGTGACAGTGATGCATCTATCTTCTGGTCTCACCAGATGCCCTTGAGTTGTTTTGTCTTGTTTCTGTTTTTCAGACTCGGAAGAGACAGAAACCTGTCAGTGAGGCAGGGAGTGGGGAGTGTTACCTCTCGGCTTTCCGAAAACCCTTGGCTCAGCTGACCAACAGTCCTCGCTGCCTGGATAGCAGTCAGCATGTAAGTGGTGTTACTGCTGGCACACCACAGCAGGCAGGTTGCAGGTAGAGTCATCAAGGGAGTCCCAATGCTTCCAAGGCCCCCTGTAATCACAGGTGGTACAGAAGTGCTAAGCACACACTTCTTGCTAGCTCCAACTCCTTAATGTTGAAGGAGTTGTGCTGGGGGAACAGTCTATAATGGAAATCCTGAAGAAGAGATTATTTTGGTGTCTAGGTGAAGGACAGGGGTGTGGATAATTTTCCACACAGAGCTCAAGTGCTGTCTGCTTGCTGAGTTCTCTCTGAGCTTCTCTGCTGGAGATGAGGTGGTGGAATGGCTGGTTGTTTGCTGATCCAGCATGGATGCTCCTGTAATTGTAACCCAGCTCCCTTACAGGAAATGAATTGGCTGACTGAATTACTGAGACAGGGAGAAGCAATAGCATTTAAAGAAGTGAATAATGCCAGTGGATTTGAGAAGATGTAAGTTATGAAAAATCAATTTCACACATTAGAAAACCCAAAGGGAAATAGTTCTGAAAAGCAGAGTTGGCAAGGGGAATTGTGCTGGTCTGTTACTTTGTTCCTTTCGGATATTCTTCAAGTTGGAGTTGAAGCTTGAATAGAGGGACTCTCAGCACTTGGCAAAATTGAATTTTTGAAAAATGACCTGGTTTTGCCTTTTTGAGCAGTCTCTGATTTCAGACTTATTAAGCATGTTTTCTTTCTGAATTCCTAGGAGGCTTTTATCCGCAGCATTTTGTCCAAACCCTTCAAAGTTCCCATTCCAAACTATAAAGGTAAGATGAGGAGGTTTAAGGGTTGTCTGTCTTGACTGGTGCTGGTAAAACCAATGATGCTCTGGCCTGTCAAATATATCTGTGGGGATTATTGTTATTTTTTGCACTGATGCATATGTTCCAGAAATCCTGACTTAATTCTGAAAGAAAAATACTGGCACATTAGCAAAGTCTTCATATTTCTTATTAATGTTGAGTTTGGATAATCCTACATTTCAGAACTGGATTTTGTGTTCTTACTGCTACATATTTGATGCAGTGCCCCAAGTCTCTGTACCATATCACAAATACAAATGCAAGATGAGATGAATTCCAAGCCACGAGGGTTTACCATCTAAATAATACTCTAATGATACAAACAGACAGAAAGCTGTAGGTGAAAAAGTTTTCTTTCTACTTGGCTTGGTATGTTGAGTCTCAAGGTGATCTTAAAGCAAAGCAGATTTGAAGTTCAACGCCTCAGCTGGTTTGAATCAGTGAAGCACAAGATCTCAGAAACAAATGGGCCTGTTCTTGTCCCCTCCTTCCCCTTCTGCCCTCCAGCTGAGAAACTCAAATGCAGATGAACCAATTTCACTGCAACTTCAGTTACAAAATGCTCAGTTATATGTGTCTGTAAGCAGGCACTGGCTATGAAATGACAAGCCCCAAAAGAGTTTGACAGAGCTTGTGGAAAAGAGATTTGTTCAGAGACTGAAACAGAACTATAACCAGGGAAGCTGCTTTCTGTGGCTCTTATCTTTCTCTTTTAATTAGGAGATGAGGCTGTCTCATGTGCTCTGTTCTTGGTGTGCTGCCTCAGCTTCTGATACACTCATTTTGAGAGGAGCTTTAGCAAGCAGTGGGCAAAATGACTTTGCTTGAATCATTCTCAAGCAAAATCAACCCTGGGAGCACAGTTGCCCCAAGTTTTGATGGGAAAAAGGATTTATTTCTATATGTGTTCTTTTTATGTTCATCTACATTTCAAAACTGTGACATCAAAATGTAATACTGGGAAAAAAGGCTCATCCTTGCTTTCTGCTTTTCACAGAAACTGGCTCCAAGGCCAAACATCTACTCGTGCTCAGCAGGGAGAAAATAATGCCCTAGAGTAGGTTATGGCAGTACTGGACTAACTGCAATACTGTAAGACTTTGTCAGTTTTAAAGATCAGTTCCTGACCTTGCATACAAGATACAGCTCTGTCTGGATTTGGGTTGAGTAAAAAGAGTATTTGACTCAGTGTACACTGTGTATGTGGGAATGTATTTGTCAAGCTGCTGAGGTGTACACTCTGGAGCCCTGCTTGTCTGTGAAAAAACTTAAAACAACCTTTGGGTGCTATGAGTACTTCCAATGCCCAGAGCTGGCTGAGGGAGGCACTGGTGCCTCTTGATGCTTGGATGCCAGTGGCACAAGTCTGGGATGAAGCCATCAGTCACCTTGCAAGACAGCTTATACTGATGAGTGCCAGCATCTGGTATCTGCTGCACCAGTCATGCCTGGTTTGGTGCCCTCAGTGTGATGGGCAGTGCCTTTGCTTCATCTTTGCCTCTTTTCCTTTGTTGTGCTCTTCCCTGACAGAGAGCTGCCTGCTGTGTGCTGGCAGAGTGCTGCCCAACAATTATCCTTCATGGGTTTGCTGGCTGCATCAGCTGTACCTGCATCTCTGTTCCAGTACCCAGCACTCTCTGTTTCTAAACAATCAGACTCTTCTCCAGGCTATGCTTTCTCCCAGGAAGGAGTTGTTCTTTGAGCTGTGCCTTTGTTTGCTTTCAGGGCCCCTGGGCTTGCGTGCACTGGGCATCAAACGGGCAGGGCTGAGGAGTCCTCTCCATGACCCTTTTGAGGAAGGAGCTCTGGTTCTGTATGAGCCCCCGCTGCTGAGTGCCCACGACCAGCTGAAAATAGACAAGTGAGTCACCACCTGGCTCAAAACCTTCAGCTCTGACCTTCTACATGTGTGTTTTCTTCCCAAATGTGACTGAGCTGGGGTCTGAACATCAAGGGAGGTTTGGGTCCAAGGATTCTGCCTCTCAATTTGTTGAGATATGGTATCAATCAAAGAAGGAGTGCACTCATGCCATGTTTTTTTTTTCATTCTTCCACAAGCTTTTTCTTCTCCCACTCATCAAAAATTTAAACCTGTCGCAGGGGGGATGAAGGATGCACACATGGAGAAACTGCTTACAGAATCTTATGGCATAGTTCTTAGTCAGGGAATATAGTATCTAGGGACAAGCAGAAGGAGATGACTGTCAGTCAAATCTTGGGCTGCCTAGTGGTTTTTATTCTTAAGTAGTTCCTTGTGTGCTTCTGTTAAAAGGGCTGTCAGCTGGATCTGTGTGGACAGAGGAAAGGTTCCTCTCTCCAGTAATGCAGTAACAATATTTTTATGGAAGCAAGTGAAACAACTTTGTCTCTGAACCACATTCTGCCCTTGTTTTAACCACAGCCCAGATCCATGTTTTCACTGATGTTTTAGGTTGTAGCTCAGGTCTCTGTGACTTAGTTCTCAAAACTGAACTAATCTATTTTTAACTTCAGTGTTGACAGTTGCTTCCCTCATGCCTCTGGGCAGTCTTCAGTGTATCAGTGAGATTTTTAAAAGAACCTGAACATATGCTGTGTGAGTTCATTAATCACTGTCTTCTTCCTTGACTGCGTCCTGCAGGGACAAAGCACCTGTCCATGTTGTGGTGGATCCTGTCCTCAGCCGGGTTCTGCGGCCCCATCAGAGAGAAGTAAGTTTTCCATCAGGACCTGTGGGCATGCCTGGAGGACTTGCAGCATTTAAAAAAAGCTGCAATTGTAACTCACAGTCTGGGACAGACTCTAGGCTGTTGCAAATGCAAAGTGAAGCTCTTGTTTTAACCATACTGTTTAGAGGCCTCAGTGCTGCAATTATGCTCTGCCCTGTGTTAAGCAAGTGGATATACTGGGAGTATGGCAACAGTCCTGCTTGTCCTTAAAACCGTGGGAAATTTACTGCTTTCTTGTGGGTAAGATCTTTCTTTTCTCTTGCCTCTCATCTAGTAGAGTCAGAGTACTCCAAGCCTAACATGATGCTGCCTAGGTGTGTTCCCTGTGGGGTTGAAGGTCAGGCCCAGCTGACCCGGGGAACTGGGGGGTTTCTGGACCATTGTGTGCTTGTTGCACAAGTCTAGGGAAGCACAGTGGCTGACTTTGGTGTCACCAGTGCTACCTTGGAAAAAGACCAGGATCTGCAGGGAGATGGCATCTTGCAGAGTCAGGGCTGAAAGTCCTCCTGTTACTTATTGTGAAGTCTGGAGACACAGCTTTGTTGAGGAGAACTTGGTGTGGAAGGTGATGGGATATAGTAGCAATCAATGATGTTTCAGTGCAGTATTGAGTTGGGCAGGGCAGGTTGTACACCATTGTGTTTTGCTTGTCAGCTGAATTAATTGGAGCTGTATCTCTGAGCCAGGAAGCACTGAAGCTTTTTTTCTGGTGCCATGGATCCTAACACAGTGTGGGATAAATTTCTGGTTTTCTTTTGTTTTATATGGAGACCACATTTTGTAGGTGTGAGCTGTTCATGACCTACATAGACATGGAATTCGCCAGTGGAAACTGATGAAAATCATTTCATGTCCTAAATATGTGCAGCATCACAGTATTGAAGCAGTGTGTACTAATCTCCAAATATCTAACACAGGTATCTGGACAGTTTGAAGTTCATCACAGATGCAGGATATTATCGGTTAAGCTTAGAGGCAGCACAGAGGAAAGCTCTGATTGCTTGCAGTCTTGCAGACTAAGCAGGTTTCCCTCGCTGGGAGACCTTAAGATGGCTCTGAGGGTGCTGTAGGCTGCTTCTAGCTTGTACTTTCATCTCAGAGTTGTTACTGAACCTGTGACCCAGTGTAATGCTTGTCTCTGGCTCCATGGCTAGAGGCACTCTCTTCTGGGGTTAGATCCTGCCTAATGGTGCTTTTGTCAAGTAATGCAAGTTATGTTGGTGTCCTAGGCATGCTGTCTGTTTTTGACAGCTAGATATCACTGATAAAGCAGTCTCTGTGCTAGTAAGATTCCTGTGCTGCTTTATTCAGGTGATGCTCCCAGACTGTTGTACAGCTTTGCTCTGCCTTTGTCATGTCTTTCACTCGGTTGCTTGGAAGTTATCCAACTGGATCAGCAGCCAAATGCACTCCAAATGCACTCCTTTAGTCAGTAATGAAGTTCATAGTTGTTTCACTGGCTTAAATAAACTTCATTAACCTGTTATTAAGGGCCTAAGAAAGAAAGAAAAAAACTTGAAGATGCTTCATCTTCCTGTCCTAAATAGTGGAAGACAGAGGGGTGAATCCATCCAGGCATGTTTTGTTGTGTCCCTCACTCCTTGCTCAGAGGACACAATTCAGGGAGGTTGCAACATTCCTAGCACAGTGTCCTGTTTCACATAATAGAGAAACATTTTGCAGAGTCTGTCCCTTTAGTGTTTTCCCCTTGTATCTGTGTTGGTGATGTCAGAGCCTAACGCAGGGCTGAGCTTTTCTCCCACCATGGGACGTGTGGGCTGTAACCTCAGCCCTGGGTCTTCTCTGAAGCTAAATCTGCTTTGGACCTTGAGTACCCAGGTGGGTCATTGCACTTTATGCAGAAGCAATGAGGGCTGCTGGGAGTCAATCGGGTAGCAGAAACCATTCTTCTCACTGATTCTGTGTTTTTAAAAGTGCTGAATTGTGTGGTGGTAAGATGATTAAGCTGTTTGCAGTGGTTGATGCAGGGCAGCTGATGGCTTGGGCCTATCTAATGCAACCAAGGGTATAAATTTGTGGGAATTCATGCTGGGAGGCTAGCTGCAATGCACAGTTAAAATTTAGACACATTTTGGGGTTTTTAGCAGATATGTATTGGCACCAGTCGTGTTCCACATCAGATGGGGCTGCATTTTGGCTGAGTCTCGGGTGGTTTCCCTCTGTCTCATTAAAAGCTGGCACATCCCCAGGGACACACTACACAGATTTGCTGTTTGTTGTGGTATCAGTCCTGTGCGTTGTGGTAATGAAGCTGTAATGAAGTTATCATCCTGCTCTGAGAGAACAATTTTTTGGCAGGGGGTGAAATTCCTCTGGGACTGTGTGACGAGCCGCCGGATCCCCGGGAGTCACGGCTGTATCATGGCAGATGAAATGGGGCTGGGTAAAACCCTGCAGTGCATCACCCTCATGTGGACACTTCTGCGGCAAAGCCCAGACTGCAAGCCTGAAATTGAGAAAGCCATGGTGGTGTCTCCCTCCAGCCTGGTGAGAAACTGGTACAATGAAGTAGAGAAATGGCTGGGGGGAAGGATCCAGCCACTGGCCATTGATGGAGGCTCCAAAGAAGAGATTGACCATAAACTAGGTACAGAAATGTTTGCAAATGGTGCGGTTGGCTGGCTTGGGTCACAGTCTTGCGTTGGAAGAAGCCTAGAGCAGCTGATGTGAACATCTCTGAGTTGTCATTAGAGCTCTGGAGACTGATGAAAATCTCTCCACTAACATGTTTAGATCAGGCCGTTCCACATTGGTCAGAGTTGATCTTTTTGGATAATCAAAGTTCAGTCATGTCCTAAGGCAGTTCAGTACCAATCTGTTGCTCCAGCTAGAAGCCTAGGAAGGAGAGGAAGGGGGAGAGGTGGGAGGAGAACAGAAAAGGGGACAGCTGTGGGGAAAGGAGTATGGGTGTATATGGGTAGAAGGGATGCCACAGAGTAATTGAAAAAAACAGCTTTTCCTAGATTTTTAAGGTAAAAATTTTTACTCTAGAGCTTGAACCCTTTTCTATTAGTTTTCCTCATCCCTCTTTTTTTTCCTTTTCTCCCTTTCCATCTACAGTTGGCTTTATGAACCAGCGTGGCCTCCGAGTGCCTTCACCCATCCTGATCATCTCCTATGAGACCTTCCGACTCCATGCTGAGGCTTTAAAGAAGGGCAGTGTTGGGCTGGTCATATGTGATGAGGTACAGGGGAATCTTTAAGGAGAATCTTCCTGGTGTTTTCTTGAGGTCTGGGCAAAATTGGCTCTGCTTTCTTAAAGGAGGGGAGGGCAGTGGGAAACAAGGTTTCACTGTGGACAGCACCCATTCTGGTGTTTGAGAGGCTCTGGGTAACTGGCTCATCGATACTGGGTGAGCTTGAACAAGAGAGAGTGTTTTCAGGGTCTGAGATAGGAAGAAAATCCACATGGTGGTAACTGTGACCAGTTTGTAGGTCCCTGGCAGGGTGGAGGCACCTTCTAGGATCTCCTCTGTGAAATATGTAGCAGAAAGGAGGTCCACTGCTTGTCTCTGACTCTGAAAGAGGCCTTATTCTACTGGGATGGTCTGGCTCATTGATCTGGTTTTTGTTTGTCTGCCTTTGCTAAAGTGTTTTCCAGAGTACTTTTTGTTTGGCCTGGCTTCGTATTCTGCCCAGTAATTTTTAACTTGGCTGTGCTTTGAGCAAGAGGTTGAACTGGAGAATCCTGAGGTCTCTCCCCACCTAAATGATTCTGTGATTCAGCATCAGGTGCTATCAGCCACTTTTATCAGGCCATTTTATTCTGTGCTTGGGGGAGGAGTTTGAAGGACCTTTCCCCCTCTCTGTAGCCTCCTGCTTGGGGCAGAGGTAGGAGAGCTGGGTGAGGAGTTAATCCTGTTTCTTGTTCTAGACAGAGCTGGCTTGACTCCCTGCTCACTGACTGCTGGGTGTAGCTTTGTCAAGCTCTGCTTTCACATGGCTGAAAGGGAGTTGATTTTTCATTGATCATTTGTTATTGGTAGTGAGAGCCAGAGATGCTCTGAATGACAAGATCAAAACATTCCCTCTACTTCCCTGAAACGGTCAAGCTGGGGCCTCAGCCCCTGTTGAAGTTAGAGGGGATTTGTTGGATAGCGGTGCCACCCAGTGGTTTGGTTTTGTATTTGCTAGAACAGTGCTGCATAGAGCTTGGAAAGAGCAAACATCCTCACCACTGTAATTCCCATCCACCTTTTATCCACCGAGTCAGTGATTGCCCAAATCTCTGTGACCCTGGGATGGGGACAGCAGTCAGGGATGCTGGGAATGCAGGTCCTTGGCCTTGTGTCTTCCAAATGTTCCCTGTAACCACTCGGGAATGGGAAAAGTAGTGAGATGTCTTGTGAGTAATACAGCATTAGAGTATTGAGGGGGATCTTCAAGCTGCTTCCCACCAGGGCCTCTGGGTTTATCAGCTTTGTTCCTTTTTTTGCTTTGTTTTTTCAAAGGGCCATAGACTGAAGAACTCTGAAAACCAAACATACCAGGCTCTCAACAGCTTAAATACACCTCGACGAGTCCTAATCTCAGGCACCCCCATTCAGAACGATCTCCTTGAATACTTCAGCCTGGTGCACTTTGTCAATTCAGGCATCCTAGGTAAGAGGTGAATGTGTGAGAGATGGGAGGGAAGGGGAAGTTGCTCACAAGGCCTCCAGTGCCAGCAAAAGCAGCAGCTGAGATGTTTGTGAGAGGAAAGGCCATGTACAGTTTGGACACTTAACTCTCAGTTTGTATCCAGAAAGTTTAGATCTGGCTCCCTGTTCTAGATGCTGTGCATCAGCAGAGCTTTGTTTCAAGAATATTGCAATTTAAAGTACACCAGTCTAACAGTTGCTTTGGAAGGGGCATTAATTATTATGGTCAAATGAGCCCAAGTACTGCATGACTGATCTCATGGAGCTGTACTGGGCAGCTGAAATGTCCACGTAAACAAGGAGTTTCTGTGACAGTATGCCCAGAAGAACCAGCTCTTAGTGGTACTTCCCACAGCACTCCCAGGCTCTTGCAAGTTCAGATGTCTGAGCCAGGAGTGCCTCCTACAAAGGTAGGAGAGGCTCTGTGGAGAGAAGGGTTTAACATGACATGCTCTCTGCATTGAACAGAGGCAGCCAGGGAGACAGCTTGTCCCTGCTCTCTTGTATCCACCTGGCACCAGAACTTAAAATGCCTGGTGCAAGGCAGAATGGTGTACCTTGTGGCACAGTTAGGCAACAAGCCTGAAATTTTGGCAGTCCACCATCCCACTTTTAGATAACCTGAGAGAAAGCTGAGGATGATATCTACCATTTGGAGTCAACACTGTTCTTGATTCTTAGGGCAAGGGAGGTCTGTCAGTAAGAGATAGAGTCTGGAGGAGGGATACTGGCTAGTGTGAGTTTTTAGCATCAAAAATTCTTCTACAATTTCTGGTAGCAGCCTCAAATATTCTGCCTGTGACTGCTATGCTGTGCTTCTGTCTGCAAGCTCTGACTTAATTTTAAAAGCAAAGTAGTCTTTGCATTCTCCCCTGTATCACTGTGTTAGGAGCAGGTCTGCTGCTTTAAAGAATGAAGCAGCTTGTCTTGGTCAAAAGAGGTTATTTTTTTTTTTTTTCTGTCAAGGAGTGAAACCAATCATCTCCCTGTTGCTGTAACTTGTCACCCGTTTTTGTCTCAGATTGTTTGGTGCCCAGTCCAAGAGGTTTCTCATTAATTCTAGTGCACGCTCAACTCTAGTTAAAACCCCATTTGTCATCAGATTTTTAGTCTTACAAGCAATGTGAGGGCCTTATCTTTTCCTGTTCAGCTGTTTTGCCCCAGGGTTTTCAAGGAAAAGATTGGTTACGATGGTAGTTGGAAAAAGCAGATGTAGAACATGTTCTTCAATTTTGGGTAGTTAGTACAGGGACGTGGTGTGATTTCCCTCGCTTCCTCTTGACCTGTACTTTGGGCAAAACTCCTCTCCCTGTACTCTGAGTTTGTTCTTTCTGAGGTGAGGTTGATACTGTAACTCCTGCCAGCAAAGCTGCCTTCGTGCTGTTGCCTGTGCTGTTGTTGGCAAGGACACAATCTGGGAGAAAAAGTATAGCTGGAATGTGAGCAAAACCAGTGCATGCCTGACTGGACTCAGGTTTAACTAAAGCTTGATGACCTTTGGCAGTGCATTGATGTTGGAATACAAACTGGTTTTCTGGAGTACAGATTTGCCTGCTTTGTTTCACTCTTTTCTGGCTAGAAAGGAGAACAAATCGTACAGATGAGGAGGGAGTTTGTTTTATTTGCTTGTGGGATGATAACTGGGGCTGTGGGGTACTGACTGAGGGTTATTTGGTACCAGTTGTCACCTTTTCACTTCTGTCTTGTACAGGGACTGCACAGGAATTTAAAAGGCATTTTGAAATTCCCATCTTGAAAGGCAGAGATGCAGATGCAAGTGAAGCTGAGCGCCACAAAGGAGAAGAGAGGCTTCAAGAGCTGATCAGCATTGTGAACAGGTGAATTTCATTCCTCTGCTCTTTGCACAGCTTTGGCATCAGCCCTTGGTGTATTCTAGTATCTTTCCAAATTACAATTGTAGCTGTAATGAATTCTCTTGCCAGTTACATCTGTTCAGCAGGTGATTATGCAAGTATTTATTGCCTAAGAAGTCTACATTGCATGCAGCTTTAGTATGAAAAATAGCACATTGAAATGGCACAGTTAGCTGCAGTCACTCCCCAAGCAAATGTACTTAGATACTGATTCATTATTTGACTCCTTTGTTTCTGTTTTCTCCTGGAATCTGAATAGTCAGAGAGCATCCTTTTATTGGTGTAACATAACTACAGTGTAGACTGGTTCTGTCAGGCCCAGATGTTGAGTGACAGACAAAAAGAGTGTAAGGAATGTCTCTCAGTTCTTTTGATTGCCCAAGTCACAAAGGAGTCCAGCTCACACTTTCATAGCTGTGCTGGCTCTGTAGGGATAATGGAGTTAGACTAGTAGCATCAGATATGTGTCTTTTGATCTCCAAAAAGCACCTTTGTGATGTAAAATACTGCCTTATTTCTCTTTGGTTGATTTTTAGTATTTGTTTCAACCTAGTTTCGTTTCTGTCTGTGCATACAACCAATTTATCCACATGTGCTGACAATCACTTGTCTCTTTATAGGAATTCTTGTGGGAGACTTTTGAATTCTAAGAATTGGGAGTGTCTTCATTTCTTTTTCTTTATCTGAACTCTTGGAACCATGACAAATACAATCCTGCAGCTCATAGCCACTGTAAATTGAATTTCACACTGAGTACAGCCTCTCTATAGACACAGCCCTGACCTTGACTCAGGTCAGCTTGCAGAAGCCTAAGGGAAAGGAAAGGTTGGGAGGATAAGAGCTTATTCCTTCTCAAGGTGCATTTATTTCTTTCTACAGTTGACGTGGAAGGGGTATAAAAGTGTGTTCAGGAATGCTTATGCCTGGCTGTGTCAAGGTGTATGTCCTTTATTGTGCAGCATTAATGCACACAAGTAGGGAAGATGAGGCACAAAAGTAGCATCAAATGAAGCAGTTGAATTTTGCAGGAGTTACAAATGAGGCTGTGAAGCAAAGTTATGTGGAATAATAAGTGTAAGGCTTGAAGTGCCCTGGAGAAGGTGTCTGATCCATCTTGTCCCTAGGTAGAAGGTGTTAGACCTAAGCTATCTCTTACTTAACCTCCACCCAACACTGAAGACCTTACAAATTCCCCAGGACACCTTTTCCAGGGCATCACTGTCTTTGCAATTAGAAAATGCTCTTAATGTAAAACACAAATCTTCCTTACTGCAGTTTAAGCCTGTTACTTCTCATCCTACTGCTTACAGGTTTGGAGACCAGATTATGCCTTTCTTTAACAGCCTTTGACAGATTTGGAGGCTGTCATATATCCCTGCTGTCTTTCTTCTACAGGTTTTGTAACACCATATTTTTGATATTTCCTGGCAGAACTGGGTTTCTGCACCTCTTTCTTACTCTAGCTGGTCTGTTGAGCACGTTTTCTAGTCCATCCTATCTTTACTGAAGTGTGGTAGAACTGCTTCATGGGGCATTTCTAGAGCCCCAAAGGTTGAGTGCCCTTTGCTGAAATCTTGGGCCAGACAATGACTGTATCTTGGCTGAGGATGGCTACTGAGTTATTACATGGGGAGCTGCCTGCTGGTACTTTGGAGTGTGTCCATAGTGTGTGGTGGTTAAACCCTGCCCTTTTTTCTGTCCATGCCCCTGGTCTGTTGTAGCTTAAGTTGGGAATACCATTGGTAGTGTGAGGAAGAGCTGAGTTTCCTCTTGTATCCCAAATATGGAAGCCTCACAGAGAAAAGGAGTTATCCTGGGTTCTGTAGCATGAGCTGATGGAGCCTCTCAGTGTAGATGGTGGGTGTCTGGCCTTTGCCATGTGTTGGACTGTCACAGGTTTTTGGAGAAGAGATATCAAAGGGAATTTATGTTAAGCTGGTGAGGAATAATACTGATAAAAGAGAAGTTTTATGCCATCCAGGCATCTGATCTTCATTGCCTTCCCTGCAGGTGTTTAATCCGAAGAACTTCAGACATCCTCTCCAAGTATTTGCCAGTGAAGATTGAGCAGGTGGTCTGCTGCAGGTACCAGGAAGCTTGTACTGGGAAAAGGGAGGAGCAATAGGAAGGACTAAAAAGTTGCAAAAATCCTTTCAGTGCTTATGGCAGCTGCTTCCTGCTAGGAAAGAGATCGTAGCCGTTGGCAATATGTTCATTTTCCCCCTAAGGCAGGGATGGCCAAACCACAACTGGTGGTTCTGTCAGCCAGCTGGTGTGCTCTGGGCAGCTGTGTACAGCAGAGCCCTGGGCTGTGCAAAGTACCTGCCAGCTTCTCTTCCAGCTCTGGGCTGAGCTATCAGTGCTTTTCCATCAGCCTTGGACACAGTTCTATGTTTCAAAACTGAACACTGGAGCTAAAAGGAACACACTGTGTACATGGAGGAGGAAGGATGGGATTGGTATGGGGGCAGGCTGAGACTGCAGAGCTCTTACTCTGTTCTAGGCTGACACCTCTTCAGGCTGAGCTGTACAAGAACTTCCTGAAGCAAGCCAAGCCAGTGGAGGAGCTGAAGGGGGGCAAAATCAGTGTGTCCTCTCTCTCTTCCATCACTTCCCTGAAGAAGCTCTGCAATCGTGAGTTGTTCACTCACATTATGGATTTGGCTTTTGCAGTGTTGCTGGGAGTTTTGGGGAGTCTCCTTTGTGCACTCCTCAGTCTCTGAGCTCTGTTTTTTCTCCAGACCCTGCTCTAATCCATGATAAGTGTGTGGAAGAGGAAGAAGGTTTTATGGGAGCCCTGGACTTGTTTCCTGCTGGCTACAGCACCAAATCTGTGGAACCCCAGCTTTCAGGTACTGTGGAACTTGAACAGTACAAATATGCTGCCTAAAACAGGCAACCATGAGACTGTGTTTAGCATCTTACCAGGTGCCCTTCTGAGGTCTGGAATTTTGAAACTTCTGCTCTATCTTTTTCTTTCTTTTCCTTTTTACCCAGGAAAGATGCTGGTTTTGGACTACATTCTTGCTGTTACAAAAAGCACCAGTAATGACAAGGTGGTTTTAGTGTCTAACTACACTCAGACACTGGACCTATTTGAAAAACTCTGCAGGAACAGAAGGTTTGTCCTTGGGTTTCACTTGTATAATCCTACAAGAATACTTCCTGCCTACACTGTAAAAGAAAGTGGCTATTTTTTAAGTTTCTGTTGGCAGGAACTTGTGATCTTTTACCTCAGGTGTTCCTGAATTGGAGCCACAAGCTAGTGTGGCTTGTACTTGGGCAACTGGAATCAGAAAAGCTCTGTCCCACTGCAAAAGTTTCTAGAACTGAGGCCTTTTTTAACAAGCCTGTTTGTAAAAGACTTTTCTCTTTCAAGTGGGATGCTCTAAAGGTTGAAACAGTCTTGATTGTAGCAAATGCTGTGCCTCCTAGGTACTTATACGTCCGTCTGGACGGGACCATGTCCATTAAGAAGAGAGCAAAGATTGTGGAGCGATTCAACAGCCCCTCAGTAAGTAGGACCTTCCAGATGTGAGCAGCTCCCCTGCCCCTTCTGAATGCTGCTAGTGAAGTTTAACCCGTGACTGCCTTTTTCCACAGAGCCCTGAGTTTATCTTCATGTTAAGCAGCAAGGCAGGTGGCTGTGGTTTGAATCTGATTGGGGCTAACAGACTGGTTATGTTTGACCCAGACTGGAA
Source organism: Heliangelus exortis (assembly GCF_036169615.1). Classification (NCBI taxonomy): domain Eukaryota; kingdom Metazoa; phylum Chordata; class Aves; order Apodiformes; family Trochilidae; genus Heliangelus; species Heliangelus exortis. The sequence goes on along the minus strand of NC_092429.1, from coordinate 9,063,811 downwards.
CCCAGCTAATGATGAGCAGGCCATGGCTCGTGTGTGGAGGGATGGCCAGAAGAAGACCTGCTACATCTATCGACTGCTTTCTGTGAGTCTTTGTCCTCTCACCCCCTCAACATGGAGTTCTTGGTGCCAGCCCAGACTGCAGCTGCTCTGATGGGGACTCGAAGGGCATGAAATCTTTTGTGTTGGTGACCAGAATTAATTGGAACGTAGTTGCTTCCCACCTTTAGATGTGTTGCCATGGGAAAACGTGAAGGGGTGAGCTGGAGGGCTATTGCTATAGGCCTTGGTTTCTAATGGTGACAGGCTTCTGAGAAATAGAAGCAACTGTGTCTTTCCAGATAAGCTGCTTCTTTGAAATCATTTAGGCATCTGACCTAATTAATTTTGTGGAGTATCTGATGCCAAAGTTGCTGTTTTTCTGTCTGGCTGCAGTCTGGTTTGATTGGGTGTATGTGTTTAATAAACAGCCAGTACATTCCCAGAATTGCAGCACCATTTGGAATGGGGCTGCCAGTTAGCAGGTGGGGTTGCTGCTCTGTAAAGGAAAAGCATAAAGGAGGGTGGTCTCTTCAGGATACTGTAACACTTTATCCAGTAGTGATTACTGCTCAGAAATGTCCCCTCTCTGCCTTGTTCACCTTCACCTCTCATTAATTCAGACTGTGATGGTTTTTTGTGTCAGTTTGGGGTTTTTTTGTTGGGTTTGGTCTGTCTTTTTTAAGCTTGTGTTCCTTGATCAATTATCATTTTACTTGGACAACACAGAGGTTTTTCTCTTCATTAAGTGTTCCACTTTTTCTCTGACCTGGTGGCACCTTGAAGCAGGGGAGCTCCTTTGCTTTTAGAACTAGGAAATCAGCCTGTGAATCATGACTAATCACCCCCCTACTTTGTTTTACATTTGTTTGCAAAACAGACATTTTGCTCTTAGATTTTTGCCATAAAAATGTAGGATATAGTGCATCTGTTCTAGAAGTCCTCTGCTTCCTGACAGTGGGTGTCAGTGATTGGTGTGTGGGTGAACCAGCAAATACTGCTGATGCTTGTCACCCAGAGCTAGCCCTGGCTGTTGTTTTTTGATGTTTTCCCTTCCTTCATGTCAGCACAACAGGTGACAACTCCACCTCCTCCTCATCCATATCTCAGTTGGATGCACTCCTGTAGCCAGAGTGAAAGCCAAGAGAAGCATAATTGGGTTAGATCTGCAACCAAATCTGGATGTGGTTGGAGTGCAGCCAGTAAAACTTGTCTGTCTTCTGAACTGGTCCAGCAAGGCACTAAATGGTCCTGACAGCTTTGCTGCCATTTGATCTGTGGCACTTTCCTAATACAGTACTCCATAAACAGTAGTGTCCCAACTGTTCTTTGTCTCTCTCTCCTGTAGACAGGGACCATAGAGGAGAAGATATTCCAACGCCAGACCCACAAGAAGGCCCTCAGCAGCTGTGTGGTGGATGAAGAGCAGGATGTAGAAAGGCACTTCTCACTTGGGGAGCTGAAGGAGCTCTTCACATTGAATGAGACCACCACCAGTGACACCCATGACAAGTGAGTATACTGAATGACTGATGGATGAGGTCAGCAAAAAAAAAAAACATCCACAGTTTAATTCAGGGGTTTGGGGTTCCTCAGGCAGCAGCAAGAGAAAGCTCAGAAAGAGAGGGCCTCAAGTGTCTCTGCTTCTGAAGCTGTTAATCACCTGGAGATGAGCACTTTCTTGCTGCCCTTCCTTTTTGTATTCTTAGAAAAGCTGTGCTAGCTGAACAAGTCAGTTGTTGCTTCCTATGTTTAGAGACTGAAATACATTTAATGAAAAAGAAGGGTAAGAGGAAAAAATGAGCTGTTCAAGAGCTGTTCAAGTTGGTGAAGCTTAACTTGGTTCTTCTTGGTAGTTTATGGTCTCCAAATGCTGAGCTGCTTCCACTGCCAGGACTACTCCATCTGAATTCATGAGGCCAATCCACGTGCTGTTCCGGGGTCTAAATCTTGTTTGCTCTTCTCCCCCATTCCTGAGACCTGTGGTATTGTAGCCACCAGAAAGAGGGCAGGGAGTGCAGGGAGATGCTTCACTGTGGAAATTAAGACTCTTAGTTCAGGCAGGAAGTCAGGAGGATTAGTTTTAAGCTGACTCAAAGCTTAGATCTGTGTGGGTATTTTGTCTGCATGGCAACAAGCTCTGCTAGCAGGGCTGCTGCTGCTCTTTGTGTCATTACTGGCAGCTCAGTAGGGCATCTCCAGAGCAGCCTGAGCACAACCCAGTGGCCATGCTGGGAGCCAGGATGGAGAGAGGTTGTTAGCACAGTGTGCTCTCTTGAACTCAGGAAGCCTGATGCAGAGCTAAGAATGTGTTAGCAGTGGGTGTGGGTGTTCACTCGAGGTCCATTCTAAGCAATGTCACACACTTCTCAAGGGAAACTCCTCTTGAACTTCCTCTGGGTCCTGCTGGACCATTCCCACATAATTAAACATGGAGGGTGAGTGTCATTAGAAACAGAACCCCAGGGCTTCCAAAGTGTGAGAATCTTTCCTTGTCTGTCACACTTAACAGAAGGTGGTTGTGTGTTTAAATGAAATGTGGTAGGAGTTAATCCTGTCTGAAAATGGAGTTGTCAGTGTTGCAGGGGAAGGGGAGTTAATCCAAACACTACTGGGCTGCAACCTGGGTGCTACAGAAGTGAAGGAACCTTGCACTGACCTCGCTCTGGTTTGGTTCCAGGATCAAGTGTCGGCGCTGTGTGAACGGCCACCAGGTCCGTCCCCCCCCTGAAGGGTCTGACTGCACCTCTGACCTCTCCCAGTGGAACCACTGTGCTGACAAGAGGGGGCTGCAGGACTCGGTGCTGAAGGCTGCTTGGGACGCTGCTGTCACCTTCACCTTTCACCATCACTCCCATGAGGAGCAGCGAGGGATTCCCTAGCAGGTTACTGTCCCCTGTGGGGGCGAGGGCAGGCTGCTCTGTGACAGTCCAGCCCACCTCAGTCCCTTTCAGGGGAAGGGGCAGTGGGTAGCAGTGCACACTGGAGTGTTGTGTTGCTGTGGAATAGCAGAACAGCCTCGTTTCTGAGAGGCTGGAAGGGCCTCAGCATTGGTCAGTTGACTGCAAGAGCATTGAGTTCCTGCCTTTTTCTCTGCTGTTGTATTGTGTGCCCTTTGGGAACAGGGAGTAACCAGACATGGTGTGCTTGATGAGATTCAGCACTGGTTCTCATCCTGTTGGCATCTGTGTCAAATCTTGTCTTCAGGTTTAAGCAAAGACTGCAGTTTTAAAGCACTTGGTGTGCACATTTTTTTTTTACAGTTACAGCTTATAGCTCCTAATCAGAAACTTGAAGGACTTTTTTCTATTATGAAAAGTGAACCTTGCTGATTACTCAGGAACAAGGGGACTTGCATAGGGGGGGAAAAAAATCAGCTTGTGTGAACATCTGTCCTGAAAGATCATGCAGAGTAGAAAATCAGGCTCTACTGAGGTCACTCCATTTCAAAAATCACTTGCTTTGTTATGGGCAGGATCCCCTCATCTAGCAGAGTGTTTTAATTAGAGCACATTACAAGCCAGTAATAAAATTCACACTTTGGTACATTATGGGTCATAATTATATTTTTATTATAAAAAAAGTTACAAAAGAACAAACTATTCAAAACCTCTGTAAAATGGCTCCAGACACAGGAGAGAGGCAACATGATTGCTATCAGGCTACTTGGTACATAAATAAACTTTTTTTGTATAAAGTAAAATATAAAAGGTCACAGCTGCAGGCTTTTTTTAGCTTGTTTTCTGCTCCCTTTAAGTGGAGGAATCATGCATCACAGAATGGTTAAAGGTGGAAGGGGCTTCAAGGTCATATTGTTCAATGCACCTGCTCCAAAGTAAGGTCAACAAGAACTGACTGCCACTGGACCACAACCAGATTGCTTTTGAGTCTCTTCAACGATGGGAGATGTTTAAGGTTGAGACATTGACTTAAACAACATGAAATTTGTAACAACACTGAGTAAAACAACTGCTTGCCCAGAGATTTACAGGAAGTCACAGAAGTTCATTTGGTATCTGTCCCACTTAAAATATTCAAACTGAAAAGGTGGTAATTACTGAGTTACAGTAATTACCTGGAAATACAACTGTTTACCCACATGGTCTTGTGCCACCTCACTGTGGTGCTCCTTCAAATGAACAGAAAAGGGAGAAGAACAACTGAACCCTACTTGAACCAGGGGAAAAAAACCCAAAGTTATTGGACAGGGATGGAACTACTTAAGTTCAAGCTGATCAGTTTGCTGCTGCTGCATCCATCACATGACACTGATGTAGTCAGCAAAGGCCTGGGAGGAGTCCCAGGAGTCATTGACCACACTGCACACAGCTTGCAGACGCCGAAGAGCTTCCTGAGCTGTTGCAGCATCCTGGTCCAGCCAATTTTGGAAGAGGCGGAGATGTGTGAATTGAATCCGCCCCCCTCGCTGCTGGATGTGGCCTTCCAGCTTCTTTGTGAACTCCAGGAGCCCATCTGGTTTGATGCAATTTGAGCTTTCCATGGAAAAGGAGGAGAAAAAAAAAGTCATTAAGCCTAGGCTATAATTTGAACATTTTAAATTACTGCTTCTGGTAACTGCCAGTGTGGGTACATGAGGATGTTTCAATGCAAAATACAGCTTTCTGTATCCATAAAGTGTGAGCACTCTTCCTTTTGAGGAAAGGAACTGAAACAGAGTAATGTGAAAGGCTGGAAGCTTTTTAAAACTAAGGAGGTAACCACCAACCAGTTAAACTCATTATTGTGGCCTCCTTGCTACTGACTTAAGTAGACCTGGATGTGGCCTTAAAAGTGTTGCTGGGCCCAAGCTGCTGGCCAAGCAGAGCCAGCAGCACTTCTGTCTTACAGTGCCTGTAAACTGCTTGGACCTAAGGAGCCTAGCCCAACCTTCACAGTGCAAGCCTCAACAGTAAGTGATCATTTACCTCTTCCTGAGAAAATCTGGAGAGCATCTGTCAGATCCTGGTATTTCTAGGAGACTAAAAGGTCATTTCCCCTGCATAGATTGTGTGATGTACAAAGCTGCGTGCTGGACTCAATCCTGCAGAATTCAATGCTGCTGAAGGAGTGACCAAGGCTAAATAAATATTCAAGCCTGTGTACTGTCAGCAACCTGAAATATTAGTATGTATAGAAGTGGAGGTGGGGTGGGAACAGGAAACTAAGCAAAAAAGGTCATTAGCTTGCAGAAATGCCACCCTCTATGTACTTCATAAAGGTTACTGCCTATCTTTATGGCCATTCCAGCTCAGTAAGAGAGCTGGACTCTTATAAAAGGGACAGTGAAATGCCTTGGAGATGCTGAAGGTCCCTGAGGCTGCACGTGCCCACTGCAGACATGTTCCCTTGAGGGAACAAACCCATGCTCAGGCTTCTGCTGCCTGAGCCAAGTTCAGCTCTGGTCCTCTCAAAACAAGAAAGTCCATGTGTTTAGAACAGAATACCTGACATCCAGCTGGCAAAGAGAAGAAGATGAATCTTCAGAGAAAATGTCTGCAAGGGCAACCAGCCTGTGATTTCCTAAGAGGGGAGAGATGCAGGTGTTGAAATGCAAACTGGGAATTGTCTTGTTTAGCTGGGATATAAACAGAGCTGGGATAATAGTGCAGAAAGGAGGCTGTAAGCACGTGCATGTAGCACAAAGGGCTCATCTCTGCCCCTTTGCCTACAGCAAATTCACACCACTGAGCACAGTGTTTGAGGCAATGGAAACATTTGCTGATCAGGTAGTTTGTTTCACTAGAAAAATCCTGGTTTTGTTTGAGAAGCCAATGTGGAGCTTTGTTTTAAAAATGGCCAATAGCACAGCATTAACCTTAAAGCTCAGAAATTAGGAAGCTTTTCCATTTCATTTCATTAAAAGAACAAAAACCAACATTTCTGTAAATTAAATTCCATTTCTTCAACACAAACTCTTCCTTATTCTCCCTTCAGTGGCTGCCAACAGCTTTTAAGGCACAAAATCCCCCAACCTGGGCAAAATCTGTGCCTCTGGATGAGAGGCACTGCATCTGCTGCTGGATCTGTTCCAGCTCGTCAACAAAAGAGCATGAAGCAGATGGGTGCTCAGTCAAATCTGGCGTCCCATGGATAATTGCTTTTGCTGCAGAGAAAAGCAACCATAGTGCCCACGTAGCACCTGGGCTCCTGGTACTTTGCTAAACACAACTGAAATTCTGCCTTTAAAAAAATGCTCCTTATCTGTGAGGTGCTCCTTATCTGGTGAGAAAAGTTCGCTCTGTTCACGTGTTAAGTTCAGCAGAGGTCAGCAGCTAGAAATGCTCCTAACTTCACCCCCAAAGTTAGTTCTGAGAAAGCTGGTCTGCAGTCAAGGCCCCAGAGCAAAATCCACAGTACACACCAAGGCGATTCCCAGGCAGTTTGAGGCTCTTCAAGGTTGAATTTCTTTTCACTGCATTGATTATTTCTGACAAAAACTCGGGGGTGGAGCTTTCAAACAGCCGGCAGAAGGAAAATGTGATTTCTGCAGAAGAAATGGATTGACAGTACATGTTAGTACTGCCTGCAAGCTTCATTATTTCATAATTACAACCTGCAGAAAGCTCCACCCCGATACATATGCAAGGACAAAGCTTCCTCAGCAGTGGATTGCATCCAACAGCACCACAGCTCTGTCACAGGAAGAGAGCAGAGATCACACCCAGGGAAGTGGCTTTGCCAACTGACCCAGTTAAAGGCTGATACACTGCAGGTTAAAAACCCTTGGTTTATAGCCAAGACTATGGACTCTTCCCTGCAGCACACACCAGTTTTGCAGCTGCTCCTCTCTCTGCTGCCCTGCTGGCACAAAGAACCAAACACGTTCCCACTCTGCCAGCAGCTACACATCAGTCCCAGTGACATCTGGATAAGTCTTGCACATCCAAAGATCACCTCTTAAAAAAGCAACCTGCAGCACCTTCACAGGCACCAGCACACAGAAGTTTGCTGTACCTTCCAGGACAGGATCCTGAAGCAAAAGCAGAACTTCTTTCTGGTGCTCAGCCAGGTTCACATCATGAAAGCTCAGTTTCTTCAAATTTGGATTGCACTCTAAAAGCAAAACAAGTTCTCAGGTGAAGTGCTGTACATCCTTGAGATAAGAAGACCCCGACCAATTACCAGCTAATGCCCAGAAACTGAGTTGGACTGTGGATAGTATGTGCTAGATTATTGCTAGTTAAAAAGGAACTGTTTGGCTGTGCAGGATCACTCACATGCTCAGCTCAGAAACTGGGAGGGCTGATACCCATTTCCTTTTCTCAGGAGACTTCGAGGGATGTCCACACAAAAGAAATGTTCCCACCTAAGCTGGTTTCATGCAAAAGGATGGGTGACCACAGCAAGGGAGGTACTGTACTCTCTGTGTCACAGTGATGCTACCCACAGGTTAGCAGAGTACCTTTGAGTGCCTCCAAAAAGAGCCCAAGCTCCTGTGAACAGGGCAGCGTGGCACTGTCGAGGGACAACTGCTGGAGGGACTTTGATGCCTTCAGCACTGGCAGCAGGAAGGCAGTGTGCAGAGGTTCCCTGGGAAATCGGATCTCCAGCTGCTCCAGGCAGCTCTCTGAGGGAAGAAAACAAAAAATGAAAGAGCTTAGTCTCTCTTCAGGGTAGGTAGGTCCTAGAGCAAGTAAGAAGTCCTAGTGTCTCATACAACTATCATTTAGGTCGGCAGAATGATGATGATTGATGATATGTTGAGCCCTGCTCTGCAGAGCTCAGACCTATGCAACCCTACAGCAACTCAGACCTACAGCAGCATAAATCACTTAAGGCTCATATCAGAACTGCTGCAGATCACAGGGCCACTAATTTCTTTAAGTGCTCAGTCAAACACCACTAACAGTATAGACCTCAAATCTGCGTGCCAAGCTTTTTATGGCTCTACCTGCCTACCACATCTTCTTGGCAGAATCTGCTTCCTACCTGGGATTTCTGCCTCGCTGCAGCTTGGAATCCCCTTTGGGCTGTTCCCCTCCAGCTGGTTTTTGAGGTCGAAGCTGACTGAGAGTGTGTGGAGCTGGGGAAAGGCGCTCAAGACGCAGCGAACAAGGTCCATGCAAGGCATGTGGGAGAAGACGTCGCTGAGGCGCACCACGCGGAGCTGGCAGTCCGAGCGGCGGGAGAGGGCCCGGAGCCCAGAGAGGATGCAGAAGATATTAGCACCCAAGCCTGGAACAGCATTTGTACAGAAAGGTGTTAGCTGTGCCTCTGCAGACACCCACGCACACGCAGCTGGAGCTGCACCAATGGCAAAGCCACCAAAGGCTACGCTCACAGACTGCTCTATCCACACGTTCTTAAGCTAGACTGTGTATACAGGAGGTGGAGATCTGGCTCTTCCCTCTGCCCTCTCTGGATGGTGTTCAAGCACATGGTTCTGGTGCAGAAGGGCCCCATTCTTCCCCTCAAACAAGTCCTCACACTCGTTAACCATCCCTACCAATGCCATTCTCAAGATTGGGTACCACTATTCTTACATTGCCGATTCCAGTAAAAATAAAATCAGTAAACCTGAGCAGTGAATACCAAGGCTGTCAGGAAGAAACCTGTTCACACCACTAACCATTATAAGACAGAACCAAGTTTTCTAAAGACACCCAGGAGCTCAGCAGGTTACTCAGAGTCCGACATGTTTCCCCAGTCAAAGGAATGGAGAACAATTCCAGTGTGGATACACTTCGGAAGCGGTGAGCAGCTTTCAGAGAAAAGGTCCCAGCAGATCCTCCTCTTTTCTTATAGCTGGCATGGCCAGTGCAGGGAGATCCTAGAGAGGAACTAGTCCAGTTCTCAGCGTTTTCTCCCTCTGTGGTGCTGTTTTTGTCAAGTAACCCTGAATTATCCTCTCTAGCAACAGTAAAAACAAAATCATACAGGTCTTCTGGGTCAGCACGTGGTCCCCTGTTTCGTCTGAGGCAGCGACGCTTCTTCCCCACTGCAGACTTCATCCGTCTGCGCGTCTTTCGAAGAAGGTGGTGACAGGACAGCTGGTCTGAAACGTGAGGAGGAGAAGATCCTCCCTCAATGCTGGTGTGGTTGCAGGGCACCTCACAAGCTTGATTTTGCAGAGATGGACTTCCTGGTCTGGAGGAGACAGGATTCAGGTGAGTGTCAGCCCTGCATCCATTCACCTCCGTGTCAGCCTCCTTTGGGGCCCCAGGGGATCCCTTCTGGTTCTCACCATCACTCCGTTCCCTTTCATTACAACATCCCCTCTCTGCTTGCCCTGGTGCTGACTCCTGGCTTTGGGCTTTGTCCTTCTCTCTGCAAAGGCCACACGGGCTGCTGTGATACACAAGGGCATTTCCTGAGCGCCAAAACCCAGCGCTCATGCTCAAAATGAGAACGAGAAGAACCGTGTCAGGAACAGGCCAGGAGTACATGGACACCTGGCTGACAGAGCCATGGTGAATCAGACGGTGAAGAAGTAAAACCAGTGAACGCCTGATGGACAGGTCAGAGGAGAGGAGGTGCTGGAACTTCAGGATCCGCAGGGAACCAGCCAGGTTTTCGAGCACTTTCTGGTTGTGCTCAGCAGCGAGCTCCACGGCGCCCTGCAGCATGTTGCAGAGGGTAAGCTGGGAAACGTGTGGGGAGCTGTGGAGCAGTGGTGAGAAGTGCTGGTCATTGAGACGCCAGTCAGAGGAAATGTCCAAGACACCATGAAGAACGTTTGAGAAGAACGTTTCAAGGAACTTCTTCCTCCAACAGGTTATATTCTGCAGTTAAACAATAAGGCCATAGTAACAGAAAGTTAGCCAAATTTTTCCATCTTTTAAAGTTCTGTCATTGCTATCTGCTAACTTGGTAAATGGTCAAAAAACCCTACTGCTACCACAACTGAGACAACCTTTCTGGTTCTCAAGATCCTTTCTCAGTGTGTTGAAAAACTGAGTTACTGCCTCCTTCATCCTGCTTCTGGCCTGATTTTCACACATTCAGTGGCTTGAAGCTAAGCCATGTTTTTGCCTTTTAAATACCCCATCATCAGGAATTTTCTTCCCCATCATCTATTTGTAGGCTGTGATTAAGTTGCCTGCTAATGATTCTTTTGCAATGCCAAATTGGTGGAGCTGCTATGTCAGCATTCCTATGTAAAACCATTCTTCAAACTCACTGTCATCTGTAAGTATCTTTCTTCTTTCTAAGACATCAGCGCATTTTTTTGGCGGTGTAGGTGTAAGCATGCTTATAAGATTTTTTTTTTATCCTCTCTTTCTCTGAGAATTACAGCTCTAAAAGACAGGATTTATCCTTTTGGCAAACTTGCTGCTGTGAGATGCAAGGTGCGGCTGCTTATATGAACCCCGTTTACAAAATTACTGTATTACCAGGGTCACGCCTTGGTCTGGAGCTCTGAAACACTTAAAAACAAGCACCAGCAATTGCTTCAAGATGACCAGCAGCACTGACAGGATTCAAAGTGAAACCTCACAGGAGAAACTTGTTTCATGCCCCTTCTCCCACTGGCGGCGTTTCCTCACCTCCGAGTTGGGTGGCCTGGTTTTCATCACATCGTCCCACAGCTTGCGCCAGATGGGCTGCGTCGAGAGGCCTGGGGAATAAAAATAATCAACAGGGTGCTTTCATCCCTTCTCCCCATCCCAGCACCTTGCCCGGGAGCTCACTGGGGTGCTGGGATGGGGAAAGGCAACGCTGGGAGTGCAGACCCTGACCCCGGCAGCAAACGGAGGGTGGTCTGCAGCGAGGGAAAACCCATCCCCTTGTGAGGAGCATGAGTTAAAACGCTGGTTTGGTTGGTCCTTGAATGGAGCGGAGTTAGAGAAAAGTCTGTGCCACTGTGAGGAGCGGGCCAGGCTCCAGAGATCGAGTCTGTGGATGTGGGGAGGTGGCCGGGACACCTCCGATGGCAGGGATTCCGCTCCGGGGGTGTCCCCACCTTACGAAAGAAGCTTTCACACCTCCAGCCCTGGTTCCCATCTCCAGCCTGGGGTCCTCTCCTCAGCTGGGGTCCCTCCCATGCGAGGCTCCCCTCTCCAGAACACCCTCCCACTGTCTGGGGGACCCGTGCCTCCCACCCAAGGGTTTTTTTCTGTCACCTGCTCTCCGCGCCGCGCCCTCGGCCCGCTCCAGGCGAAAGACGCTGAGAAGCGGCAGGAGCCCCCGCAGGAGGTGCCCGGGCAGAGCTGCGAAGAGCCAGAGGGAGAGGGCGGCAGGTTGCGGACAAGCCCCAAGCCCCGCCGCCCCGCGCCGCCCGAGCCTTACCCCAGACGTCCCGCTCCAGGGCCCCCATGCTGCGGCTCACAGCCGCCGCGCTCAGCGCGAACAGACTGCGCGGCCCCTCCACCGCCATCGCCCCGCTCAGCGCCACCGAGCTACCGCCATCTTGGGAAGGGACACCACCCCCTCCCACTTCCGCCCGCGGGCCGCCACGGCCATCTTGGGAGGGAGCCGGCGGCCATATTAGGAAGGTCACGTCGAGCAGTGTCCTTTTTCCACACGGGGCCGGCAGCGGCGGGCAGGCCGGGCAGGGTCCGCGTCTGAAATTCCCAGGAAGAAGAGTTTAAAAAAGGCCGAGAGCGGCTCGGCAACCATCCAGAGGCGGTGACAGGCGCAGCCACCGGCGGCTGCCATGCCGGGAAGGGAAAGCCTGAAGCGGCAGGCTGGGGGGGAACGGCCCCGTTTCCGGTGCCGGGGCGGGCAGGGCCGCTTCCGCCGGGTGACCCTGGCGAGTCCTTCTGGGCGGCGGGAGCGGAGCAATGGGGCTGCGCGACACCGTTGTTCACGCCGGGGAGCCCGAGGTGAGCGGGGCCGAGCCGGGAGGGCGGTGGGCAGCGCCGGGGTGCCGCGGGCAATCGGACGGTCGATAATGACTCTGCTTTCTTTTTTTCTTTTTTTTTTTTTTGGTTCCACAGGAGGAGGAGGAGGAGCTGGTGGTAAGAGAGGGGGAGGCCTGCAGGCTCTGCAGCGACTCGTTGCTCCCAGGGGAAGGGGCCCGGTGCCTCTCAGCACTGATACACACACCCGCGGGGGTTCGGGTTCGGGCTGCCGCTCTGTGCCGCGATCCAAAGCTTAGCGGGGAGGTGGTTTGGATCCGGGCTGTGGTGTGTGGGTGTGTGACAGCCTCTTAAAGCGAGGTCCTCGGGGGCAGAACGGCGCGGGGGGGGGGGGGGGGGGGGGAAACGATTGGGGGGGGGGGGCTCTCCCTGTTCTCAGGGCAGCCCCGTGCCCCCAGGATCCTCTGACCACCATCCGGGAGCACTGCGAGCAAACGGAGAAATGTGTCAAGGCACGGGAGCGGCTGGAGCAGTGCGATGCAAGGGTGTCCTCCAGGTCCCATACAGAAGAGCAGTGCACAGAGGAGCTTTTTGACTTCCTGCATGCCAGGGACCATTGTGTAAGTGCAGCAGAAGTGTGGGACATGGGAGCTGTTCAGTCAGTCAACCACACTGGCTCTGCCCTGCAGATGACACTCTTGCTATTTCAGTGTAGTTTTTGACCTTTTGAAGTTAAACCTTTTTTTAACCTCAGGGGAAACCTTGTAAGAAATCTCAGCTTGTTAGTTTTCTTAAGTTATTTATTGTAAAACACCAAGAAGAGCAGAGGGATGTGTTGGCAATGCAGAAAACCAAGAGGCAGCTGCTAATACCCTGCTGATTTCCAGTCTTAAACAATGACTTGCCAAATGCTTTGTCTCTTCAGGTTGCTCACAAACTGTTTAAGAACTTGAAGTGAAGGTGGACATCATTGTCCATCAGCTTCCACGGCTCGTGTCGGCGGTTCCTGGATTCACAGCACTGCTTTCGTCCTCCATGTCAAGTATTAATGAAATGGCTTCCTGGCAGTGGCTGAGCATCAGTGTGTCACTGCATCTGTCCTCGTGGAAGATGTGCAGCTGTGCAAAAGACATATTGATGTTCTGTAATTTTCCATATTAAACATTGAGAGTTCTCATGGAAACACCCTATGTTTATTTCCTAGTTCCTGTGCTTCTGGCTTGTTCTTGGTTAAGATTGAATCAGTGAGGGTCTGTCGGAACCACAGAGGTGTTTCTGAGCCCCTCTGAGCCCCAACATTGTTTATGCAGTAAGGTCTTGACTAAGTGAAACCAATGGGAATTACTCTTCTAGGAGAGAAGCTTCTGTCCAGAAAACAGCTGTCCCTCACTGTCACCTGCTGCTGCCAGTGGCTGGAGGAGCCTCTAGGTTGTGGTTGGCTTCATTCTTGGCCAAAAAGACTGACTGTATGGCTGTAGATGGACATGGTGGTGGTTCCACCTCCTCAAACCCTGAGCAGAACATGAACAGAACCAAAACCCTTCTGCCTCAGTCACCAGCCCCTTCTGATGAAGTGGAATTGTTCTGTTGAGTACATGCTCTGCCCATTTTTTCTTGTAAGATGTTTAGTAGCAGGAAAGTGTTTTGATGCTGCCCCAGGTCTGCTTCACCCAGTGTGCAAAGAGCAAATTGATCCATTGAGTCAAGATACTTGTCTTTATTTCTGGCCTGCAGAGTAGGGTGCTGGGTGTTTAACATCAGCCAGCAGACCTTTTAGGAGAGAGGAGGCAGCAGGTAGAAAGCAGCAACAAAGAAAAATCACAATCCGTGGTTGGTAACCAATGGTTCATCTGTCACTCATAACTATACACATGCATTGAAACTCATGCATAAAACATTTAAGGAGGTTACTAGGTTAGCACACTCATTATTTTCAAAGGGATGTAAATTTTAGCTTTAAATTAGGAAGGGGTGACTAGAGGTTATACTGTCATCCTATTGACTACCACTAAGTTCTTGCCCAGTATTGGTCAGTTTTTCATCCTGTTACAGATCCTGCTTCTAAACAATGGTTACCGACAATATATGGCCTTGGGCATCCAGTCATGGGGACCCTGCTTTTCTTGGTGCTATGGTTTCAATATAAACATTGTCATGCAGCTCAGTTTCTGAACCTTTACCTACCGACACCAAGGGGGCAGCAAGTCCTTTCTCAGATACTCAAGGTGGAAAAAAAACCCACCACCTTTAAATGTGGCTGTTCTGTATCACTGTACCAGCGGTGGGTTTCAAGTTAAATCCCTAATGGACTGAAACAGAGCTGTATTCGGGTAAGCGATGTAAATTTCAGGAGTTTTGAGAGGGTTTTGTGGCGCAGGGTCTGGAAGGACCCTGCAGGGCTGGGGGCTGGGTCCAGCGGCACATCCCATTGCGCTGCCGGATCTTCCCCGCAGCCCATGACCGAACCCGCCGCGTCGGTATCGTCAGGGGGTACCGCCAGTAACCGCTTGGTCAATCGGGGACGCTGGAGGGGCCGGTTCCGGTTCCGCCCCGGAAAGCGGCAGGCGGGGCCGGTCCGAGGCGATGGCGGCTCTGGGCTGCTGCGGGCGGGCTGGGGTCTCGCTGCTGGGGCGGAGGCCGCCGCTGGGTTCGGGACCGCGCCGGCACCGGCACAAGGAGAAGTGGGTGAGCTCAGCCCGGCTTTTCTCCCCGATAACTTCGTACCCTCTCTCTCCCCCGGCTCCCCTTCTGAGCTTCCCGTGCTACCTCCCCTTTCCCAGTTCCACATCTGCTGCACCCCTTCTTTTTTCCCCTGTCCCACCCCGCGTTCCAGAAGCCTCCTTCTATCCCCATTCCACCTCCCTTTGCACCCCATTTTACTCCCTTTTTATTGGTGTTTTACTCTGCTGTACCTCCCTTAGTCTCCCCGTTTCACCCCATCACACCCCCGTTGAACTCCGTTACACCACTGCAGACAGAGCCGTTCCCCTCCTCGCTGCCCACCCCCTGTCCCCAGTCCCACTCAGCCACTCACTGTCCTGACCTTCCCCGTCAGGACACCACCAGCCCATGGGTGTCAAGGACACAGTGATTTTCTGGGGCTGTAGAAAGGTCTCAAGGACTTTGAGTAGGACAGAACCTGGTGCTGGATTCTCCTGGAAAAATGTTGCAGCTGGGAGGGGAGAGTTGGGATATCGGAGGTATTTTAACATCTCTGGTATTTTTGTCCCCCCAGGCTACCACAGCCCCCCGCATCCCATCCACACGGCTGGCCCTGCACCACTTTGACACAAACTACAGCCTGCAGCTGAAGGACCTATGGCCTTCTGTCCGTGCCAGCCTGCTCTGCGAGCAGAAGTACGGTGCCCTCCTCAACAACTTCACTCCTCTTGACCACATTGCCCAGGAGCTGGAGCTGCTGAATGCCACTGACTTTGTTTCTGAAGCCTCCAAAAAGGTGCAGCAGTTGCAGCAGGGTGCAGCTGTGGAGGAATCGAGGAGAAGGGAAAGCAGGTCCCAGGAGGAGTCTGGTGGGGGCAGGACAGTGGTGCAGTCTGAGACGATGACACAGGCAGAGTTGTCACCACAACTTCACACCTCCATCACCTCCAACATCAAGTGTTACACCTTCCCTAGGGGTGACATCACGCGCTTTCGCCCTGCATGGTGAGATCCCTGGGACGAACATCCCTGTGACAGTGTCATTGCCAGCCTCAGGGGCTGCACGTGTGTGAGCACCCACTGCTTCCCTATGTCCCCATCCTCACTTCCAACTGCTGTTTTCTTTTCCCCTCACACTTTTGTTTTTTTTAATTGGTGATTTCCAGGCCAGACACTCTGGGGCTCCTCAGCTATTACCTGATGGATGCAGCATCTGTTCTGCCTGTCCTGGCACTCAACGTGCAGCCAGATGACTTTGTCCTCGACCTCTGTGCAGCTCCAGGTGGCAAGACTCTGGCTCTGCTGCAGACTGGGATTTGTGGTAAGCAAGAAGGGGATGTTCTCTGTCCCCATACAGAAAACAAGGCTGGAAGAGTGTGTTGTGCCCATTAATTTGTGACCGTTAATCATTTCTGGTTGTAAGAGTTGGGAATCAAGTGTGTTTTTTCAAGAGTGATGTCCCAAACATGCCTGTTTTATCCTCTCAGGTCACTTGGCAGCCAATGATGTCTCCATTTCCCGGACAAAGAGGCTGCACCAGGTTCTCTCTAGCTATGTTCCCAGAGAAATCAGGGAAACTGTGCGCATCACATCCTATGACGGAAGGGACTGGGGGGAGCTGGAAGGTGGCACTTTCCATAAGGTAGGTGATTGGAAGCTGGTAGAGATAAACCATCTAGGTCAGTTTCTTCCTGTTGCAGAGAAAGCCAGCAGCTTATCCTACAGGATAGATAATTGTATAGTTTTCCATAATCTTAAATGCAGAGAAAGACTAAACCCCCTATGAAGTAATATTTCCTCCTGCTCTGCCCTACAGGATCTGGTGCATATGGGCATCCAGAGTTTTACTTTTATTTATCTGCATAGTACCCCTTAAAAATCTTGTGGTCCATCAATTGGAAGGGGTTAAATGTGAAGTTTAAATAATTCTTCTTTCTCAGCTATGTTCATCTGCTTGGTTTGTTGCCCCAGAATGTGTCACTGCAGGATCTCTGGCCCTCTGTGCTGCAGCTGTAGATGCTGCTGTGACGCTTTCCAAGAAGAAGCACAGAGTAGAAACATTAACTAAAGACACGTGTGAGATTGTGATGTTATCCATCATTTCCATGTCTGCACATTCCCGTAGTGCAAAAGCAGCCAGACAGGTTGCAGTTCAGTGTGTGTGCAGACCTGTGCCCAGGTAGCATCAACTGGGCAAGGTACTGAGAGCTGCTTGGTGCCTGGCAAGGGTGGAGGAGCTGGGCGAGGGGCAGGTTGCAGCAGGAGACTTGCTGAGCTTGGCCTGGGCTCTGGACTGATGCAGGACCTTTTTTGCTGCAGGTGCTGGTGGATGTGCCCTGCACGACAGACAGACACTCTGTCATGGAGGGGGAGAACAACATCTTCCACAAGAGACGAACCAAGGAGCGACAGATGTTGCCCATGCTGCAGCTGCAGCTGCTGATGTGAGTGAGCTCGATGCTGTGTTTTGGTGCTATTTGTGTTGGGGCAGCAGCTCTCTACAGCCAGCACTGAAAAGTTCTTTTTATTTTTTGTGTCCCCAGTTGGGAAATGTAGACAGCATGTGTAGTTTTTTGTAATGGCAACAGCAGGACTCATCAAATTGTAGGGAGTCTAAGAAGGTGCAAATATTTTCAGTCAGATCAGTTGTCTTTCCTGTCCCCAGCAGTAACCACAGGTGATGGGCAGGGGGAATCCAAGGAACAGGATGGATCCGGTGTGATCTTTTTGTATAATGATCTCCTGGTTCCTGGCAGTCAACCCTGAAGGATTCCTGAGTGTCCACATCTCCCAGCACAGGGGGGAGGACATGGGGGTGCTTCATCACCACATTTCACTGTGCTCACTGTGAACTGGGGCAGTAAGGAAACAGATTAAAGAGTCTTGTGGCAGTGCTTGAATCACAAAAGCCTCTTCCCTTGGATTTACTCTTATCCCATTATTATATAGGTGTGTGCAGGATTACTTCTTCCAGCTGGCTCTCCAGCAGCATCTCTCCCAGGTTAACTACTTTATCAGTTAACCATTTATTTGTCCCATATTGCCCTGGTCTAAATCAGTCCTCAGGCTGCAGTGACATGGTGAGACTGCTGAGTCTGTGGAGTTGAAGGAGGTTTATTTCTCACGTGCTGTGAGTGATGTGCTGGCTTCCCAGTTTCAGTGGGTGGGAAAGCTGCTGTCCCATGCAGCCCTCTTCTTTCTGTGACTGTCTGTGTGTTTTCATCTTGCCTGCAGGGCTGGCATCCTCGCTACCAAGCCAGGAGGAGAGGTGGTGTATTCTACCTGCTCCCTCTCCCCGCTGCAGAATGAGTTTGTGATCGAGCGAGCGGTAGAAATTGCAGAGACCCAGTATAACATCAGTATCCAGGTTGAGGACTTGAGCTACTTCAGGACACTTTTCCAAGACACGTTTTCCTTCTTCTCGGAGTGCCGGCTGGGGGAGCTGGTTCTGCCTCACCTCACAGCCAACTTTGGACCTATGTATTTCTGCAAATTGCGGCGGATGTAGATGGGGTGACAGGCTGTGTCTGCTGGCTCTCAGGAAATACCCCATGTTTCCAGAGAAAGCAAAACTGCTTTGTATTTATTTTCCTTTTTAAAATGTCCCAAAGGAAGTCTGCTTTTTCTACTGCAGACATAGAGAATAAATGAGAAAGGGCTGCTGTGGAGTCTCCTGCATATTTATCCATTTGAGGTTGGGGTGTTTAATGTGGGAAAGAGATAGGTCTTATCAGAGGGAGCCATTCATCCATCTCTCTCAGGATGGGGTAAATGGCCCTGTGTGGATGCTGCTCTCTCCCTCCTGTCTGACTGCTTTGATCCACATCAGCAGGTTTGGTTTAACAAACACCATCTGGGGATCTCAGTCTTTCTGTCTAATATCTCACCATCTGCATAACCGAGTTTCATCTGTGTCTGGTTATTTCCTGCCTTCAGAAAGGGCAGCCTCAGGTCTTGAAATAAGAGGGTTTTAAGTATGCCCCTGCTGTGAGGTTGGAAATCTGGTGGTAGAAAGAGCTTGGTGCTGCCAAAAGGCCAGTGACTGTTGCCATCCCTCATAGACAGGGAAGCTGTGGTAGAGAGGGAAAGTGTGAATCCTCCCATGCTAAATGCCAGGTAATGTGCAGTGGGGAGGTGCCTGCGTGATTTTGATTAATATATTTTGCTTTCATATAATCATAGCCAGCAGTGAAGGGTTTCTGGAGTTTATTAGAAGAGCTGATTAGTAGTTACATTTTTATTTCTGTGACCAAAATACAGTGATAGGGAGGGTAGACATGGTTCTGTTCCTTACAGGAATATGAAGTTACTCCAGTTCCACCAAGAAAACACTACTGAGCTTTTGTAATCCTCCCTTCTGCAAGAGGCAGCGTGGATGAGAATGCAGATGAATCCCCATGCATGTCCACCCTCCCAGGAAGGTGCAGTTCCTAGGTTTACCATCACTTGAACTCAGCTTAAGCCAGTCCTGCCCTCTGCATGGCACCTTGGTTCCTTACTGGATCCGTGGCACAGAGGGCAGTCAGGAAATGGCATTTCCTTCCTCCTTCCCTCTTTGCTGTAACCTCTGCATGACTGATTGCAAAAGATGTGCAGTGCTGTCCCTTTGGCCCCCCAGGCATGGGAGGGGGGAAGCTATGCCACTCTCTTCTCACGGGTCAGGGTCTCCACCTCCTTCATGAAGCGCAGGCACAGCTCCTCACGCCAGGGCAGAGCCACGCACTGCACGGCCACGGGCAGCCCCACAGCTCCTGACACAGCCTGCACCAGGGACACAAGTGGTGAGGGCTTACCTGGGAATGCTCAGACCTCCAGCAGCTTCTGGAAACCTGGTTTGGGCCTGTGGCTTACGCTGGAGAGTGGGGATAGTGGAAGCCGAGCACTGCCATCCAAGCTGCTTTAGGACCGTGCTGGGGCAGAGGGCAGGATCTTACTCTTCTTGTAATAAAAATGGTGCCCAAACCTTGGGCAGCATGGTTAAGACCCTCCCTGTCCAGCTTTGCTTCGAGCTCTCTTGTAGACAGATCCTTTTCCCTTCAGCGTCCTTATTCCTGATCCATGTTCTGCTGACAGCCTGGTGAAGGTGTCACCAAGCCAGGGAAAAGGGCAGTGGTGGGCTGTGGCTGTGGCTGCCACAAGGACCTACTCAGAGAAGCTTTCCTTCATGGCTCCTTTCTGGTTTTAGCCTATAATCCAGCCTGAGGGTGCTCCCCTAGTCCTGCTCCAACCCTTGGGGACGTAGGAGAAGAGGGATTTTCAATGGTATATAAAGAAGAGGTGGGGTTTTTTGCACTGTGCTCATACTGATGGAGATGTTTAAGAACACCTGATTTCAATTAAACTATTTCTGGAACATCCATTAGCTGTTTCTGCTCCACAGAAACATTGTCTGTTGTCACATACCTGTTTCAGCATCCAGTCCCAGGCATCACCACAACATCCTCTGTAAAGCTTTAGCTCTTCCTCATCTGCTTCTGTCACCCTGCTGACAGGTACAACCCCAGCGGGGAAGTTCAAGACATTGTACAGCATCGTGGAAGAGATGGCAGCTGAGAGAAGCAGAAGAGAGAATGCAGAGTCACAGCCTTCTGTCTTCCTTCCACCTTACACATTACATGCTGACTGAAACCCCCTAGAACCGGCCACTGCTGGGAGGAGAAGTTGCACAGGGCTGCATTTCTGCAGGTCCAAATTCTGCTGCAAGGAGAAACTGCCTCCAGATCACTTCATCCATGTGTCTGTCTCCATCTGATTGTATAGATATATACAAGATATTTTTCCTCCCTAATGCCCATAAAATTCTTAGGTGGGCAGTAAAGTTCTGCAGCAGGGGACTTTTCTGTCCAGTCTCAAACAAGTGGCCCTTTGCCCTCCCAGGAATGTCCCAGACTCACTTACTGAGGAGTTTTCCAGGGTATCCTCTGGTGAAGGCAGGTCCCAGGACAGGGCACAGCACAACATCCAGCTGGAGTTCCCTCCACAGGGCAATGAACTCGGCACGATAAGCCTGGGGGAGGAGAGGAGAGATGACTTGGGAGCCACATCCATGCCTGGAGCGTCTTGGTGTCTCCAGTTTATGCACCAGGCTCTGGCATGGCCAAGAAGGCAGCAGGAGGCAGCTGTGCTGGAGGGAAGAGGCAGGGGAACATGGAAGTGTCTGCATCCACAGGATGTGGCCAGACTGTGGCCAGGAATTGGCCAGGACTCTCTTTAGCCATCCCCACTCCCAGGACAGACTTTTTTGTGCTTTGATGTGAACATTTGGGCATGAGCAATGTGGGCAACCAATAAAGTCCTGGCTGGGTTGACCCAAAGGCCCATCTATCCTATCTCTCTTTTGTGTCTTTCCTTCCATCTTGTCTTCTCCCCAGACTCCCCCTTTCCTGGCTGATGACCCTCCAACCTGGCACTTGCCATAAAGCCTCAACTTGTCCCATGAGAGAGAAGTCCTCAAAATGTACCTCTATTTGATGGTGATGATTCCACATCTCCTTCACTGACCTGCAAGTGGAAATCGTAGTTAAATTTTTAAGCTTTTAAAGAAGGAGGAATTGCTTAAATAATCCTCCAGGCTGATAAACCCTGGTGATTTTAGCTATTAACTTAATGAATCCTTCACAATTTGTCTGACTTTTCCTTTGGCATTTGGCCAAGCAAGTAAGCCAGAAATGTCTGAGAGTGTTGAGAGGAAGTTTCTCCTGTGACCCTGGATTTAATACTGATCTCTGCCACAGTCTTCCTGTGTCACCTTATCCATCCCAGTCCCTCAGCCCTTTCAGGATGACCCTAGGAGCAGTGCAGCACTGGGGAGACGTCTTCCTAAAGGCCAGAGCCATGACCAGGACGGAGGGACAACCTCTGCTGAGGTTGGAGCATGTGAATGCATTCTCTCCCATCATGGTCACTGAGAGGAGAAGGTCCTGTTCATTTTCATGCACATCCCCGAGGACATTGCCATCTCACCTCATTCCACTCAAGGCTCTCAGATATTCAGCCAGGCGGGGAAACTGGAAAGGGAAGAGGATCCTGTTAGGGATATGTAGCTTGTGTCATCCCAGGAAATCCCCTCTCCCCTCCTGCTTCCACCCTTGGGGATGCTGCACTCAGGGTGAATCTTTAAAAAAACTCCTTATGGTTCTCAATTTACTTGGCTTCCAACTTCTGGTTGTTGGTTCCCCATTTGTTTCTTACAGCCAAATATTTCCTCCTCCCAGAGCAATGTAGTGACCTGAAGCCAAGTTGCCTTTTGCTATTTTTGGTAAATCAAATGGTTTTCAGCTTGGTATCTCCAAGAAACAAGACCTCTACAAGCTCTTTGATTGCTTCCCACTCACTGCTGCCTTTTTGATCCTGCCAGCTGAGAGGAGCCCTTCTGGACAGAGAGGCAGAGAAAATGGGGGATGAAGGAGAGAAGCCCTTCAAAAGGATGCTGGTGAAAGGGCTGCAGTCAGGACCAGACCTTATTAATCCCTAGGAGCTCCCATGAAGGTGTGATCTTTGGGAGGCCTCCAACACTGGGATAGAGCTTCAACCTCAAGTCCCTCTGCTGCAGTAATTCCAGTGCATGAATCTGTAGGACACTGGGCACTGCTAGGTCTAGTTTTGAATTACTACTTGCTGTGGGCTCTGTATTAATCTTCTACAGCTCTTGGCTGGTCCTTGTCTCATTTCCCTTTGCATTGGATAAATCCCAGCAGGAGTCTAAAAAAGACCTTACAAGGGGATAGTGTGTGCCTTGGCCTGAAATCCCAGTGTTTCTCATTAAAGGTATGTCTCATACTTTCAAGCATCTCAGGGTCCTGCTGACCCCAGTCTGCCTTGAGCCTGAGGCCAGGGACTCACCAGGGGTTTAAGAATCACAGCCAGCAGTTTCTTCACCACCCTTGGGATCTTGCAGGATTTTACCAGTGATTTCAAGCTTGGATCTACAATATTTCCTGTACTGAGAGAGGACAAGAGAATGGGATCATGCCAGAGAAGCTGCTGGCCCTTTCTCAGAAAGCCAACTATCTCCTGTTTGGGGTGGGAGATGGGGGCTTTCTTTTCCTGTGTGTGGTTCCCATGGGCACGGGGATGGAGGTGTTCTACAGCACTGTTGCCAAAGGGCTGCTACTTACAACAAGTCCAACCATGCACAGCCTCCATCAGCAAAAAAAGTCTTCAAAAAGAGTTCAGTCATGACATAGTGGATCCGGGGTGGAGAAAAGGGCACCAGCTGCATCAAAACACAAGATTAAGTGGCGGCCTGGGGATGTGAATAATATTCAAGTTCCAACTGAGAAAAAATTCAAAGGCAGAATACCACCTCTCTGGGCTCCACACGCCTACAGAGGCCCCAGTTCAACCCTTAACCAGCCCAGGCATTTCTCCTTGGGATTATTCCTCCCTGTCGGCTGTTTGGCTCTGAGCTGTTTCTCTTCAGAGTTGTTTCCTCCTTCATCCTCCTCCAGGCAGTCACTGAGCCAGAAACAGCACTACTTTTCCACCATTCCCAGCAGAATCAGCATCTCACAGACATTGGACTTACTGCTGTGAAGAGCATCACCAGCATATTTCCATGGGGAGGGAAAAGTGTTTCCCATCCCATGCCCCATGGCTGTTTTCTCTCAGTGGTCCAGGAAGGACAGAAGCCTCCATAAGCACGTGGGAGGAAGGAGAAAACCAGCTCTCAGAGCCTTGCTGGGGAAGGACAGACCTACAAAATGCCAGGGCAACCTTTCAGGGTCAAATGCAGGTTGCTGTTTGGTGTGAACCACAGCCAGCAGGTCAAAGATGGATTCATTACACTCCTGGCCCCTTGCAGGTACAAGTTTGCTAAGTGCTGGTGCTGTAGCCCCATGAGATGCAGTGCTGCCCCGGGTGGGCTTGTGTCTGCAGAAGCTTCATCTCATACCTCTGGGAGGTCATTTATCCCACAGCTGGGCTCGGGAGCTCTGTCTGGCTTCTGAAGGGTGATTTCAGCAGCGAGGAGCAAAGGTGTGAGAAGAGCATGGGGTAGTTGTGCTCACCTGGTGCCCGGCTGCCTGCAGAGCCCCCCGGGTCTCCTGCACCGCTCGCCGCATGCAGGGGGGCAGGAGGCAGTACCCATCCGTCTCGTAGTACCCGATCCTCAGGGGAGCAGAGCTGGAGTAAGTCTGGAGCAAAGAGCCAACAGTTAAGTGTTTCCAGCCCTGCAGAGGGAAGGGCTGCCCCCATGCTGGAGCCAGCTGTAGAAGGGGACAAAAGCTTCAGACATTAGGGAGTAACTGTTTTTCTGGTTTGCTGCTTATGGTTTCCATAGGCTACCCCTTTCCAAATGTCCACCCCCACCTTTTTCCCCAGCATTCCCTTCGGATAGAGCACAGCTACTCAAGACCAATAGATTCAACCATTTCTACAATGGGCAGAAGTGGGAAAACCTCCTGAGGGTCATCTGCTGCAGAGGGAAAGGAAATGACCTCAGTCAAGAGACTTGCTGCAGGAGTTTCTGGTCCTGTCTTATCTCCACCTAAACATTTCCAGCTTTTTGCTGTGCTGTTGCCTTCCTCCCCACTCTTTTCTGGGGTCTCTCCATCTGATAAGCTACAAGCCAACTGAGAAGGCAGAAAAGATAACACTTGTTAACATTTTTTTCCCCTCATAATCATGAGCTGTGTCCTCACAGAGAGCTAAGAAGTTACTGGGAACCAGTACAGTAAAGATAACTGGACCCTTAAGGAATGCATATGTTGAGCATGCAACACCCTCTTGGGAACCAGAACTTGGTGAGTTGAGGGCTCACCTCCTCGTTGAAGGGGATTGGGGGCACGGTGGGGTCCAGCTGGAACATCTCCTGGCAGAGCAGAGCCTTCATGCACAGGGCCAGGCTGTCCACATCCCTTGCCATTGGCCCCAGGGCACAAACAACTGGAGTGAGACGAGAGCAAACGTCCACATTAAGCAAATGGTTTTACCTAAAACCTGTCCACCCCTCTGTGCAGCCACGTTGGTTGCAAAGGATGGTCAGGAAATGAAGTGGGGTGTTTCAGATGGGCTTTGGACAAGACCAAAGTTGTCTTAAGCTTTCCTCAGGCCTAGAAGAGAACATAGGACTTTTCCTAGCATGTAGAGAAAAGTAATAATTATTCATGTACCTGCCAGAATCCCATTGATTGGGCCAGTTGCTCCAGCCAGGCTGTGGGAAAAGAAAAAGAAGGATATCATCATCTCAGTGATGGTGAGGCATTCCCAATGTGTTTGAACAGCATAGTGAGGTCTTCAGTTCAGGACTAGAACCAGAAGAAAATTACTAAAAGTATTTAATTCAGGTCACATGAAACAGAAAACCGTGGTCAAATTTAAGAAGAAAAAACCGAGAACAAAAAATCCCCCAGCCCTAAACTCCAACAAATCTTAGTTTTGGTTTAATCTAAAATATTCCATTTTGCTTCTCCCAAGTAACAAGTGATAGAACAAGAGGAAAAAGCCTCAAGGTGCACCAGGGGAAGGTTTATTAGGAAAAACATCTTCACTGAAAGGGTGGTCAAGCACTGAACCAGGCTGCCCAGGGAAGTGTTGGAGTCCTCATCCCTTGAGTTATTTAAGAGCCGTGTGGGTGTGGTGCTTTGGGATATGGTTTAGGGGTGGACTTGATCTTAAAGGTCTTGTCTAACCGAAACAATTCTGTGATTCTGTGCTTTTGGTATTATTCAACCATTTTAGTTGCATTTTCCTTTCAACTCCAAGCCAGAGTTACAATGGAAACATGTCCATTTTCCCCCCAAAATGTAACAAGGCTGCCTCTCCACAAGAGTTTCTGAACAAAGCAAGCCAGCCTTTAAGCAGTGGCCCTTTCTTTTGAGCACCTTGGGCCTTCTTCCAAGTTTGACAATGAGCAGACTCCTGGCAGGGTGGGAAGGGCAAACCCCAGCACCTACCTGAGCCTTTGGGCCGTGGGTTTGAGCCCACACAACCCACAGAAGCTGGAGGGCAGGCGGATGCTGCCACCGATGTCGGAACCGATGCCCAGGATGGAGCCGCCCCCTGCGATCAGAGCTCCCTCCCCTCCTGAGGAGCCCCCTGGGCTCTTCTGGTGGTTGAAGGGGTTCAAGGTCTGGCCAAATATAGGATTGCTGCAGTCATAGCTGGGGAGAAGAAAACCAGCAAGTGGGATGTCAGGAACAGCTTAATGCCTTGAGTTTGTTGGCTCCCCCTTGCAATGAGATCATGTGGCAGAGCCAGCCTGTGGGACTTCACTCTCCTCCCTCCCATGCACAAGTGCACTTCATTTCTGTCATAGTTTTTTTTCCCCTTTTAATCTTCTCTGAAACCTATTTTCAGATTGCTGGTAGCTGATGGAAGAAGGACTTGTCCAGGCAACATCTCAGGAGATGGGAAGGAGCCTGACCTGTGCCGGACAGGCTGGGGTTCAGCTTCAGGAGCACAACCAGAGGAAAGATTTCTAAAGATGTATTTCTAAAGATGTGTGTTACCTGAAGAGGGACTGTGGCACATTGGTAATTGCAAATGGGATGGCTCCCTGCCTCTTCAAAACCTTGACTAGGACACTGTCCTCCTGCACAGGAGTGCTCAGGTATTGCACAAGCCCACAGGTTGACAGATGGCCCTGCAGAGAAGTGACAATGGACACAGTCAGCACAGTTCCCCTGCAATTTTGGGAGGATGATCTGGTGCTTTCTTTGCTGGGGGAGGTATTAAGCCACCACTCCCTTGCAAGACTTTTCACAAAGGGCCAAGGACTCCCTCTCCTTCCATCCTTGGCAGAGCACTTCCAAGCACTTATGAAGCATTTAAAGCTTCTCCTAAAGCTGTCCTTGCTCTTCTGCATGCTAGATCTCTCCCCCACTAGCTCAGGATCAAACTCAGCATCCTGCTGTCCAAGCAAAGCCACCAGTGGATGCCTGGGAAGGAAACACACCCCAAGCAAACACAGTCTGATCCTTTTTCAGTTAGCCTTGGTGTTCGGGGACTGCTTTGGACTCAGCCCTCTTGACTGGGTTGGTATGTGAAGATGGAGAAGACTGCCAAGCAAATTCAGCTCAGGAGCATGTGGTCCATCCTTCTCTATGAGAAGTCTACAGGCTTGTCTGTGAAGGGGTCCCTGGTGCATCCCATGCACAGGATCTTTGCTCAGGGGCTACAGCACAACAGGAATTTGAGATTAATGGCTCCTGCTATTAATGACTTTCTAGAAGCTGAGACATGTTCTTATCCCAAATACTGCAGACCATCTGTGTTATGGCTCAAAGTGTTGCCTGTGCTGCCCATCCTTGTCTCATGGATCAAGAGAAGAAATAACTGGAGTGTATGGCTATACAGCCCTTGAATTCATGCTGATGGAGACTTCCAGCTCCCAGGGTTGCAGCTGCAATGAGGTAGGGGGGGACCCTCATCCTCAAACCCAGCCAGGGTGTCCCCATGGTGTGAGAAGGGAGGGACCAGGCCCCATCCCCATTCTCTGTGTCCCACCACTTCATCACCCAGCCCAGCTCATGATGGGGGAAGCACCTTGTGGCTGATGTGATCCTTGAGGCTGATGGGGATGCCATAGAGCAGCCCTTTCTCCTTCTGCTGCTCTATTTCCTGGAGCTGCTCCTCACACTCAGGGATAAGATGTCTCAAGCAGTTTGTCTGCTGGGTCACTTCCAGGGCCTTTGCCAGACACATGGAGGAAGAGATGTTAGTTAAGAACAGCATTGTTACACAGATCTGGGTCTTCAAACCAGGGGCTAGTGGCTTGGCATGGAGGGTAACCCCTTCTCCAGAGCATCTCAGCTCAAGCCACCTCTGAAGAGATCCCTGCCTTTTCATCTTTCTCTTGATATCTGCTGTATTTAAGACTTATCAAAAATCACCATCTCAACTACCAGCCCACACATCATGGCATGGAGAACTTTAGTGATTTGCCCATCACACTGTGGACAGGCACTCGCCTTCTCTAAGTAGGTGTAGAGGACAGTCCTGGGGGACAGAGACCCTTCTCGCAGTCTTGCAGTGAGTTCCAGCAGGGGCAGGGACAGGGTGGCATCTCTCTGGACACTGGGGACCTGTAAGGGGAAGATAAAGGAGTTATCAGGGCAGCAGCTCCAGTTATTCTTTGTTATTCTCAGCTCCTCTGAGCCTTGTAAACTTTGCCAACATTATCAAGAGAGTTTACTGGAAAGGGAGACCCTGCAAGTGAGGGTTCAGACCTTGAGCTCCTCAGTGTTTCTTGCTGAGTTTGGATGTCATGAAAGTGCTGCAAGCACTGAAGCTGCCTCTGAAGGTGCAAAAGCTCTTCATGCACCCACTGCTCCAGAGGGCAAGGCAATGCCTCACATCAGAGCCTTTCTCCTGCCACTGTGGGACTCACCCACTGACCAAGAGGTAACCTCAGGTGAGCAAACACCAGCCTAGGCAGAAGGTGCCAAAGTCCTTGCACACAAGCCTCAGACTGGCCCTGTAACCCCCAGAATGGACACAAGCATCGTGTCAGCCTGCTCTGAGGACAAACATCTAATACTGAAGGTCAGCACACTGCAAAGAGGTCAGTAGGGATTCAGAGGTGGGTAAGGTCTAGCCAGGTGAAGGTGACTGGCAGTTCTAAGTGCAATCAGCTTTTTTTAAGGTTATATAAAATATTTATAGACATGTACTTAAGAAAAATGTTGTAAAGATATGGATCACTTGTAGCTGGTACACTTTCTTTCCAAGTACTTTACCAGTGTAAGCACAAGCTGCTTTAACCAGGACCTACTCAGAAGTTAATGGAACAGGAAGGAAAGATAGTTAGATATGAGAATTGTGGTAGGAATCCAAGGCCATATCCATGGTGGTTGGGTGCCTGCCTCAGTTATCCCTGTGTTGTATCCTGGTTGCTACCAGGGGACAGTGAATGCCCTGCACTTCCTTAGTGTTAAGTTAGGCCAAGCATCTTCTGGGCCAGGAGCTCTCACTTGCTGGGAAACCAAGTGAAAGTTCTTTTGAAGACTCTAAGAGCCATCTGGAAGCCAGGTTTTGGAGACAAATATTCAGGGGTGTGGACGGATGTGTAAAGTTAGAGTTGCAAGAGGAAAAAGCTTTCTTCTTTCTACCCATAGAGGCAAGAGACACCTCTAGATCCTGAAAGGGATTTCAGGAATCAGTGAAAGTCCAGTGCTTCATCACCTGTGTTGTCCAGACTCTCTTCCCAGTGAGTAATTCACATCCTCCTGGCTGTAGAATCCCAAAGCATCTCATCCAGCTTGAGGAGAGAAGTCATCTCCCTTCTTCCCAAGGCAGCCTTTCCTCCTGTCAAGGGCTGCTGGCAAATCACCCCTGGCCTCCTCATTATAAAAGCTATGGAGGCATGAGCTGGAAGGAGGAGCTGAAGAGCAACATCAAGCAAAACACCCCAGTGGGACTCAACCCCCCCAGAAGGATGGGTTACCTGCTCCCTGAACTGCTGGACAGCCTTTGCCATTTTCTTCACACCCTCATCCCGGGTCCTCTGAGCCTCTTCTATTTTCTTTTGGATCTGCCTTTTGTGCAGCCACTTCCAGACCACCAGGGCTGCTGCAGAGCCACAGAGCAGGGCGAGGGCAGCATGGGCATCCAGCTCTTCCTCTGGCAGGAGGTGTCTCAGCTTTTGCTGGATCATAACGTGGCCCTTTGGTCTCAGGGGATGGAGTGAGAAAAAAAAAAAAAAAGCAAGGCAGGAACAAGAGACCTTCCTTGCCTCCCCAGACCTCTTCTCCCAGCACTACTGTCTCGGGTCAGCAAATAGTTTGTAAAGTCCAAAGCTGGCCCCTGCAAAGCTGCCTTCAGTGGAGTTTGCAGTGGAGAATGATTAACTGGGAAATAGAAATGAGAAACGGTGAAGTTTGGTCAGTGAACCTTGGGACTTTGGGTTTACAGGAGCTTCCTGGACTGCGGGAAGTTCTCTGCTGGAGAGGAAGGGCTGTGGGATGAACTGAACAAAAGAAGGGAGGAAGGAGCTGCTCTCCTATTTCCTGTGCAGCCTGAGAGAACAATGGGAGAAGGGGAAAAAACAGCTTGAAATCACAAGACTTCCCTGCACGAAGATGGGGATTGGTGTGAGGAGAGGATGCATAGCTTTGGGGTACCATCTCCCTCAGCCGGTGTGGCCAGAGGGACAGGAGGCCTGCCTACTTCAGGAGGCCTGTGGGACAGGGATCAGCACTGCCATGATGTCTGCATGCACCAGAAGGAGAGGCTGTTCCACCCCACGACAGAGCATACTGGTATTGTGCTAGGAGTGGAAAATCCCATAGAGTTGCAGGCCAGAAACAAATTATTTCCAGCATACCTTGGGACAGAGAATGTCTGAGGCATGCAAGAAACATAAATTCACCATGGGCTGAAGGCAACAACCCAGCCAGCATCAGCTCCAAACCAAATGACATGGGGTCTGTCTGTGATCTTCATTGCGGGGTTTGGATGGTGGGTCCCACCTTGAAAAAGGTTTTGGGCATCTAGACCATGTGTTACAAAACTCTGCAAGATTTTACTTGGTGGTCAGAGACCCAGAACCTGATCCTGTTCCAAGACAGTTTAGGACTGGATGTGGAAAGAAAGGTGAAAAACCTTCCCCCATCAGGGTTAAGTAGTTCACTGTCCACCATTCTCAGCAGTTATACAAGCCACAGTTTTCTGTAACAATTTGAGTCAGTAGGGAATGTTCTTCTCTTTGTTTTTAACTGGGGAAATTTATGAAGGACTCAACAAAATTGGCTTTGGCATCCTCTAAGGAACAGTCTGGAGCTGACAGCAATCAGCTGCATGGTAGGAAATTAAGCTGGCCTTTGCAGTGCTCCTTTTCAGTGGCACCCTTGCTCAGAGGATGCCTCCTCTGCTGAGGCACTGCTGGTTTTACGAGAAGCAGGGGCACAGGGATGAGTCTGCAGCCCACCCAGCTCCTGCTCCTGCCCCAGGGTGCTGCCTCTGGAAGGTGCACGTGAGCAGGGTCCAGCACTGCCGCAGCTCCCAGCCCTCTCCCAGCCTCCAGGAATCCGAGCAAGGGAATCCTCAGGCAGAGGTGGGCTCTACATGACAGCAACACAACCTCTGTGATGGGCAGAGCGGATGTGGGAGGCTTTTCCCCCCTCATGCTGGGAATTGTCAGGGCATTGGCTTCCCACATCCTCTGGTGCATTCCCAGTCCTGCCCTTTAGACACTCGGCAAATATTTAATGGAGACAGAGTCAGCTGTGTCAGGAGCAACTTGGAACGTTTCAAAGGGCACGTTTATCAGCAGCTGCTGTGTTTCCAGCTAGCCAGGTGCTGCTGAGGAAGCTCCTTTCCCCCTCAGTGTGTGAACATCTCCATCTCCCTCATGAACCAGAGGCATGGCCATGGGCAGCCCCACAGCTCTTGCCACAGCAGGGACAGAGGCTGGGGAGTGACTGGAGGGAATGAAGGTTGAATTAACACTCAGGACTGGGGTGGTTTCAAAATTGAAGCCTGTTTTGCACCCTCCAAGTAGACCTATTTCAAAAGCCATATGAAATTAAAGAGTCCCTGCCAGGGAGGGGAGCACCTACACAGAGCTGGGTGGGCTGGGTCACAGTGGGTGGCTTTTTGTGGACTCAAATCTAGGCAAAGGGGAGCAAGGGATGCTTGGGAGAGAAGCTGGCTTAGAAGAAGACCACTGTCCCCATGGAGAAACCAATGGGGAGCAAAAAAAAAGTCAAATCCCAAGAGGGGACAGCCCTGCCTGACTCACAGGTCAGTTGTTGACACCTCCACATTGCACTGGTGTGCACCAAACAACCATGGTCAAGTGCAACTTTTTTGTAATTAAGTGATCTAGGTCCAAAGTCAAACTCACCAGTGAAGTTAAGATAGTTTCACAAGGAGAGCCAGCCTGTAGCAGCAGTCCTGGGGTTTCATTGTGGCAAACATCTCCTTCACTTTGGACCAGCGTAGAAAAAACACAGATAGGTCAGCTCAGAGGGTCCAAGACCTGCACCCAGCATGAGCTGCACTGTCTCTGCCTGCAAAAGCAAAACCAAACTGAGACTCTCATCACACTCCATCCAACATCTTCAGCCCTCAAGGGGGATGGGTTTTGACAGAAACTTTCTGTAACTAAACTGTCTTCCCTCTGAATTGGTAATATTTATTTTAAAGTCAACTTTAACTATGTTTTGATTTAAACAACAAAGATGAAAATCCTGACAGTTGTATTCCTTGTTCATGACTTTAGAACCAAATGTTCTGATGAGCTTTTTCAAAACAATTTACAACATGAGGTATGTTAACTATGCTGCTCTGAAAGAATTTTAAAGGTATTTCACAAATGCTGAAAACACTGAAATGGGTTGGTCCCTTTTGTAGAAGCTGTTCCAGTTGGCTCAGAGGGCTGAATAAATGTTTTCAGAGAACTCTCCAGTTTGTGACTCATTTCAGCCTGGAATATGTACTGGAAGCATGAGACTTTCCACAACTCCATCAGCACTCACAGAATGTAACAGCTGGTAAGAAACTTACCATTACTTCATCTGCACCTTTCCAGCAACCAAGAACATCAGTTGAGAGGCGAGGGTCTGTTTCTATCAACCATTTGTTGCCTTGCTCAGCAGGACCCTGGTGGCTCTCCCTGAATAAACTGCAATAGGGTGGGGAGAGAAATCTCCTGTACCAGCCCTCACATGTCTGGCAGCTGAGGGTGCTTTCTCTCTTGACCATCCCTACATCTTCCCCACTTGTGTGGGCATTGCTCTATTTTCCTTCAACCTTTCTATAACCAAGTGGGTTGTATGGATCCTACTTACTGGTTCTCCAGCAAGGTAGACACCACCACCAGCAAAGAAGCTGCAGAGAGCTGTTATTTCTTCACCAGAATCCAGGAGAGTTCCTACTTCTTCCATCCTGCCTGGTTTCTTGCACAGATCTGCAAGAGACAACAAAGATTCAAAGCCCTGATGGTGAAGGATTGGGATGTTGCTTCCAGCTGCTCCATGTCTGGGAAGTCAGTGATTTGAGTGCAAAGTAGGGCAGGAAGAAAGAGAAACAGAAAGGAAGGAAAAGGAAAAGGAAAAGGAAAAGGAAAAGGAAAAGGAAAAGGAAAAGGAAAAGGAAAAGGAAAAGGAAAAGGAAAAGGAAAAGGAAAAGGAAAAGGAAAAGGAAAAGGAAAAGGAAAAGGAAAAGGAAAAGGAAAAGGAAAAGGAAAAGGAAAAGGAAAAGGAAAAAAAGGAGAAAAAAAAGCAGATTGAGACCACACTTTGAGAGATAAGGATTCTGTTTCAGAATGAAAGATGTACCAACCCTAATTTTGTATTTTTGTGTTTCAGTGGAGAGCCTTGATATGTCGAGGTACTTCATTTCACTTGTTTTGTTTGGGGTTTTTTTCTTTTTTTAATCATTTGCTTTCAAGTACTTCAACTACTCCCTCCCTTGAAACTTGTTTGAAATGAGTACCTGGGATCCTGGGGATGTTTGTGTCTCTGATGCCCTCTGCCACTTTCTGTGGCACCCCAGAGCCCTGTTTGCTTTGGATACTGCAAGAGGTCAACTGACCTGTCCTAACAATTCGTGTTTTGCTGACATTACTTCTTGGAATTTTATTTGCTCTGATGTTGTGACTGATACAAAGCCTTACCTGGAAATTAAGAAAAAAAAAGCCTGCAAAGTAAAGTAAAACAAAAAACCTGGGTTGTCAGGCCACTCAATCTCTTCTCTGCTCAGTTACTTACCTGGCAACAGGATGAAATGTGGGCTGAGGGGAACAGATTTAAATTCTTATTAAAATCAGGAAGAAGGAGGAAAAACTATCAAAGCAAAGATCACAGCCAGGGTATTGTGCTGGAGATGAAAGAAACCTGTAGAAACAAAACCCTTTTGGCCCAAGCAGCATTTCTATGTGGTTCTCTGACAGAGCAAAGCCTGGACTTCAGTCAAGTGCCAGGCAGGGGGACAAGCACTCTGCAAACACACAGTACAGGTACCTGCTCTTTGAACTCCTGAAGAGATGCCTGCATCTTGTTTAGACCTTTATCTTGCTTCCTCCACACATCATCCATCTTCTGGGCATGTTTCCACCTCATCCACCTCAGTGCCAGGAGAGTTTTGGCTGAGCTGCAGACCAGGGCTGGAAGCACCCAACTACTCTGCTTCAGTGAGGGCTTCCCTTTGGGTGCTGACTCCTGGGAGCCAGTGCTGCAAGGTCCTGAGATCCAGTGACTGGCAGGAGGCAGGAGAGCAGGAGGAACCCTTAATTCCTGCTGGAACCACCCACAGAGAGCAGCTGAAACACTGAGTACAAGTGTGGGACATTCCTTTTACAAATAGAACCTTTTAACTTCTTGCAGGTTTTTGAAGATACGGAGGGGTACATGAGCACAGGACACTGTCCTTTCCTTGCAAAACAAGGTCTCAGCTCTAGTCAGGAATATTACCTGGGCACGTTACCTGGTTACTAGTGAGCTCCCAGCTTCCCTAGGTGAGGATAGCTCAAATTCCTCTGCTCCAGAGCAGGGATAGGCAGGAGCTCTGCAGGACATCTCCTGGGAGCAGGGCCATGCCTTGTGCTGAGCAGAGGGTGGTGAGTCAGGCTGAGGAGCCAGGAGTCACTGTGTGACTCAACCCTGCTTGTGACCATGCCAGGGGATGACTGCAGTGTCCCTGTGCAGCCTCCATGGGGCTGGTGTCACCCCTTGGCCCTGGGACTCTCTCCTTCTCTCAGGGTTTTACCACCTACAGCTCCAGCATCTGGACTGATAAGCTTGGGGAAGGCCTCGATAATTGCTAACACTGACACCTTGTTTCAAGGCACACTTGCTTATTCAAAGTGTTTTGGTGTCCTCCATCACTCCCACCTTCCCTTCCAGCCTCTCCCTTCAGCTTGAGAGCTGAGAAACCAGGTTGAGAAACAGCACAGAGTTGTCACAGCGAGGTCACCAAGCAGTGTGGATGGGTTAAACAGCCACAGAAATGCTTAAAGTCCATTTTCCCTCAGGTGCTCACAGGCAATAAAAAAACCCTTCTTTTCTCATTGCTTAGCTGGAAGAAATAATGAGGTTCCTCATTGGGCTGAAGGACTGCAGACAGACCAGTTACAATTTCTCACAGCTTATGCTTAAACAAAGAAAATTAAGCTTTCCACCACTCACTGCACAATTAAACAGCAGAGCCCGCTGGCACCGGATGGTGTGGAGGCCAAGAGAGGAAACAAGTTCAGGAAGGGGCCCAACAGGTTCCTGGAGAAGAGCTTTCCTGGCAGTTGTTAAAAATGATGGGCCGACTGCAAGTTTTTGCAAGAAGTCTCTTAGCCAACTGATGGCACAGCCAGATGGGAATACCTGCACTTACCAGTTCTTATCTCACATAAACATCTGAACGCTGGCTCCTGCCCACTGCTGGAAGCAAAATACTGGAGTAAAGAGCTCTGTGGTCTCATATCATGCATCTATATTGTTACACTATAATTATTGGACTTCCTTAGTCCAGGAAACCTGATATATTTTTTTTTTTTTAATTCAATTTAAGTCTAAGAAAGAAGGAAAACCTGTACAGATACGTGAGTTCTGCTGGCTATTTTTAAGCAGCATATATTGCCAGTATATTGAAGCAGTGGTTCAGAGGCTGCAGGTCACCATCTGCATTCTTCATCAGGTAGAAGGTGGGTGGAGTGAAGGGCAAGGAATGAAAAGTCATCATAGTGAAGGCAGGTTCCCAGAAATCACACACCACTCTCTGTGCAAGTGGGCAAAGTGTCTCCACCTCCTTCATGAAGTGAAGCCACAGCTCCTCCTGCCATGGCAGAGCCACACGTTGGACCAGCAGCCCCACACCTCCTTCCAAAGCCTGAAAAAATTAAGCCTGGTGCTGAGACAGAGCTTCTGGGGACTCAGAAGAGAGAACACTGTCTTCGGATATTATAGGAAGAGAAGACAAAGGAAGACATGCACAGGGACTGTTGTCAGCCTGGTGCACATCAGCCTTGCAAACCACCACACACAGGGTGGTAACGTGATGTATGGAAGCTGTGCTACTGTACAGGCTCCCTTTCTCATCAGGAGATGTAGACAAACCTTGGGACAACGTGCTAGAGACGTCCCTGTGCCAGTCATAACCTTTTGCTAAGATTTAACCTCTGTGCCCGCTG
The DNA here is from genome assembly GCF_036169615.1 of Heliangelus exortis. Lineage (NCBI taxonomy): Eukaryota > Metazoa > Chordata > Aves > Apodiformes > Trochilidae > Heliangelus > Heliangelus exortis. The sequence goes on along the minus strand of NC_092429.1, from coordinate 9,028,309 downwards.
ACCTCTTTCAACCTCTTATCCTATGGGAAGAACCACATCCAGCCTTATAGCAATTAATTCAGTGCAGTAAACCTAGAATCAGCAACAGAGAGGATGACAGTGTCTGTTGGACAGAAGTGGCAGATCAATGCCTACAGAATGGGAAAAGAAGGAGAAAAACCTTTCTGGATACAGCCAAAAAAATCAAATAAAATCTGGGCTGTGCTTTGAAAGAGCCAATGGATTTTGGTCCTCCACCCTTAGGCTTCCTGTCAGAATGCCAGAAGCTGCCCAGACCTAGACAGCGATGTTAGGTGGGCATTTCAGAGTTTATTTCTTCAAGTATTACCCCAACCCTTCCTATGAAGAGTTTTGTCTTTGAATTTTACTGAATGGAGACCAACAGTTTGAAGAATTACACCTAGCTGACTAAAAAAATCAAATTTTCTAAAAGCTTTATTTTTGCCGAAGAATCTAAGAGGCAAGAATTCAAAATATTTTAACCAAAACTTCTTTCATTTCACAGGATACAGGTAAGAAAAAGAAGCATCAGGGGCAGATAGGCAATCCTGAGGTCTTCCCCCTCAGTGCAGAAGGCAGAGCTTTAGGTTTGTACTGTAAGACCCAAGAGAGCCCCAGATGTGTGGCCTGGCTTACCCCAGCTTTGCTGAGCATCAAGCAATGAATGAATCCATCCACAGAGAGCTGTCCCCCTTTTCTTGGTAAAAAGACAGGGATAGACCAGAGTAGGGCTGTTTGCTGGTTACAGGGACACATTTGTCCTGTGGTCCAGTTGTGCACAATTCTCTCACTCCAAGTTTTCTTCACAAAGGTCCTACACTTCTCCCACAAAAGCTCCAGGCACGAGGATATTATTTAGTCTGACCTCAATTTCCATTAGCAGTCTGAGATCCTTCCGGCTGAAAGTTCAGCAACTGAGAGGGGTTTCCAGGAAATACAGCCCCTGTAGCTAACCTGGTATTTTTTTCTCAGACAAAAGCTGGGCACTGGCCAAAACTTTTGAACTGGCTCTTGTTTGCAGCAGATGAAAAAACGTGAATGTGGTTTCACTGGAAAAAAAAAAACAAACAAAAAAAAACAACAAATCAAAGTATCTCTGAGGCCAACAAACCTTTTTTAAAGTTTTATTTTTGTTTGGGCATTTTTTTTTTTTCCATGGGGAGAGAAATTTGTTTTAACCTAAAAAAAAAAAACCCCAAACCCTTTTACTTCTAAACATCCCCATCAGCCCAGTGACCAGGCAGGTTTGTGGGTGGTTTTTCTCTGCCCTATAATCTGCTGCAGATGAACCTGCACGGCCAGGGAGTGAGCGGCACTGATGGGGGCTGCGTGGTGCAGGATGGGGACACATTCCCTCTTGGGGAAGGTTTTGAGGGTGTCCCAGGAGCTGCTGTGTGGGAGGACAGCAAAACAGCTCAGCTTCTTCAGCCCTGCAAACCACCAGCTGGAAGCTGATACAATTGTTCTCCATAAATAGATCAAGGATGAAGCAGTGGAAAACAGCAGAGAGAAGTGCTATTTAAACTCCAGGACAGGAATAATATGAGAATAAACTGGAAGTGAATGAACAGCACAGGAAATATCAGAGCAGGGAGGAGAGGAGCTGATCAACACAACCAAATGCAAACATAAAACTTTACTGGTTTTAAAAGAGGAATCCCATCAGTTTATGGGCAGCATGGGACTGGGCTGTCCAGGAGAACGTTTCCTGTTAAATGTTCCTGATCTCAAATGATTTCATACAAAATCTGCTTAAGCCAAGGAGTTCACAGCCACAATTTTTGACTCCTAAGGTCTCTTCTTGATAGTTCTGCAAAGGATAGAAAATGGGGTGCAGAGGGAGAAAACAGCCAAAAAAGGTTGTGTTGAGGCAGTGAACAACCATTTCTAACATCTGCCTGGCATTTACCTTGAATGGAGAATTTTAGGAGGCATTGCCTGTGGAAATGGAGACCTCCCACATAGCACTGTGCTTGCTGGAATGAGGAATTTGCTGACAAAGAATTTGCTGAGTCTTGGTTCAGAAACACAGAACCAGAACAGGCAGAAAACTGCCTCTCAACCAGAAAGTTGCAGGAACCTGTAGGAGAGGTTTGATCTGTCTCTATTTGCTCTCTTGAAGGCCTTCACCCTTCTCCTAACCTGCAGACAACATGTTGATCTGTAATCCAACCAGCTAAAGTTTTACAAAACATCATTAACAGAGGGAAAAAAATCCCACAAAACCATGTGAGCTGTTTGCACCCTCCCCCACAAGAAAAGAAGCAGGTATTTATTATGGGTTACAAACAAATCCCAAATCCAAAGAGCTGACATCCTAAAAATCCATGAGATACTTGACCTGGTCACAAGGAGAAGGAAAGGCTTTTGGTCACTGATGTGCAGATGTAGAAGGGATGTGGAGCCCCCCCAGTACTTTGAGTATGATGGGATGTGGAGGGGCAGAGGTGAGGAGGATAGGAGAGAAAAGGCTTGGCAGTAGGGGTGGATGAGGAGAAAAGGGCATAAGGAGGTCTGGGGTCCCAAATTCCAATCCAGCTTTCATCTTCAGGATTCCCTCAACAGGTCAGTATTAAGAAATACATCGTTTACATCACACTGCTGGGAGTTATTGGATTTTTTTTCTTTTTTTCTGGAAGTTCTTTTTTCACCACAATGGGGGGTGGTGACCCTCAAAAAAAAATTGGTGATGGTCCAAAATGTGCATGTGCCCTAACTTTCATTCAAAGAGGGATCATTCAGCATTTCCCCCATTTCTTTCCTTACCCAAAACACAACCCCTTCCCTCCCACACACACTTTGCCCCCAATTACCTCTTGCTTAAACCTGTGAGCTGCCTTTTCCATTCACTCCAGAGCCAGATCACACATCCTCCTTCCCTCCTCCATCTTCTGCTGGACCTGCCTATGTCTCAGCCATTGCAGTAGCACAGCACAGGAGCTGAACTGCAGAGCAGAACTGAGAGGGCATGCAGGCCACCCCAGGATGGATCTAGGACCTGCCACAACTGCTCTTGGGTCATGATTTCTCTTCCAGTCCTTGTTCTGGTGCAGCTAAGGACACCTGTGGCTCCCCCCTTCTCCCAAGGAGGGCTGATGAATGCCTGCTGGGCAAGATGGGCTGTGAAGCAAAATTACATTAACAAAGTCCAGGAGACACTTTGTTAGGGTCTTTGAAACCTGGGACTTTGGACTCTGACAGGGTCTGCTTGCTGGAGCAGCACTGTGGGTCGGGCTACAGAGTCCTCAGCTCATGCTGGGTTTGGGGGCTCCCCCAGGGCTGTTTCTCCCCACGCCCTTGGCTGCTGCTGTACTTGGCTAAACACCGGGGACAGAGACAGTTGACAAAGCTGAGTGTCTTCAAAACTGGGCCATCTCTACCATATCTGCTGCAGGCAGGGAAATCACAGCTCCTGGAGAGAAGGGAGCTCAGAAGGAGCAAGAGTACAAAGGTGCAAGCAGAGCACAGTGACTCTGGAAAGGCATTTTGGAGGAGCCACTTGAAGATATCTTCAAGGACTGCTCTATATCATTTTCAAGCTAAGCCCCTTTGAAAAGCCAGATCAGGGGATGAGAACTTTTGGGAAATCCCATCTGCTGGATCCAGCATCCTATCTGCTCTCCAGTTTCTAAGCCATTTCCCAGCCAGCACAAAGCAACAGAGCTGGACCACGTAAGCCTCACCAGCCCCAGAACTGCCCCTTTCCATGGGTGCTCAAACCTAAACCTCAAGGGTCTGCAAGGCCATGGGGAAGGAACAGGGGATGCCTCTGAATGTTCATTGCCAAGATGCAAAGGCAACATTGCTACAACTGGAGAGATGGTCCTGGCTCTATTCCAGGCAGCAGGGTCGCAGAGTTTGTAAGGAAGCTGCATCCAGGGTAACCAGAGAGACTTGTCTGGGGACCAAAAGCCACTGATCATGCTGCTGTCACATTACCTTGCCTATTACAGACAAATCCCCTGGGATTATTCCTGTGGCAGAAGGGAGGGAGCTTGGGGAAGAAGCAAGACCTTGTAGAAAAAAATTGTTCCTGACTGGCAAGGTGAGGAGGATCTTTTTTGTTCAGCCAGCCTGGAGAGCAAAAGGAACCAAACATCTCAGTGTGGATGTCACCAACCTCTCCCCATGGACTGTGGGGACCTGGTCTTCATTGACACATCCCAACCTTAAGTGCTGCCATTCACAGGAACCTCCCTGTGTCCAGGCTGGCTCTTTCTGGGAACAGATCCCAAGAGCCACACAGCAGCTTTGGCCCTGCCCAGAGCTCTGTCCCTTCACAGTGGGCACACCTTGCTGGAGGTCTTCACTCAGGGCTTCCAGTGAGGAGCATCGACTGGTTCAGGTCCACTGCTGTCTCTGCCATTTGGACTCCTGCACCCTGGCCACCTCCATGCCAGAGAGAGAGGAATTAAACCAACAGAGTCCTGCAGAACTTGGGCACACCTGGGGCAAGCTCCTCCCAGCTTGAAATTTTAAGTGCAAACAGGTTAACCTCATCCAGCATTTTCTGTGTGGGCAGGGGCCAACCAGGAACTGGTCAAAAACCCCAGCCATGCCTGGAGCTCCCACCCCCCTTTTTTCAAAGCCTGCTGATACAGAAACCTGGGGGTTTTTTGGTGGATTTTTTTTTTCTCCTAAGCTGGGATAAACCTCTCTGCTCAGCCCTTGAAAAGACTCCATGCTTTAGCATTATTCTGGTTTAAACGATAATACATTAAAAACAAGAAAACCAAACTAAACAAAACCCAAAAACTCAAACTAAAAACCCCAAAATCAATAAAAAAAAAATTCTCCAAATCAACAACAACAAAAAAACCCAAACAACCCCACAAACAAAAAACCAAACACAAACAAAAAAACCCGAACCAAATAAATTGAGCCAAAGCTTTGTTACAATCCCCCTGTGACATTGCTGCACGGGGAAAACACTCTTGCTTTTTGTGCTCTTCCTTTCTGGAGCGCCCTTGGAAACCTGTTGGGAGCAGCTGGCACTGCCAATCCCAGCATCAGGGGCTGCCAGCGCTTGGAAAAATCTTCCCTGGAAAACCTGGCATGGCCCCTCTGCCAAACGGGAGGAGGGGGTGTGCAGGGCAGGCTGTCCCTGGCCACCCCCACCATGTAGTGCCCTGAGCTGCAGCACTGGGTACCTCTGCGCTGGGGAAGGCAGGAGGAGGTGTCTGAAGGAGTCAGGAGTTAATGATATTCCAGGCACCTCCATAGCAGGTGCCAGCAGCCCTGCCTGGTGGGAAGCAGTCCAGGGTCCTCCCTGCCTGCCTGCTGGCAGGCTCAGCTTTGACCTTGGTTTTCTGGTTTGCAGCAGGGGAAACAGCTGATTTTGTTCTCGGGGAAATGAGAACGGAGGGGAAAACCCCTTTTCTTCTTTACAAATAAGAGTCTGAGCAACTTGGACAAAAGCAGTCCCAGTTTCCCCATTTGTAAGAGAAAGATCATGTTGTTGCACTTCCCTGAGGGGTGTTGAGAGGGTTGTTAAAATCCACCCCAATCCATCACACAAACACAGAACCAAAGTAACAGACTTTCTGATTAAAAAACCCCACTGTATTAGCACAATCACTGGAAGTGCTCCACCACCGTGGAGCTCGCCCAGCCTTCCCCTTGCCCACCAAAACCAGCAGCCAGCTCAGCCACCACCACATCCTCATGGAGGGGAACACCAGTCCTGCAGGTGAGCCAGGGCGACCAGCACTGGTGTTCACTGGGATCCTGCTCTGGGCAAGTGTGTGGGACTCAGAAGAAGAGCTTGTTTTTCTTCCTGACAAGTGTCTCCACCTCCTTCATGAACCTGAGGCACAGCTCCTCCTGCCACGGCAAGGCCACGCACTGCACGGCCACGGGCAGCCCCGCGCTGCCATGGAAAGCCTGTGGCACAGAGAGAGGGGGACAGGGCAAGGGGACATCCAGAGGAAAGGACAAGGATGCTCCACCCCTGGGGAACCTGGCGTGACTCACCTTTGCCAGGGTCCGGTCCCACCAGTCCCGAAAGTACCCTTGGTAGCCCTTCAGCTCTTCCTCATCCTCATCTGTCACTGTCGTGACGGGGACCACGCCAGCGGGGAAGTCCAAGGCGTTGTAGAGCATGGTGTAGCTGACAGCCACTGGGGGAGAGGGGCAGCATGCAGCACACCACAGGGAAAGCCTTTGCACCCACCCATGTATGCAAGCTCCCAGTTTACCGGGCATTTGAACTGGGAATTCAAGGGCTGTGGGATGGAAGCCTCCCCCTTGGCTCCCACATGCACCAGGATGGTTGTCCTGAGTGTACCCCATGGGCTGGAGCTGCAGCTGCCCCAAAAGCTGAGCTCTTCCCATCACTGGCCAGTGTCTTGAGGAGGTGAGAGAAGAGGAGGAAGGCTTCCCATTGATATTGTTGGAATGCCACAGCAGGGGCAACAGGTCTCCTGTTGGCAGCCCTACCTGAGAGCTTCCCAGGGTAGCCGATGCCTAGAGCTGGGCCCAGCATAGGACAAAGCATGACATCCAGATTCAGGTTTTTCCACTGGGTGGTGAACTGGTGGCAAAACCCCTGAGGAGAAAAGGCAAGGCACTGGTGGTCACCGGAGTGGATGTGCTGGCAAGTCCACCCCAGCTGATGAACTACATTTTCAAGGGTAGGAGTAACAAATTCAGGTCTAGTTTGGAATGATCAATGTGCCTGCATGTTGTCCTAATCTTTAAATGTGCTGAGAACTTGCACATCCAAGCAAAAGCTGCTGAGGCATGATACACGGTCCTACCTCACATCACCAGTGACATGATCATCTCCTAGCTTGGGTGAATCTGCCCTCTCCCAAAGAGAACTAAACCCACAACTATCTAGCCCCAAATTGTAATACTTTACCTCAATTTCATGATGAAGACTCCAGACTTCCTCCACTGTGCTGAAAAAGGAAACAAAACCAATGAAAGACATCAAGAGGTGTTTGCAAAGTACAGCTCTAGGGGTAGGAAACAGCATAAAAAGCAGACGGACACAGGTTATTTCTGCCCCTGGAGCTGCAGCCAAGTGAAGAGAGGACTTTGGCAAAGTCCTGGGCTTTCCTCTAAAGGGCTGTGGGTCTTAATTCTGCTTCTGGCCACGATGGAGAGCTGCAGACTAAAAGCACATTGCTGCAGTGATGCTTTAACCTGACAAGTGTCAGCCCTGTTACTGCTGCTGTGGTGAGGAAGTGGAAGCTCAGGCACATAATTTCTCAAAGGCCAGGCTGCATGAGGTGGGCTGATCCTCTGATGTGAGGACAGACATAATGTCTTGGAGGCACAGCACAAAATATACCCTCTCTGCTATGGGATTTGAATCCCTTCTCACCAGCCCAAGGACAAGCCTTTCTCCTGTGTCACAGGATCCCTACCCTCATAGCATGATGGATGCATTAACCAGTGCTGAAGATATTTCACTCCCACTGCTTCATCCCCTTCCTAAGCAAGAAGCTGTGAGCTCACTCCCATCCTCAGTACTAGAAGTTTGCCAAACCCCCCAGGGTTACAGTGCTGACATAAACTGCTCTCAGTTTGCTCCCACCCTGGTATTTTCTGCCTTGTATTTTCTCAGAGGCAGGCAGCTGGGGAAGCATCCCTAATGCAGCAAACACCCCTGCTCTCTGAAAGAGAAACCCAAATCTTCACACATTTGCATGGGCTCAGATTTACTCACTTTGCTTTCATACTTCTTACGATACTTGAAAATCGAGGCACCTGAGGGGAAAGTAATGAAAAAAACCAATAAAATTACATTAATCCCAGCCCTGCCCTCTGAAACAGCTTCACCACAAACAGAAAAGGTCTACTCAGCGCTCAGGCAGGACTCATGGATTTTCCTCCAACCCAGAAGGAACAGAAACAACCTCACTCTGGTTTGGAGACATGTCTAAGCACGGCCAGGAAGCAATGCCTAGGGACATCTCTATGACAAAGCCTTACTGCAATGGGAAACAAGTTATTCACCACCTATTTCTTCACTCCATCTATGCTAGAAAGAAATGGACCTTACGAATGGTTTGGCAATCCAGGAGAGGACACTTTTTAGCCAGTTCGGTGCCTTCGCCAACCAGAAGAACAGCCCCATGCTGCTTTGCTCCAGCTCCCCTTTGCTGAAAGAGAAAAGGGTGTTTAGCTGAGCACTGTTAGAAAGCAATCACAGTCAGCTTTCACAGGCCAACCCCTCTGAACAGCATCTCTAGGTGACAGTGAGGGGTTTGCTCCCTTCCCATGTGCTCCTGTGATTCTCCCAGTATTTGCTGGATACCAGCACCCAGTTTCCCTTCATCTGTCAAGACTGGTAACAATCCCAAAGAGACCCATGGTCAGCTGAATAGCTTGATGGTTAGCTCCCCAGTAAACCCCACTGCATATTAACTACTGTCTACATCCAATAGATCTGTACCTGGATGCTCACCACACCCTAGGGAGCATTTTCAGAGAAAGGCATCAACCACACCAACAGTTCCAGACTATACTTACAATTTTTTGCTAAAGGAGGCACCCCCATCTGCAAACATTCCCCTGACACAGAAGTTAAAGATCACATAGTCCACATTCGTGAGTTCAAAGGGCACCAGCTGGAAAGACAACACAAGAGAAGTCAGTGGCACGAGCAAACTGTGTAAGAGAAGCCATTAAGAAGGACATGGGTTGTACAGCACCTACAATGTGGTTTCAGCCAGGGTGTGAGTAAATGCACCTATAGTACAGGCAAATCACATAGCTGTGTGTTGTCCTGGTTTGGGCCAGGATAAAGGTGATTTTCTGTCTTGTACTTTTGCTTTCAGCTAAGTCTCTTGTAAGCCATGGTTTAACACTGGCCCTTTATCCTGGCCCAAACCAGGACAGCGTCTGCTCCCCAGCCTGGTTACAGATTGGGGTGGGGACCCTTTTGTGTTTACCAGCACCAAACAACCACTGAGATGTTGCTGTGAGGAGAAATCAAGTCACAACATAAAGAATCTCCCTTTTCCAGAAGCAGCTATCCACTTGCATCAAAGCTAGGGAAAGATGAGTGGATTCCAGGCTCCCTTTTCCTGCCAAACTTGCTTGATGTTCACCCATGGGTCCCAAAGGCACGATGGGAAGGAAAGATAGATGGATCATGACTATTGGGATCATCCAACACCTTACCGTGTGGCCAGCCTCCTCCAGCATCTGCTTTGCCTCCCGCACGGCGCGTCTCATGGCCGGGCTGGGCATGGTGAAGTAGTCAGTTTCATAGTAACCAATACGGAGGGGCTGTGTGCTGGAATACACCTGCAGAGCAAGGCAGAGCATCAGCTGGAAGGATGTGAGCAGCACCAGGAGCCAACAGGACACCCATGCCACGGGGTGAGTCTGGAGGGCAGCGCTTCTGTCACCCGTATGACCACCACAAGACATGGCAGCTTAGAACAGATCCTGGAGGGCTCCTAAGAGCCCCTGGCATTTCCAGCCTGAGCACTGAAAGCTCTTCTCAGAGACTTTCTTCCCCTTTGAGGTCCTTTACCTCTTCATTGAAGGGAAGGGGGGGGACTGTGCTGTCCAGGCTGAACATGTCCTCGCACAGGAGTGCCCGCATGGACAGTGCCAGGCTCTCCACGTCCTTTGCTATTGGCCCCACTCCTGCGGCCACTGGAAGAGACCAGAAGAGAGCAGTCATGGCTGGGTAGCAACTCAGGGGCATGTCCTGCAAAAGCAGGACCTCTCAGAGTCATTTTGATTCAGTTTCATTCTGGCAACAGCTCCAGTTTGAGAAGTGGGCTGGAGATGCCTCCAGGTGTCTTCCCACCAGCAGGCCCATTGTTATGGACCCAGAATTGTTACCTATCAACATGTGCCCTGCATCCCCATTTCATGATTTACAAAATAAACAAAAAGCTTTGTCAATCACAATGACAAAGCAAGACACCTCCTTTGACAGCAAATCCCACCTCCCACAAAGCAGTGGCAGACAACGCAGCAACCCGAGGGATACAGGGCTGTGCGTTACACAAACTGTTCCTCTTGGCTCATGCATATTCCAGTTCCTCAGAAATCACAGTATGGGGGGTGAAAGAGTCTCTGAAAGGGAACTCGTTTCTCTCCCTGAATGTGTTGGAGAAGGTCCCCCATAACCAGCTGAGATTCTTTCTCATCCCTGCCCTGTTGCCCTCCCTGTGGGACAAGCATCAACTCCTACCTGCCTTCTGCCCAAGGATACCAGCAATTATTCCTTTTTTACTGCAAAGAAAGACAAAATACATCAGCTGAGTAGTTTTCATTGAAGTGAAAGGTTTTAAGCAAGTGGTAATGACAACACTGCCTTCCCTTTGCAGATGCAGAGGTTGGCAGAAGGAAGGGCCAAAGAGAAGTCCAAGAGACACCCAATCTATGCCAGAATGATTATGACTGGAACAATCATCCCCTTAGCATGCAGATAGAGAGGTTTCCCTATTCTGGGAAAGGGGAACATCTGCTTCCCTCCACATAGACCCAAGAAAATATCCTGGCAGGAGAGAGTAATGAGTCCTTTCCCATTCCCTCCATGCCCACAGGAGGAAGAGCATCCCAGACCAGCAGCTGGTAGGGTGGCACTGGGTCTGGCTCACAGACACGACTGAAATTCTCACAGTACCTGAGTCTGTTCCCCGTGGGTTTGAGTGCACAGATCCCACAGAAGGCAGCAGGGAACCGCAGGCTCCCTCCTACATCTGTCCCAAAGCCCAGGATGGACCCACCTCCTCCTACGAGTGCCCCTTCTCCACCAGAGGAGCCCCCAGGGGTTCTGGTGAAGAGCAGAGGATTGTATGTCTGACCAAAGATTAAGTTCTTGCAGTCATAGCTAAAGAGAGAGAGAGAAAGAGAGACTGTAAATGAGAGAAATGCAGATTTCTCCTGATGTGGACCCCAGTCACTACTAAAAGACCTTCAGAAAGTCATTGGGTAATTCACAAGTTATTACATTGACATTACTTCATTTGAGGGGGCATTCCAAAGCTCCCATGAAGACCATTAGCCTTTCCATGGTGGTCTCAGGACTTGGATTCACTGCCAGCTACGTTCAGTGCTGCCAACCCTTCCTCAGACCCTCTGGCAGCACAAATACACCAAGCCTCCAGGACAACCTTCTTCTTTAAGTGGTCCCAAGTGCCATAGAACATCCAAAGTATCTGGAGCAGGTCCAAGCCCCCTCACCCTGGGGGGCATTGCTGAGCCCCTGCTTTGGAACAGGCCAAATGCCAACTGCAGCAACATTGGAAGACTCCCCCAGGAACTGCTCCAAACTCTGATAACCCCTGGGGCAACCTCTTTGTGTGTTTTTGTTTGTTTTTTTTTTAAATTAGTCAGTCATTGCTGCATCACCTTAAGGAAGGCATTTCAGACCGCTTGGGCAAGTGTCACCCATGAAGGAGCTTTGCCAGAGTTCATTTGGCAGGACATGGGGACACTCCAGCAGAGCACACCCAACCTCACCCCCATATCAGTGATGTCAAATGTGGGCTTGCCAGAGGCTTAGGGGTGGGATGAATCAAGGTCATTATCTTAACTAGCTAACTGGCTTCTGCTGCCACTAATGTGTTTGCACTTGACAGTTAACAGACCATCTCTGAGAGGTTAATTAAAAACCCCAAAAATTAAAAAGCAGTTTAAAAACTCTCAGCACTAGGAATAAGGGCAGTGATTACTCTCCTCCGCTTTTACTCCTTTAATTAGTTTGGAACTGCAATTCTCATCCTCAGTGTTTACTTTTTAAAGCTGAACTTAAAGAAACTAAGGATGGGCACCAGGTGTTATTCTTTAAAAAGAAGTGGGAAGTGAGAATTTGACTTGATAAAAACTCTCCCTGGAGATGAGGAAGGCAGGAGTGCAGCCACACTGAGGGAATGGAGAGTCCACCTACCTGATGAGGGACTGGGGAACGTTGGTTTTGACAAAGGGAATTGCCCCCTGTCTCCTTAGCACCTGCACCACCACACTGTCCTCTGCTGCGGGTTTATTCAGGTTTTTTATAAACCCTAGTGTGGAATCATGACCCTGGGAACACAAGACAACAAGGTTTTCAAATGGAGGATTGTTATTCCCCCTGCCCCTGTATTTTTATCAGCATACTCAAGCTTGTGCATGTATCTCCAACAACCCATCCATCACATACAGGTAGCAGAGTGTACTGGCAGTAGATCTGACCAGTTTTCTCTGCAGGCTCATACAGGAGATGGGCAGCAAAACCCATCACCTGCCAGGGCAAGCCACCCCACATCAGCTATGACAAAGTCCAACCAGATGCTGAGGTCAAACCTCCCCCTCCCACCAAGTTTCAAGCCCCAGGGATCTCAGGATACACACGGTATCATGCTGGTGGTACCTCACAGTCGATGGAGTCTTTGATGCTGACAGGTACCCCGTAGAGCAAACCTGGCTTCCCTGTCAGCTTCACCTTCCGGGCCAGGGTTTCACTTTCCTGAAGATACTCTGTGATGCAGTTGGTTTCTGTGGCAATTCGGAGGGCCTTGGGGAAAGCCAGGAAAGCCCAGAGGTGAGACACAGCCTGCAGCACTGCACAGCAGCCTTCTGCTTTGCAAAGGACACCTGCCTCTTCCTCCTTTTGCACGTGCCTATCTGGACAGTCGGTATCAGGGCAGCCCTTTCTCTTCCTTTCCAAGGCATTTTCATGTCAAACACCATAACTTTGTCTGGGCCCGGGGAGGCCATAGCACCAGCTGGTGCATGGTGGACACAAGCACACAGCCCAGCAGAATACTAAAGGCTCTTGATCAAGCTTCTGGGGTAGCATAACATTATAACCCCAAACCAGGAGGTGATCAGGGCATAATGGAAAAAGTAGTGAATTAAACTAGGCACCAAGCCCTTAGCTCTTACTGACCCATTTGGAGATGGAGGAGAGACAAGAGCAGCACTCTGCAGCTTCCCTATAGCTAAACCAAGCCCCAGGAAGGTAAGGGCTCTCTAGATGATGAGCTTGCTGCTCCAAACCAAGCCAAGAGCCATGGAGAACAGATGCCCAGCTATCCCCTTGCTCACAGAAAAGTACAGAAGGTCCCTGCACCAACCAGTGTGCAGTGAGAGCTCAGCAGCATTTGAACCACTTGAACCTGGTGCTGGGTTTCTACCAGCAGAGCCAGCTCCACTGTGGGCAAGATGTTGCCCCAGCACTCTTCCTCCTCACCTTGCTCACATAGGCATAGAAGACATGTTCAGGAGGGAGAGAGCCATCCTGGAGTTTCTTGCAGAGCTCCGGCAAACGTAGAGAGAGGATGGAAACCATGTTCACAGAAGGATGCTATGGGAAAGGTTGAACAGGCAATGAACAGGCGTCTACCTCAGCTGGTGGGCTTCTGCTTTCCCCTTGGTGACCACTGTAAACCATCCAAAGAATATCTGCCATTGAGCGGCCCAATGCAGCACCTGACTCAAGACCATAGTTCTGCTCCTACCCTGATAGCAGCAACCGTGGTGTGAAACCTGCAAGGCTTCACAAAGCCCAGTAATCTAGGCTTTCTAAAGTCTTGTCTTCCTGGCCAGACCGGTCTCACCATGCACCTGCTGTTTAAGACAAAACCTTTCATGCAGCCTTGTTCAGACAGGTACTGGCCAGGCCTCCGGGGAATTGCTTGGTGCAATGTTGTCTGCTGAACGGCAGTGGGAATTGGCAGCATGGCTATAGACATTGCTCCAGCAAGAAACAAAACCAGACCCGGTGCTAACTCTTCTCCTGGTATCACCAGTATATCCTGCAGAGAAGCAGACAAACCAGGGAGCCCCTCAGCTAACGTCAGACAGGGAAATTTGGGGTCTGCTGAGATTTCCTCATTACCATGAAGAAAGCATCAAACCTCATCCCCCGAGGGATCCCAAAAGGGTCCACTCCAGCCCCAAGTTGGGCAGTTTGATGGGATCGCAAGGGGCACCCGGTGGCTGAGCCGGATTTCTGGGCACGGTGCCTTGACCCCAGTGACATCGCACCCGTTCCGGCGGGCAGTGCCCCCGGAGGAGCGGCAGCACTTTGGCCTCTGCTGGTAACACGTTGCCTTTTCGTAGGAAAGGCTGCCTCCTCGGCAGCCAGGCTGAGCCGCCTCCAACCAGGGAGAAAGAGGCTGGGAAGCTTTCAGACGAGGGGCAGGGATTTTCGTCTGTCTTCTCCTCCCCGCCGGTGACCGTGCCGGCCTCCTGCCCTGCCCGTTATCCCCTGACCTGCCTGTCCCGGGAAGCGTTCCCTCCCCGTCCCTGCTCCAGCGGGGATCGCTGTCCTGCTGGGCGGGGTGCATGCACACAGACATTTAGAAAGAAAAAAAAACCCCAAAACCAAAAAAAAACCTCCAAACACCAAATTAAATCCCCGTAGCACTATATTAGGAGCCGCGATGCCATCTGGCAGCCGCAGCCAGGGCAGCCCGGCAGCCGCCCTGTGCCGGGGTTTGTGTGTGTGTGTGACCGGCAGGACGGGCTGCAAGGGCCGCTGTCCCCGCGGTTGTGCCATGGGGACAGGGACAGGGTGAGGAGCCATGGCCGGGCGGAGGCGGCTTTGCCCATCCGCAGCCTCCTCCTCATGGGGGAAGGGGGTGAAAGGGAAAACCACGGCTCCGGGCACCCACCTGCTCCCGAAAGCGGTGGACCGCCATCTCCATCCGCACCAAGCTCCGCTCCTGCCTCTGCTGAGCCGCCTTCACCTTCTTCCACAGCCCTCGCCGCCGCCGCCATCGCAGCAGCAGCAGCAGCAGGGTGGCGGCCGAGCAGCAGAGCAGGGAAACCCGCATGGTGGGCAGGGGGACCCGCACGGCGGGGTTGGCGGGACCAGGACCCAAACCCCGCTGTCCCCGCCCGCTCCCCCCGCGCCCGGCGCCTCCGCGCTGCCGGCCGGGTCCAAGGGCAGCCGCTCGCCGAGGAGGAGGTGGTGAAGACGAAGGCAAAACCTGGCGAGGATTCGTGGGAAGGAGAGGGCTGGGCTCCCTCTGGAAAAGGACTTTACCAGTTTGCTGCTTTGCCAGCTGCCGCGAGGAGGAGATTTAGGAGCACGGAAAACTTCTGGGTGAAGACTCGCCCCGCCCTGTGGTGGGTGGTCTCTTTCTGATAAGGTTTATTTATTTTGCCCCTCCCTAAGCTGGGAGGCTTTGATCTCCCCGTAATTTTTCAGCCCCTGTGGGGATAGCCTTGGTTTGGAGCATCAAAGAAGCAGGGGGGAGTCCCAAAGATGTTTGTGTTTCCTGAAGCCGAGCAGTCGTGTGGGGAAAAAGTAACAATAAATGTCTGTGCCCAGCAGAGTCCAGTTTCCAGTTCATCACTTGGGAGGACATGGGTGTGCCTGAATTTTCCCAAGTGCTGCAGATTCCAGCAGTGCTCAGGCAGGGGCTGTGCACTCAGCTCTGAGTGATTCTGTCACTCCAAAATTATTTCTGTCTGTCCTTAAACTTCACAGGTCAGTGTTTCAAGCTATCCAGTTTCGATGCTGCCCATAAGATTGTGGAGAACTTGTTGTGGAGGGATGTTCCCTCACTGCCTCTGCCTCCCAAGAGGATGAGCTGTGCCTAAACCACCCCTAGCAGATGCTGAGCTAGAAAATGCAATGCAGGGTGATTTTTTGTGTGTGTTATTGCTCAAGCCTCTGGCTTTACCTCAACCTTCAGGCCATTAGAGCTACTTTATCAGCACCTGAGACACTCATACCAGAGCCTGGCTCCCCCAGAGGGGGAGGACACAGTGTCCTGGGCCTGCTGAATGGTGCTGAAGCCTCAGAAATAAATATTCAGCCCTCACTGAACTTCTGGCCTACAGCTTCTTGCTCTGTATGAGGATGAGTAGCTCCATGTTATCTCTGTTAAGGAAACTACATGAAATAACAGCCTTCTGCTCCACCTCCCCCCTCATATTTTGCTTGTTTTCTTTTTCTTTTTTTCTTCTTCCCCCCTCTTTCAGCCTGTGGGGCTTAGGATGCTTCAGTAATGTGGGCTTCCAGGGGCACTGCATGCAGACTACGCACAATGGAAAAGAAACTGTGAGGGGAGCAGGGCTGGAGGGGACTGACCTTGCAGTGAGCCAGCGTGAGTGTGCAACCTTCCCTGCACTCTTGGGCCACTCAATACTTGGTGCAATTTCTCCCCCTCAGGCAACATACCAGCCTGGGACAAGTCAGGTATGGATTGTGAAAGGTAAGCTACCAGAATGCTGAGACACCTCCTTGACTCACCTCACTCCTGTTCCCTGTGTTCTTTGGGGACAACACTGCTATCTAGATCATAAGCAGAAAACCAGAGCATTAAGGAGACCCCTTGACTCACCTGGCTCCTGCTCCCCTTTTGATTGGCTGGAAAATTAAGGACAAGCAATCACCTCCACACGGACTAACACATCTGCACTTGCATCGTGGCCAGAAGACAGGTGATGCCAGGAGACCAAAATTTAGCCTGGGCAACTGGCAGAATGTACTGGAAGGTTTGACCATCCGAGTTGGGCCAAAATGGAGAAAAAGTACCTGGCAAAAATTAATTTTATCAATCAAACCCAATCAACAGCAGTTCTATGTGAGCTTTTTTGAGCTCTCCAGGATCAGAGCAACCTGTGGCCAGAATCTCCCCTGAGGTGAAACACCTCTTGGGTGTAATTCCTGAGGGCTGTCTGCTGACAAAGGCAATGAAGGGCCAGGGGGAGCTCATCCTCCTCCACTCCCAGTTGTTGCTGGTTGAGGGATGCAAATGCATGTTGAATATTAACTCTGTACCCAAAGAGGGACCTTTTAACTACAGGCTGGCCTCCTCCATCCACCTCTTTATATGTCTGCACATTTGCTTTCATAAGCATGGGTTCCTGTGTTTCACTGGGCCTCAATACTTTTGTCTGTCTGTGTGTGTCTGAATGTTTTGTGTTTATGTGCATATATAGTTGTTTGGGATACCTTGCAGTAAATCAGTATGAATCTTGTCATTCTCAAATCTGTAATTAAGTTACTGTTTTAATCATAACTTAGTCTACTGAATCACTTGTTATTCTTTAAATTGGTTAATGATTAAGTCTGTTAAAATTCAACTTTTCAATTCATAAATCTTGAATTGCTGCTGTATTTAATATTTATTATTATTTAACAACCACGTCAAAACATTTCAGCTATGACAGCCAGGAGGATAGGATCAGCTCCAAGTTGGTGAGAGCAGATGCTCTAATCCCTGTCTCCTCCTTCGTTCTTTCTCCTGATGAAGACTTCATGTTATCCTCAGCTCCACTGATCTCAGCAGCACAATGAAAATATAGGGCTTTTTTTTGTCCCTGCAGGCAGTAAAACCAGGTGCACCCAAAGTCTTTTAAGAAGAATACAAGAAAGGACCTCTGAAGACAAATAAAAAAATGGTTCTGGTGGAAGGGAGAATTACTTCTCCAACCCCCTTCCCCTTAGCTGAAGCTCTGCTTAAAATATCTCATGCAGTAACAATTTTCAACTTCTGCAGGAAGAAAACAAAATGCAAGCTTTATACCTTGTGCACCTGTGCCTCTGGACCTGCTGCTGGAAAATCAGCTGGATCAGCTTCCTTCTTCCTTGCCCACACCCCTCTGGGTGGCCACAGAGCTGCCTTCTGCTGGCTGGGTGGGTACCACCACACCCCAGAGATGCTGTAACCCTGTGGTTACCAAGGGAGGGGCAGAAAGGCAGAACCTTCTTCCGACCATGACACAACACAAGATCAGCTGGAAGGGCTCCAGCCAAAGCACCAGCTATACCCCTGCTCATCTGACACCAGAGCAGATGCCAACAGCAATGTTTTCCTTAACAGGTCTTCTGGCATCCAGGGAGCTGTGGTTTCTCAAGCTAGAGGTTAAGTTCCAGTGACTAATAGCTGCATGATCATACAGATATTTGTGGCATGATGCAATCTGATTCTGGTGCTCACAACATCCTGCAGCCAGGAGATCCACAGTTTAGCCCTGTTCTATGAGGAAGCAACACATCTGTCTGCTGCCTCAGCTGATTTTACTTGCTGACCCTTATTTTGGAAGAGGCAGAAACCAGTTGTTCGCCCTTCACCTGGGAATTTATACACTTCTTCCTTTTCACCCTACTGCTTTAAGACTGTTTCCCAGAAGCTAACAACCTGCTTCTGTCACCGGCTGCCAGGCACCCCCCTCTCAGGATCTGGACGCCTGGAAGAAAATCCAAGCTTCATTTGCAGCAGCAAGTGGTCCCTTTTGCTTCATTTTTCCTCCTGTTGCAGGTTCCTGGCTCTTGGGTGGGAGTCAACAGGATCTGCAAGCAGGTAAGGCAGCTCCTCCCAGAGCTGGAGTTTAACCCCTGCCCTGTCTCCATCCTGATGTGCAGCTCCACTGCAGTCCTGCTGCTCCCCTGGGCTGTGAAGGAGCTGATGGAAAGTTTGTCCAAGCTAAGCACCTTATAGAGACTCGTGAGGTGAGTGCCCAGCAGCTCAGGCAAGATGTAATATCATCTGGAAGCAATTCCTTTTGCTTTTGCAAGAAAGTTGCATGCTTCAACCAAGTTGTTCACTTGGCAACAACTTTGTTGTTCACTTTGTAGTCACCTCTGGTTGTAGAAGATGCCTGCCCTCCTCCTGGTTGTGTTCCAGAGCTCTGCCAATGGGAGGGGTGGTTGCTCACTAATCTGCTTCAGGCTGGAGTGTTTGAGTTAAAATAAAAAGACTGAACACACAGTTTGTGCCAGCTCTGTGCACTCTGCTCTGAAGCAAATTAGGCAGTGCTCATGTCTTTTGTCCACCAGCAGAGCAGAGGAGTTGACCTGGAACTGGACCATGACCTGCACGTGCAATTTGCACAAGGTCCCTTGCTCCTTGTGCACTTGGTAGCTGCTGTGTGGATGGATGGATGGATGGATGGATGGATGGATGGATGGATGGATGGATGGATGGATGGAGAGTGCAGAAAAGTTGAAGAGGTCACAAGCAGTAGGGTCACTAGGATGGGGAGGGCCCTTTGGAAGATCTCTGAGATTTCTGGAGATACTTTAAGTGCAAAGCAAATAGTTGTAAGCACTGGATCAGGCTCTGAAAAACCTCCTCTTGATACAAATAGGGGTGTGGGGACTCATTTCTAGTAGTGTCTGTGTTACAGAGACCTCAGTCCAAATAGCTTTGCATTTCATGTGAATATTAAAAAAAATAAGGGAAAAAAAAAAAGAGAAAGAAAATTTAAGCGACTAAAATTACTCCTGTAGTTGTTTTACACAGCTGAATGAAGATAATTGTATTGGCAATTGTGAGTGATTACAGTATTAGCTGCCATCAAAAAAGTTATTTTTTTGAATGCTACAGGAATTAATGATACATAAAACTGTGCTTAGATTGAGTGCATTCATCAGCAGAAATGCCTCGTGCTGGCACTGCTGCACTGTAATTACTCCAGCAGCTCGGAGAAAGAGAGCAGGAGATAGGGAGCTATTGTGGATACTGCCAAAGATTTCCATACATTTACACACTGAGCAGCTCTGCTGCTTGGGCATGGGGCAGCAGAGCCAGGGCAGCAAAGCTGGTTAGGGGGGGATGATGAGTTTGGCCTCTTTTTTCTTTATTGTTCATTAAAGAGCAAAGAATAGGAGGTCATCTCTGTTCTTAAAATTCGTGAAGCCAGCATGGAGAAGATGGCTAAATGCTCCTCAGAACAGCAAGAGATGAGCTCAGGCTTTATAGAATGTTGCCTCCTGGTGTGTTGAATTTTAAGACCATTTCTGGGGTCCCAGGCAGTGATTGCCCAGCCCTGGGAGAGTGATGGTGGTGATGGGAACAGCAGAGGTGGTGTCCTCAAGGGGCATCTGCTGTGCCCTGTGCTTCAGGTGAGCCCATGGTGCTGCTGCATCAGTGGGGCTGGGACACTGGCTACATCTTGGTGGTGACAGGGTGAGGAAATCTAGAAGAAATGCTCCCTGGCTTGCTTCACATGTTATGGCCCTTCAGCAAGGAGATAACGGTATTGCAGGGGGATGTTTGCAGATTGGGGCAGCCCAGGAAAATCTACTGCAGGGATTGTGAGCAGTCTGTGCAGAGCAGCAGGATGCTTCTCACGAGAGAAAGGACCTGGAGGGGCTGTTATTAGAAGGATGGTGGTTTGCAGCCCCTTTCTGGAGCCCACAGTCCCTCTCTAGCAGTGGACCCATGCTCTGCTCAAGCAGGGAATCTGAAAACCTTCCCCGATGGTCATCTTCTTGTGAACAGCTGCCTTCGGAGTGAATCTTGAGCTAAAATAACGAAGAAAGAAGAAAACAGACCCTTTCCAAGGCATGAGGCAACTGCAGGCAAGGGACATCTCACCTTGCTGGGTGCTTTTGGCTTTTCGGGGGTTTGCCACCAGAGAGCAGGGCTGAGCTGCTGGCCTGGCAGAAATCCCATGCTCGGAGGCGTTTGCTCCCTGAAACCCAGCACTGCGTGCTCTGAACTTGAGGGGAGTGATGAACCAAGTCTTTTTCTGCCTCTTTGGGTGATGGGACAACCCGAGATTTTTTGGGGAGCAGTGCCTTGACTTCAGGCGGTTTCAAGTGCTCTTCCGAAAAGATGGGGATTTTGCTATCTGTCCAGCTGGACAGGGTCAGTTTTCCTAAGGAGGATTTTCCAGCAGGGCTTGATCCTGCAAATGGTCGGTGCTCAGAAACCTGCAGTTCTGCTGCTGCCAGGATGGGTTGCAGTGTCCAGGACCCTGGCAAGCTGCCTGTCCTTATGAATGAGCAGCAACATCTCCACCCTCTCTAAGAGCATCTTGCAGGGAGGGAGAAACAGTTCCTGTTGGTTGTGTTTGAAGCCCCACAGGCCAAGTTTTGAGGGTCAGGGCAGCCCCAGGTTTAATCTTGAGTCTTATTCCATAGTTTGGAATCAAGATGTAAGCAAAGTCCTGAGCTGTAGTAAGGGCCTGAGACTTTATGTATCTCTGAGTGTGACTGGGTTGAATCCAGATCACCTTGGCACTGGTACTGTGGTTTTCCTTACCTGGAAGAAAGCATACAAACACAGAATTATTTTTTTTTTTTTTTTTTTTTTTTTTTTCCGGGAGGGAGTCCTGCTTTCTGAACAGGCCAGGAGAGGGAGACAGGCAGCCAGTTACTGCACAGCCCAGATTTCCCTCTCTCCCTGTTTGCCACGGGATGGGAGCAAACCCACTTAAATATGCACATGGATTTTCCCAGTGGGAAGGTTTGCTCTGTGCCGGCCCCCAGGTGACCTGGGATTTACATTTACCCAAGCAGGATGGGCATTGGACAGGAGAGGAAACTGAGGCACAGAGCAGGTCCCTGCCTTGGTGGAGCTGGCTGGGGGCATCCTTCTTGAGGACCTCCCGAGTCCTGTTGCATGTTGTGGTAGCCCTGTGGTCCGAGGTGGGGCCACCAGCTGGGCTATTGGGAGCCATTTTAGCATCACCACAGATGTCACCCCTAAGGTGACACAACTCATGCAACACCAATGTGTCTCCTGCTCTGTCCTTGCCCAGTGTCTGTGCAGTGTCTTGCAAAACCAGCAGCTGGTCCCTGGTTCAGATTCCCTGATGGAGAAGTGATGGGGACCCCGACCTGTGGGCAAGCTGTTGCTGGGAAGCTCACCCCAGCACTGTGGGGGTAGGAGGGGCATGAACACATGCAGGCTTTGGTCTTGGGGCCCTCACTGTCTCCCGTGTCATCTTCCTGGAGAAACTGGAAAGCTTCAAACCATCCTGGCCTGTGCTCACAGCAAACAAGTCGATGGATCGATTGGTCCCTTTCCGTTGCGTGTGTTTTCCCTCCTCTTCTCATCTCTCCCAGGCCAGCACTACCCAAGGACTGGTGAGCTCACCCCTGCGTTGAAAAGAAATAAATAAATAACCAAATAAAAATGCTGACGTGGAGAAGTCAATCAGCTTTGTGTGGCCTTGTAATATCTCATTTTATCCCCGCCACGCTTTATTAAATTCTCATAAACCTGTCAATGAGGACAGATACCATTTCAGTTTACCCCATTAGTTCTACACAATGACATCGGGGGAGAGGAAGGCAGGGAGGTGGGGGAGGCACTCGGCATGGAGAAAAGAGGAATGAATTTAAAGAAAGAAAAAAAAAAAAAAAAAGGAGAAAACCAAAGCCAAACTCGGCTTCGTGACAATAGTGTAATAACATCAGCGCCCAGGGAAAGTAATTGAATTAAGTGGCTTTTGTTAATGGTTTTAAGATTTAGAAATGTAAATAATAGTTAGGACTTTAATGGGACTCTGGTTTTAGGTAACTGCAGCCCTGAGAATCAGAAATGCTTTGCTGTTTAATATGATGTCAGATAGTTTTGTTATTCCTCCCGTTTCATGCCTGCAAAGCATATTTTGCAGTTTTAAAGCCGGGTGTGTTTATCATCTTCCCTTTCTAACTTCAGACGGAGCTTAATTCGAGAGTATTTGCATGAACCCTTCTTAGCCATTCCCTATCACTTATTCACACCACCAGGAATAAAGTATTATTTCTCCCGAGCTGCTTTGGAGAACTTCCTGACTGCAGGGTTACTCTTCTCAGAAGCCTCCTGTCTATTTACATGTTCATTAAAGGCAGGCACCAGCTGGTCCTCACTGTGGCAGGGCCAGACTCAGCTCCCTGGAGTAAAACCACTGGGAGCAGTGAGGTTACACCAAGCTGAGGTTGGTGGGGATGGAGAATCCAGCCGACAGGTAGGATGAGCCGGGCGATTTAGAAATGACTTTCATGAGAACTCGTTCTGCTCAAAATATTATTGGATTTTTCATTTAGGAACCTATCAAAGTGCAAGAATAAAGTCTGAGCTGCCTAACCCACACAGGTCTAAACAAACAGTTCTCCCTCCTGTTCCGGCTCAGGGATTGGAATGGGTCCTTCGTTAAGGCACGGGCTGAGACTCAGGGAAACCCACTGTGCCAGGCAGAATAGGGAGCTTTGCGTTTATTCAGGCTCAAAATCTTCCCCAGTGCACGGTGAAGGCGCTCCCTGGGTTGTGCTGCAGGGATGCTGCTTTCCCTGCCTGTCCCCTGGGCTCTGTGGCAGCCACACAGGCACCTGCAGCTCCATTCCTGCTGTGTAGGGAGGCAAAAGCTCTCCCGTGGCTTCTGCTCCAGTCTCACAGCAAGTGAGCATCTCCCCATACACTGGGTCACTACAAAGTGTCCTCAGGGCAGCTGCCTCCTGGGTTGCTTCCCCCATCACCTGCAGCCATCTCTGCTGTTGATGGCTTCAGCTCTGCTTCTGTGGCTGGGGCGTGGGGATCGTGGCTGCAAGCTGTGCTTCCCATCCAGCAGCATCTCAGGATCTACACAACCTCAAAAGCCTTCCTCCATCACCCTCATAAGTTTTCTCCCACCACCTACCCAAGCCTTCTCCCAAGACCTTCATAGGTGAGGCTGGATAGAGAGCCTAAAATCTCCAAGCCCAACCTGACCCAGTACACCTGGCCAAAGGAGAGAGAGAGTTGTCAGACTGTAAATGCAAAAATAAAGGGTTCCAGTTGCACATTTTTGCCAGGAGTTTTTTTCTTAAGTAGGTTGTTTGCAAGGAAAAAAAAAAAAAAAAAAGAAAAGGAGAAATAGTAGAAATAGTAGTCAGTTCCTCCTGGAGAATTTGTAGTTTCTCACTGCCACCCATTTCACAGAATCACAGAATCATCTGGGTTGGAAGGGACCTCTGAGATCATCAAGTCCAACCCTTGATCCACTACCACTGTGGTTCTCAGACCATGGCACTGAGTGCCACATCCAGTCTCTTTTTAAAAACCCCCAGGGATGGAGAACCCACCACCTGCCTGGGCAGCCCATTCCAATGCCTGATCACCCTCTCTGTAAAGAGTTTCTTCCTAATATCCAACCTAAACTTCCCCTGGCAGAGTTTAAGTCCCTGCCCTCTTGTCATACTGGTAGCAGCCTGGGAGAAGAGACCAACCCCCCCCTGGATCCAACCTCCTTTCAGGGAGCTGTAGAGAGTGATGAGGTCTCCCCTGAGCCTCCTCTTCTCCAGACTGAACACCCCCAGCTCCCTCAGCCCTTCCTCACAGGACTTGTGCTGGATCCCTTCACAGCCTCCTTGCTCTTCTCTGGACCTGCTCCAGCACCTCAATCTCCTTCCTGAACTGAGGGGTCCAGAACTGGACACAGGACTCAAGCTGTGGCCTCACCAGGGCTGAGCATGGGGGAAATTTGCCCTGTTGCTGTACTTTGAGCAAAGCTGGGGTAGAACAGAGGGGTTTGTTTCTTCCCTTATGGAAAAATAAAGTAAGACTGAGAATAATATTGCAATTAAAACAACAAATCCTTCACTATTCTCCCTGCATTAGAAAAGAAAACCCAACTGCCCTGTAAATTATTTGATTTTTGAGAAAAGCTCCTGACTCAGCAATTTCCACCTGGAAGATGCCTTTTTTTCTGACCATGCCACTGTGGCATGGAATGGGTGCTGTGGCCTCGTGCTGT
The DNA here is from genome assembly GCF_036169615.1 of Heliangelus exortis. NCBI lineage: Eukaryota > Metazoa > Chordata > Aves > Apodiformes > Trochilidae > Heliangelus > Heliangelus exortis. The sequence continues at coordinate 9,003,943 of NC_092429.1, read as the reverse complement.
GATACAAACGAGATCAGTGTCTTTCCCTCTTTGCAAACAAGAGCTTGTCAGACACTTGGAAATTTGGAGACTTGTTTTTTTCTGCACTTCAGTGTTTCCCAGCAGAGGTGAGCTGCAGGCTCAGCATCTGCATCTCCTCCTGGGATCCCACTGGGATGCTGCTGTGTTCCCGGTCAGGAATACAGGAATTTTTTCCCTGAGCCTGTGTCCTGTTGTCCTGCATCCTCCCAGGGAGCACTGACCTATGATGAGGGAGAAAAGCTGGGGACCTGGGAGAGGGCAAATGACCCCGGAGTGATGCAAGGAGCCACTTTGTCTCCCTGCTTGGAGGGACAGGACAGATACAGCTGTAGCTTGGGGCTCTGCTTTGCAAGTCGGGGTGCTCAGCAGTTCAGCAGAAGAGCAGCTGGAAAGAGATTTACACAGCCCTATGAACAGGGAAGGACTCTTTAATGCTTGGAGGGCCATTAAATAATTTGCCATGGTAAGACCCAGGCAATGCTATTTTCTGCAGATAAAAAGCAGGTTATTTTTCACTAGCTGCAAAAAGGCTGTTGGTGGTGGCAAAACTTGCCACTGGGTCTGTAGCTCTACACAACATGAGCAGAGATGAGCAATAACCTAAAAATAATTGAAATCCACCAAGGACTGTGCTGAACAGTTTTTTTTCTAACTGTGTCAGGTGAAGCAACAAAAGGGTGGGGATGACCATGGTTCAGGAATTGGTGCTGATGGATGGGGAGGCACATTTGCACAGAGCAGAAGATTAGAACATGCTGGAGCTGCTCCCAGTCTGCCAAAACTGTGTGTAGATGGGAGTCTGGCCCTGGCTGCAGCATTCTGTCCAAACAAGAAGGAGTTGCAATTTTTTTGGTGGGGCTATCCTGGGTCTCTCTTCACTGAAAAGCTCCCTGCTCAGTCGGGAGCCGGCTAGAAGTAGGCAAAGGAAGAAGAGCCCTGTGAGCCAAAGAAATTGGACTCCAGATGATTTACATGAAGCATGAGGGGCACCAGAAGGGCAGCCAGCCCAGAAAATGAGATTATAAACTATCATCCCCTGTTACACACTGGGATGTGGCTACAGGGTGGCCCTCTGGCATCATTCTGGGAGGCAGCCATGGTCTAGTGGTGAAAGCAGAAGGCTTTTGTCTCCTCAGATTGGAAAATCTCCATCCTGAGGAGTGTTTGAGAATACACTGGGTTTCTACCTTCCCTCCTGCAGCCCTTTCCTAACTGAAGTGCAGTGCCTGACAGGCACCTTTAGAGACCACTGGAACATCCTAACCAGTCACTGCCTCATCTTGCTGCCCCCATGGCAGGATCTGGAGATGTTTGTGAAGTTCTTGTGGGAAGTCTGGTGGACTGAGACAGTGGAAGAGAAGGAGCCCTTCCTCCAGCTGTCCATGTCCTATGGAGTATAGTGCCTGAGGTGGTCCCATCTCAGCTGTCATGCTGGGGGCTGGTGGTACCTATAGGATATTGCTCTGAAGTAGTTTAAACATTGCCTCTTTTGGGGAAAGGAGAAAAGAACCTGGAAAGGGGATATGGGAATCCTAATGCAGATGCAACAAGCTGCTTAAGCTGATTTAGGGTTCAAGCAAGGCCAGCATTGCTGAGAGCCAAGAAAAAGCAGAGCAGCCCATCTGCTCACCTGGGTGTGAAACCCACAGGGAGAGGCACAGGGGCTCTTCACCTCTGAGCTGTGAACTGATAGGAGGGGAGAAGAAGCCCTAAAAGGAGTCCTCAGAAGCAGAGCCTGGTGTTTAATCTAAGCTGGCACAGAGGTGGTTAATAAGATAATCTCTGGGTCCTCTAACACAAAGAGAAAGTGAGTTTTCTGATCCATAAAGGATCAGTCTGCAGGAAGCCCCATCAGACTCCTCAGCGTGAAATTACACCACAGCAGGGGGGTACAGTCCTCCTACTGTACAACATTAAAGAGATGAATTAGGACTTGACATTCATGTGCTTAATATGCCTATTCCTGGCATTATCCCACAAGGACCAGTCACCACCAAGGACTTACAGTCACCAGGTCTAGGAAGATGTTTGGTGTTGCTCCTCTGCTTGCTTCCAGAGCCAGGCTTCCCCATCCCATCTCCCAGCATTAGAAGCAAAGGGGAACACATCCCGGCTCTTCTATCTGGCACCAATCTGGACTAGTGAATAAACACCAGGTGCACCCTTGTTGCTTGAATAAATGACAGTGATACCCTGGGCTGATGAGTGTTGAAGGAGGGGGAAAAACACAGTGCATATAAAATCATGTCTTAATCCTCCAGAGGCTGAGAAAAGGGGAAGGAGCCAACCCTGAAAGTATGTCCCTATAGCTGCTGCTAACAAAAAAAAAAAAAAAATATTTACTGGAAAGGAAAACGTCAGATATTAGAAATTATTCAAGCTGGATTAGCCTCCCCAGTGTTAAACTGGTTGGAGGTGTGCCTTGGACAAACATGGACACTTCTGAGCTACTTTATTCAACAGCATTTGCCAAGAAGCCAGAGCCTTTCCAAGCCCCAGGTCTGGGCTCTCTGAAAATTCCTGCCTGTTTGAACTCTGAGCCAGGGCAGAGTGCATTTGGTTTGCTTTTTATCCATAAAACATTTTGTCAAGAACAAAAATTTTTTTTGTTTTTGGGGGGGGGGAGGAGACTACTCCAAATTCTGGAAGAAAACAAGGAAAATGTTGGCTATGAGGTTGAATAGTTCTGGTTTTGAGCTGATCATTTTCCAAGAGAAAATCCAAAATTTTTTAGATTTTTTTCTTTTCAGAAAGTATCTGTCCTGCAGGAAATTCCTGATTTCATGGGTGTGCTGCCCTTCTGGCAGCAGCACTTATGATCAAACTGATTGAAAAGCCATTTAATTGGAACTGGTTTAAAATTGAACAAAAAATTGGCAAGGTTAGTGGAGGAAAGCACGGGCAGACCCAGGGGAAATAAATGAGAAGCAGAGTCCTCTCAGAAGCTGATTTTGCAATGGTCTGGAGTGAAGAAAGGATGAGAACCTCCTTGGCAAAAGGGCATCCTTGTTGCTGTGATCACATTGTGATGCACGTGGGCTCTTTGAAGCCCACAAATCCTGCTCCTCCAAATCCCCTCTTCAACTGTTTTATCTGGGGAAAGGGGAATAGGAATATGGTAGGATCCTGGTACTCACTCAGACTTGGAAGCAATGCTAAGCTTGAACATACCAAGCATGAACATACAGGATCAGTTTTGAGCCTGTCCATACAAAAGCATCTCTTGTGTTGGACACAGGATGCCCAGATTTGTGACCCATTTCTCCAGTATTTTGAAAATGGACATTTTTGTGCTTGCCCCACTTAAGAAGGGACATAGAAAACAGGTCATTAGGCAAATCCACAAAAAAAAGGTGAACTGAGACTCTAAAACACAAACCTGAGGAATCAATGTGGGGACTGTATCAGTGTGCCACTTTTCTGGTTTCTCCAGAAAAGTTTCTGATGAGATATTTTTTCCTGAGGCCCAGATTGTGAGGGAATATATTTTTACCCAAATGTAATTCAGAGCTAACATTGTAGATGAAATAAAATAATAATTTATACCCAGACACCTTTACTCTTTTCGATGTGATTGAAGTGTTAGTGTTAGGCTCATCCTGACATCAAGCTGGGCATATGGAGGTGCTTCTTGGACATCCATAACAGTCTCTGGTGAATGGCTGAGAGGCCAAATACCACATCTCCATGGATGAGAAGGGCTCACCCAAGTTGTTTTCTCTGTCTAGAGGCACCATCTAGGGAAGTCACCACCACATGTCCCAAATCTTCAACAAACTGGTCCTCAAGTCCAAATAAACACTTTCAGGATTAAACAAGAAAGGAGACTTGGATGCTGAAAGCTGCCCAAAGGTTTGGTTGTCCCATTGTCCAGACGAGGCAGACACAAAGTGTTCCCAAACCCATTCTGCTGATTTAAACTAAATCCCAAGAAAAACACCCCTAAGTAAAGGGATGTGTGGAGGCTGATGGAGCAATTCACACCTGAATGAGAAATCCCCATTCTCCAAGAGAGTGACAATTTTTTTCAGTGTGCTTGGCTTTTGTCTCCTATGAAATTAGAAGTCTCCTGCTGAGGGTTGGGTTTCATGTCTGGGTCACAGTTTCTACAGAAAGGAATTTTCATTAGGGTTTTGGAAACACTTAAGCCTCCCTGTGCAACTGATCTAGCTGAGCTTTTCATAACTGGCAGGACTATGGATGCCATCAGCAATCAGGGGTGAAATCTCAAGCAACCCGAGAAGGAGGTGTGAGCCTTAGGATGAGACAGGATCTCATAGCAAGATTAACATGGCCTGTGAGGGTAATTAACCACAATAACTTTTTTGCTGCAGGTGAGGTGGAGGGTACCTCCTTGTTAGCAGGCAAGGTGGTGGATGGGTTCCCTTTTTCAAGGGGGAGTTAATTCACCAAAGTCTTTTGCCTTGTGATGTGCAGGGTGACAAGCTGGATTGTGAAGCTGGAACACAGGTTTAGGGACAAGCCTGGTAACCACTGAACCCTCAGGCCACACAAAGTGTGAGAAATAAAAACCTATTCCCAACATATCAAATGATGTGGCAGAAACAGTTCATCCCAAAGAGACCTGGGAGCTCCTTACAGGGCAGATAGGCTCTGACCAGCAAAATTTGAAGAACACGTTTCTAAGCCTGGAACTTGCCCTGTTTTCTGAGGACATGATGAAGGGACTAGTTCCTGATCCCTAACAGCTCTTTGTGTAGTTCAAGCAGGCAAATATATTTGAATCTGCCTTTGCTTTTCTCTCTCCAGGTTGCACAGCATCACTGGTCTTAATTTTTCTCTATGGATCCCATTTTCCAGTCAATTTCATTATTTTTCTCTGGACTCTCTCCACCTAATACACCTCTTTCTTGAAGTGGTGATCAAAACTAGACAAGTTTTTCCATTACAGGTCTAACAAGAGATGAGTAGAAAGAAGAATTCCCATGTCCTATGGGCTGTCTCAGGTCCTAAAAGTACCTCATGGGTATCATATGGCTTAAATCAAGCAGTAACACTGAAAAACATGTGACAGCAGTTGTGTAGGCTAAAAATGGTGTTCTTTTGTGCCTTTTTTCCTCTTGTTGAATGTGATGAAAATGTGGAATGTATCTCCTCCTCCCAGCCCCAGCTTTCTTTGCATAGGCAAGGTGCCAAAACCACAGAATGAGTTAAAAGAAAGCAAAATAACTTCTGTAAGGTGGACCTCTTCATCAGCCTGCTATGTCCAAAGGTCTTCTGCATTGAATAAAACAAGTTTTGACATACAACCGTGAGAGAAAAGATCTGTAAAGACTCTATCATGGCTCACACCCCGATAACAGGTGATGCTCCATTGCAATCCAGCTGGGGTCTTGAGGTTTGGGGTGAATCTAGAGCATCAATGAACATATGAGGATACTCAGTCTCCTTTGTCAAACAGGAAAACCAGACCAAAAATGTGAAGCCTTTCCTGCAAACCACATATAATGGGGCATTGGAGGTAACAGCAGTGGGACAGGCAGCTTGCCTTGTTCAGGGTGAAAGCTGCTCAGGTTCTTAACTGAAAGTTAATCCTTTAATGTGGGTGGTGGGTGCTCTTTTTTTAGGTCTCTCTCTTTTTTTATAGCTGGTCCAATTTTCACATCCTGGAAGCTGCTACACTGTCTTACAGTGCTCTTCTTGCAACAACTCTTTTTTTTCAGAATAAAACTGCTGTTTAAACACTTGGCAGCTGAGGAGTGTGCTCGGGTGGTGCTGAGGCATCTCTGGGTTCTTCAGTCCTTCCTCCTGTCTGGAGCAAGGCTGTTGCCAGGACTTGGTCAGGCTTGCATGGCTGTGTTTACCCAAGTTTTGAAATCCTCCAGGGATGGAGATCCCCCACCTTTGGTATCCTGACCCAGGGCTGTACTACTGTAACTGCCAGGAATTCCTAGTGCTAATCCAAGTCCCCTAAGCTGCCAGTGGTGGCTTTTTCGCTTGTCATAGAATAGTTTTATACAAGGAAAGTTTGGCTCCATCATCGTTGTGCCCTCCTTGGTGCAGCTGTCTTGCTGCAGCTGCTAGAAAGGGCTACAAGGACCGTGCTGGATTTAGAGCAATAATTTGGGTTGGAAGGGGCCTTTGGAGGACACGTGGTCCTTACCCCACCTTAAGTCACGCTAGACAGAGGTTGATAGGAGCTCACCCTTCTTCATCAACTATACAGGAAGCAGGAAATAGGTCCCTGGTTTCTAGAGGACTGAAGTGTGACAGGATTTGGCATTGTCCTCAGAGTCCCACCTTCTCCTTAGTCCCAGAGACACAGCAGATGGTGCTGTGCTAATTATGCAGCAGAGGAGGCTGCAGTTGTGTGAAAGCTTCTCCTGTGCTCTGATGGAGGCTTCTTCCATGCAGGGGTTGGGAACCCATGTTGGGAGGCTCTTCAGGGTGGACCATGGGGCTTCTATGTCTCTGAGTGCCAAAGACTCCTGCTTCTGATGGGAAATACTGGGAACTCCCAAATCATGGTCACTCATTTAATTTCTACAACAGGCTCCATGTGTGCTGCTGGGCAAGTCTCTCAGTGTCTCCCCATTTCTTCTTCCTAGCAGGAAGACATTCTCTTCTTCTCCCACCTCCATCTTCTCCCTTTAGGTGACACACACCTCTGAGCAAAGGGTTATTTTTAAACAGGATGGCTCCCTCCAGCTCTTTGCACCACTGGGCTCTCATCCTCCCAAGGAAAAAACAAAAAAGCCTCAAGCAGGATATATATATATAAAAAAATAATAATACCAAAAATACCAAAAACAGTCAAAAATAGTTGAGCAGGTCTCTGGGGCTGCCCTGTGGAGAGGAATGCAACCAGAACAGGAGGCAGGGTGAGGGCAGAGCCAGCCCTTGCCACCAGCCCCCACCTGCCCCTCTTTCCCCCGCTGTGTGAACCTACTGTAGATCTCTTGAATTTCCCTTTGATGTTTACCTCCCCCCCCCAGTAATTCTATTTGGGGGATTTGCTAAGGCGACAGTCAGAAGAATACAGCCTGGAATAGGGCGGCCGAAGGGCGAAAGAATGTTAGAAACAGGATTAAGATCATATTCTACAAGCGGTTGTCAGCAGCTGAATAGGGTTAAAGTTTCTTATCGGGCCGGGGTGCCAGAATTCCTTTGGATCCCTCTCCCCTCTTCCCCTCCCCTCCTCCCAGGGCTTTCAGCCTGGTGGGGACAGCACAATCCTGGCCCTGAATGGGGCCGTGGGCTCTCGCAAGGTTCACCCCATGGAGCAGGGGCTGGGAGAGGGGTCAGGGGTTTGCTGAAGGTGGAGTGGGCAGGCAGCTCCCATTGCTTGGGAAAAACTGAGAAAAAAAAAAAAAAGAAGGAAGGCAATGGTGGTTAATGCTGAAGTGGATGGAAGATTTGAAGGTGCAAACCTCTATATTATTGGGAAACTCTTGGAAAGTCTTCAGCTCAGTTTCTGGATTTTTTATTTTTTTCTCATAGGGTTTCATGACTTTCACTGGGTATTCTTGGTGTTGTTATTTCTGGGGGTTTTTTATTTCTTTTTGGGGTTTTTTTGGGGGGGGGGGAAAACCTCATTGGAAATATTTAGGGTTTGTCTCTGAGGGCAGTATTTAGGGTTTCCAGATGATAGGAAACAGAAGTCCCAGAAAAGTAGAAGGATTTGGAAATTAGGGGTATGAGAAATGTATGTTGAAAACGGAGGCAAAAGCACTTCTGAAAGAAAAAACACTTTGGAAGCTTTTGAAGCTACTTTCCTGTTAAAAAAAAAAATACAAACACACGGAGCTTGCCTGGGCAATGGCATCAAGTAGTATTAAATTCCCCTGGGAAACAGTCATGTTCTCAGTTCAAAAAGCTAAGGGCACACAGGCTTTTGATGTTATGTTTTCACCTGTAAGATGCTTGTGTCTGTTATTTTTGTTTTGTTTTGGTTTTTTTTACAGTTTAGGACCTTATAACAGAGAAGATTTTGAAGCAGCAGTGTCCTCACCTTTCCAACCTGTGACACACCAGATGGACCCACGTGAGTCCTCTCTAACGTGCGTCCTCCAGTAGAAAAAAACTTTTTTCTGGTAAGATACTTAAACTCATTTTGGGAAATCTGGGTTTTGTTTGACTAATCTATTTAGACTGTATGGGTGTGGAATGTTTTTCACATGTTCTACACAAAGCAAATAGAAACTTTGCCATCATTTCTGCTTTGTGCTGGAAAAGAAAGTCTTACAGGTAATACCCTTTCTGGGCTGATCAAAAGAGCTGGGGAAAGGACAAAATCAGATTTCTGGATCATGAGTGCATTTATCTCTTCTGTAATGAGGGACTGCATTTTTGTGCTGCCTTTGCCTGTTTTAAAGAATCAGGAAAACTCTGCCAAGAGGCTTGTGGACTGGCAAGTGCTCAGCAGAAGCAATGGAAAAACCAGCAAGAGGAACTGATTGCCCAGAGTTTGCAATATCTGGGGACTGAGGGGGTGAAAGCCAAAAGGGTTAAATCCCGGCTCTTGGAGCCCTGTGAGTACAAAACCATCTTGGCTTTTAAATTACTTTCTCCTTTGTGGTTTACAGAAAGTTGACAGCCAAACACTGAAGTAAAAGGAGTCTTTTATCTACATGAAAAAAAATCTCATAAATTATTTTAGGGACTTGAGAGTAACTTTCTTGATGCTCACGTTTTGACTGTCCTGTGCAACTTGAGTGACACAGGGAGTGAATGTCATTACCATGTCCAAAAGCAATGAGATTCAGGAAAGTGAAACAGAACACACAAAATGATGTAAAATAAATTAGATTTTTAAAATTCCTCCATTTTTCATTGTGCTCTAACAAATACTGCTTTCAAGTCCAACCAGGAGGCTGCATTCTGTAGTTCTTATTGATTTCAATTGCAACTGAATAAAATGTGCCCACATTTCTTTTCTTTTGACTCTTTAATCATTCCTTCCACCCAGACTTTGCCATGTCACTCCCTGCTATCTTCAGCTCTTGTTCCATAATTTCAATCTGCTTGCATGTCATAAGAGCTCCAGCCCCAAGGAGCTGACAAAATCCTCTATTTTTGCACTTCAGCCTCATGCTTCCAATAATCCTCAGTCATTTAAAGCACCAGAATATGAATAATCCTTCTTGTTCAAGGCAAATGTAAGGATAAGGGTTATGGGACCAGAAGGAAACATCATGAGGGCTTTTTGGGCAGAAGATGCTCTGTGGTCAATGTCCATGTATGTCACTCACATGTTCTTTGTCCCATTCTGCTCCTGGGTCAGAGTTTTTTATGGAACTCAAGGGTTTATACAGATGGAAACATGGTGAATAGGTTATGCCATTTGGAGGTGGTGTGGTTCTCTTGCTCTCCCACAGCTGGGGAACACCAAGCCCCTTCAAAGCCATGCCAAGAAATTGTAATAACTCCACCCAAGTGAGACAGGGTATGGGAGACACCTTAATTCTCCCTCCTCAACAAACTGGTCCCCAAGGACATGCCTGAGGGCAGCCAGCCTGCCCCTTCCCTGCCTCCTGAACACTGCCACGTGTGCCTGGGAGACATCCATGGGAGCTCTCTCCAAGGAATTTTCCAGGAGAGTGACACTACTGTTGGAAGCCAAGTGAAAGCTGAGCAGAAGTGGATCTGGCTCCTTCATACTCATCATTCCAATGCTGCAGCAATGTTTCCGTGTTATGCAAGGACAGCAGGATGTCCAATCCCTCCCTCTGACTCAAGCAGGTAAAATGATATCAAGTATATATTGATTTACCTAGCCTAATAATGTTAGGTTACATAAGATTAATAACACCTAATAATGTATATAATCTGGCCTTTTTAATCACTTTTTTTTCAGTAAAGGTTGAGCCATCATGCAACAGGAGATGACATCTTTGAGAGGGGAGAAGCCTTTTCAAGAGTCTCTGGGAGAAGGGTTGCTACTCCAAATCCATAAAAGAAGATGAATAAGAAATTTATTTCTACCTCTATTTCTACAATTTACAACAGGAGCTGTTGGCTCCTGTTGGTTTGGCACTGCCAGTACAGTGCAAAATGCTCTTCATTGCATCCCTCAAAGTCATGGTTTGGCTCCTTCAAGTAGAACCCCAAATTTTTAAATTTTTTCCCCATTATGCTGGCCTGTTCTGTGGCAATCTAGGCAAAGAGCTTGCCAGCACTGGGTGACAGTGAGGGTGACAGCTGGGAGCCTGCCAGGGGGACAGGTGACTCTAAACACATGCTTAAACACGGGGCTATTTGCCCAATAATCAGTAACATCGAGAGGGTGACATTAAACAAAATAATAAATTGTGTGCTGGGCTTCAAATTGGATCCCTTTTTTTATTTGATTTTGCCAGGATTTATTCCATTTGACAAACCATGCTGTTTAGAATACAATAGTGGCATAATCACAGCCTGGGGCTCTCATTCTTCAAGATAATGGGATACTTATTCATCTAAGGCAGGTACAAGTCTGTCCTTGGCTTTCAAGCCCCCCCACCCCCCTTTAAAACAAACAAATAAATAAATAAATAGCATCCCCTGCCCTGTTTACATATGTTGACAATTTATTAGTTAGGTGTGACAGCATAGGAATTTTTCAATGTATAAGGCATCCTGGCTGCTGTGTGTGTGTGTGTGTGTTCCACTTCATCCTCAAGAAAAAGAGAGGAGGGATTGCTTTTGTTCAGCCTGACACTCTGGAAGTGCAGCAGATAGGAGCCCCTGGTCCCCCTAAAAAAACCTGCCAAAAAGCAAGGGGGGTTAAAGGTCAACTGGAAGGGCTGAGCTGAGATCCTGGTTCAGGCTCTGAGGGCTTAATTTCAATATTTTTTTCAAGCGAAGATGAATGAAAAGTGAACTATTTGTGTGTTGGTTTTTTTTTTTTTTAATTTGTAGAAGCACAGCCATTTTTTTTAGGTATTGTTGGGAAATGGAAAGAAAATAATTGGTCTACCAGTAAGGTTCTGCTTAGTACTAAAAAGGAACATTTGGTTTTCAGTTAACAATGAAGGGAAATAGGGAAAAATATGTGATAATATGGACCTAAAAAACTATTTCGATAGAATTCTACCTATTGGGGATTTCACTCTTCCTGTTTTCCTTCTTTCCCATTTCCCCTTGCTGCCCCCTTCATCCCCTTGGCTGCTTTTGGGTTAATTTGTCCCTAAATTTCCATTCTGAAAATTCAATAGCTCCCTCTCTGATGCTTTTCTTTTGTTTCCAAAAAAAAAAAAAAAACAAAAAACAGGGCAGATGGGAACCCCCCTCCCATTCCTGACTCTTCTGCTGAGACCTGGTGGAGATTTGACACATTCCTGCAGCTAACACAGCCCTGCAGACACCCTGGGAGGTGGAGGGACTTAAAAATGCAGGTGGAAGCAAAGCAAGCAAACAAAATTGGGGAAGTGGGGCTGAAATCAAATGCACATCACTCAGGCCTATTTGTTTGAGCCAGTTAGAGGAGCTCCACGCAAAGAGGAATTACTTTGAGGCAACTCAGACACCTTTCTTTTCTCTGTGGGTGTCTCTGAAGGCAAAACTAATTCACTTCTTCTGCTCCACCAGGTCTCCCTTCCATTGTTCCCCACTAATGTAATTTTTTTTTTGTCTTCCTTCAGAAACATTCCTGCCCGAGTAATCATCCCCTGCACAGAGAGTGAGGAAAGGAAATTAAGACGTTCTTGAGGGTTTGAGAGGTATCTCATGTTTCAGAGTGGATCAGAAGGCTCTTTTTCTTTTTCTTTTTTTTTTTTTTTTTTTTTTTTTTACCCTTTATGGTACCTGCTATGGGGAGGGGCAGCAAATGTGTTGGATGGCTTAGCTGTGGGGAGAGGGCTGGGGTGGAGCAGAGCTGTGATGCTTCTCTCTTCTCTTGACACACAACAAGAAACATGTCCCTAATTCTCCATATGGGTCTCTCTACAGCAGAGGATCTCTCTGGGGAAGAGTTTCATCTTTGGTGGTCTCCATAAGGCAATCACAGGAAATTTTTACTAGATGCTTCCCAGTTTTACCTGGGGAAGGGAGGAGGCTGGTCTGCAGGAGGTGTCATAGGAGACATTTTTGGTGAAGCAAAACCAAATTGAATTTGGAATTTCTGAGTGTGCTTCCATGACCACAAGCTGAAGGGAGCTGAGCTGCTTCCACCAGGTGACTGATTTATCTTGTTTTAGGAAAGTTCATTATTTCACTAAAGACCAGTGAGACTGTAGGTATGAAAATCCATCAGCAAATCTTTTGTCAGGGTAACACAGTGGATTTCAGTTTTTCCCCTGTGTTACCCAGGGCAGCTGTGGAGACCTGCAACTTCTGAACTGCTTTGCTTTTCTCTGCTGTTTTTCATAGAGTCCTGGGCAAGATGGTCTCCTGTCCCTGACAGTCACCCTGGCCATGGTCACCAAACAGATGAGATGAGCCACCTAGCTCACAGAACCTTTGGGGTGGTGAGGATCTATTAATTGACTCCATTAGAAAAAAATAATGGGGAAAATAGCATAAATATTCTACTTCGGATTAAAATGTGCTTGCAGGTGCCTTTGCATTAAGTTTGGCACAGGGTTTGCTGTTCAAAAATGACAGCTCCAAAATCAATCTGGGAAAAGTAAGTGCCTCACCTGAGCTTCCTAATGGTTATATGACCCCATGGACCACCCCATGAACATCACTTCATATGGAATAATTCCGGTCAGATCTCATCCCCTTGTTCACTGCCACATAACTTTTAGCCTTCCCATGTCCTGTTGAAAGTAATTCCTCCAGCTAATAGCAGACTGTCAAATGAGACCTCTTTAGTTTGCTTTGCAGGTGATGGAGTGACTTTGGGTTTGGTTGTTCACTGGGTCTGGTTCTCCCTAGTGCAAGAGGAACAATAACATGGGGTTGGCCTTTGCAAACTGTCATGAGCTGTGCTGGGAGATGGACAGGCACAGCTCATGGTGGGGTGGACAACAGCTCTGTGCAGGTGGTGTCACCTACATGGAACATTTTATGTCAGTTTATGACATAAAATGTCAGTTTTATGTCAGGCTAAGCTGGCTCTTATAAAACTACCCAAATTTCTCAGTCACATCCTAGAGTGGATAAGTAATTCTGTGATGTCTGTTTCCAGTATAATTCCTATAATGAAAAAAAGGAGTAATTTTGATCTCCAAGGACATGAAAAATCCCACCAACATCCTCTTTTATTGGACCTTTCATGATGTTTATTGAAATAACCCCATACCTCTGTTTATCAGTCCACCCATGTGTTTTCTTGTGGATATGGTGCAATCCAACACTCATATTTTGCTTTACTAATGAAGAGAGAATGTGTCTGCAAGGAAGCCAAGCTGAAGGGAATCCATACCTTGCTGGTGGACTGGATACATGCCTTGCTTCTGTGGGTGAGGGAATTATTTTGCTTTGGGTCCCTGCATTCCCTGCTCAGGATTTGGGGAAGGTGATGTGCAAAACCCTGCAGCACAGATGCAATGACATCTGTGGCTTCACAGATGTAGTGAAGCTCTGGTGGCTTCCAGGAGAAGCAAAGCTGAGAAATGGGCTCAGCTTGTCCCAGCCCTGCCAGAGCAGAGCAAGAAAACATCTTGGGGTGGAGGTTTGTGAAAAGGAAGCAAGATTAGGGGTGGAAGGGGTGAAATACAGACACCCCACTCCCAGGGCTGCAACATGGAGCTGGGACTAATCACAAGTCTTGGCTTAGCTGTCTGGATAAGTGTCTTGGTCAATCAGGGCTTGAAGAAGCCAAGAACCCTATTTCATTAACATCTGCTGATTTCTACAGATGTCAGAGTGCTCAACACCTTCAGGCTCTGGGTCTGGCTTGGTAAGGCCAGTGCAGGTAAGGTGCAGTCCTGACACTTCTGCACTTGGACACTGTCCTTGTCCTGCCCCTACAGGAATGAAAGTATTTTTCTCCATCAGCTGCAAAGAATGGGCTGCAGTCTGATGGCTGGGAGACTGGGCTTCACCCCACTGGGGAGTCACTCTTGCCTGGAGATGCTGGACCAGAGGGAGAGAGCCAAAGGATTTCCCCGGGCTGAGGAAAAAGTCAGCCTTCATTAAAAAGGGAGTTGCAAATCCTGAACAAATCCTGGAGCCACCAAGTGGAATCTATGCAAAAGCCTCAAGTGATACACAGACAAAAGTTGCAGGTATTTAAGTCACTTAGGTATTATTAATATTTGCTTTGTCAAAGGCAAGATGGGTTTCTCTGACATGTGCCTTGCAGCAAGTTAAAATAAAAGACCCTTCTGGACTTGCAGATCCTGAGAACAGAGCTGGCCTCAGTGTGTAATAGGATCTTCACTGCTATTCTGCAGCTTGAATAACATTATGGTGACTTTGCATAGATTTTTGCCCTTAATGCAAATAGGAAAATGATTTTCTAATCGGGTAAGATAAGGCTGAAACATGATAGATTGAGTTGGGCTTGTTAATGAAATAGAAAGAAGTGGCCTGTAGCTTCACAAAGTAGTCTAAAAAATAATGCAACATTTAAAAAATGAGTTTCTTTGGCTGGCAGTGGTGTGAGAGAGCCTTGATGAAAATCTTTGTAATGAATGCATTTCGATGAGCATTTGAAAAATATATATATATGTATTTATTTGCATTGATCTGTTTATGTGGCTTTACATATCAACTTAGTCAGGAAAAATTGAATAAAATGTCTCAGGTCTGGGAAATGAGAAGAGATTATGAAAAGCAGATTTAATGTAGCACCGTTTTTTGATGTTTGTGGCACATTTCATCATATTGCCAGAGACACCCAATTACACAGCTTGCAGAGTAATCAGCAAATGGGGGATCCGGAGGAGAATATTAACTGTGGTCTTTTTTTTCCCCTTCTTCCTCCTTCTTCTTTAGCAAATATTCTGTTATGCTTTATGGAAATGGATCAAAATGCCACATGTGCAGTTAATACTGAGCTCTGGAGCTCTTTCAAATCTTATTTTTCCCCTTACATTGTATTTTTCTGGAACAAACCTCCAGATAACTTTCAGACATGGCTTTTAAGGACAAAACATCACCTTGAACTTCCTGCAAGTTTGGGTTCCAGTTTGAGCAGGTGGCTGACTTTACCTCATCCACCTCGTGTGTGTGTGTTGGGGGGGTTAAAAAACCAGGGCTTATTCTTAGCTGCAGATAACCACATGTGAGGGTGTGATCACAGCTCATGGTTGTTTTCCTCTTGGTGAAGGCAGGAATTGACCTTGAAGGTCACAGGCTCTCCTTACCCACAGGGTTTTTAATATTCAAAACAAACCTGTAATTCCACTGAAAAAGGAAATCTAGTGATTAATACTTCCCTTGCTATTGGAAAAAAAAAAATTGGCAATGATTGTAGTCTAGGGCAGCTGGAGCTGGCTGATATTCTGGGTGCATGTGATCAAATGGCCCTCGAAGGCATGGATGAAACCTGGTAAAAAAAAAAAAAAAATTAGAACTAAAAATATTCTTGGCAGGGGTGTTCCCAGGCTATGTTTATATTCTGAGTATTCCTGGTTTAAGAGAAAAATCACTTTTCTTGAGAATGTCACAAAATGTACTAATCATTATTACAAATGCTCTTGCTTTTCCTTCCCAGCAACTTCTCCCCTATGTTTTTTCCATCTACAATATTTCTACAGTTGGGAAAAGAAGCTAGCAAGTCATGTTGGTAGGGGATAACATTCTAAAATTGAATAATCTGTCTTTTTCAAGAACTTCATGAACAGACGACTTCAGGAAAATGTCAATAAATTCAGCTTGACCAGGCATCAAATTAGACCTGTAGCCAAGATGGAAATCCATGGATATTGCTGGCAACAAAGAAGTTGCCCAGGTAGGTTAGGTTCAAACCAACCCTTAGAAAGCAGTGATGTAGAGGGATGCTGGTATTTCTGCCATCTTCTCCAGCACAGACCACACTGGCTTGCTTGCCTTAGAAAAGAGAACAAGTCTTCCAGCAAAAGACCAGAGACACCTCCAGAATTGCAGGAAAGTCCAAACCACTTGAGAATGGTCAAATTTCTCCTGCACAGCTGCCTTTAAAGACAAGTTCTCTGGTCAGGTCTTTCCCATTCCCACCCCATCAGGCATCACTTTACCTCCTGCCTTGTGCTGGGGGATGACAAGAGAGCAAATCCCTTGTGCTTGCCAAAGGGGACTTTTCACCTGCCACCCCAGCTGTGACCACAGCAGCCAGAAGCTGATGTTCTGCCTGTTTTTCATGCAGACCTCTCCTTGTGGTCCCAGCCCCCCCTGGATGACAGGCAGTGGCACTCAGCACCCTCAGGGGGGACATGGCAGGGACATGGGGACAGGGAAAGGAGCATGGGCTCTGGGGTGGGCACTGTTATTTGAATCTCTCTTCAGATCCAGGTTTTCTGGGACACAATGCAGGGACAGAACAGGTCAGGCTGCTGCAGTAAGACTCCAGGTGATGGGCTGGGGTTGATGTTAATGAAGAACTTACAACACAAATTGTCTCTGATTTTTTTTTTCTTTCTTTTTTATTAGTGGAGTATGAAAACAGGCAATAATTTTACAGAAAGCAGGACTGGCACAATTGGTACATAGCATCATGCTGCAGCTTTTCAGAAATGAATATAAACTCTTTTTTTTTTTTTTTTTCTCTTCTTCTTTTACCTACCAGAATAAATAAATATGATACACATTTGAGTTCCTCAATAGTGAATTCTAAAGCACAAGATCTTACACTACAGCTCAATTTTTACAGCAATCTGTACAGTATATTACTTTTATTTCCTTTTTGTTCTTTAAAAGCCTTTGTTCCTTTGCAATATAGTTTTGACAGACAAACACGGTTACACTTTGGAGCTAACTGTACACCTTAGGCCAGAAGCTGGGGGAAAAAAATTAAATCGATTGCCTCCTGTCATGAGAAAATAAACCAAAAAGTTATTTTCCATTGCACAGACATGTCTAAACTTCTGCAGAATGAGATGGCCCAGCTCAGTTGCCAGAGCAGTCAAAAAAGCCTTTGGCCATTCATGGGGCATCAGATGCACTCCTGGACTTGCCATGGGTTTAATCTGTGTCTGTCTTAGACAGCTTTTGCAGAGGACTTCTAGCTTAGAGTCCAGACTATTAAAAAAAAAAAAATTCATTTTTTTGTTAGTATATGACAAATATTCTTTACAAATGAATTTTGTGGCTAAATTTTGTGCTCAGCTGTGGCATTGCTCCACTGAACTTGCTGGGGTTGTTCCACTGTGGCATCACAGCAGTGCTGAGGGGTTTATGTAGTGTCTGGATGGCACCTCACAAGTCCCAGCAAGTTCCTCTGAAACCAGTAAGATCATCGTGTCACCTGGGCTGTATCCTGAACCTTTAGGGGGCCCTGAGGCCATGATAATCACTGGCATTAACCAGAGTCTTCACTAATGAGAGGAAGGAACAGCATAGAAGAGGTGACATCAGTGTCCCAGCTTTTTGCATCCCTTCCCCGGGCAGCCTGAGCAAGCAGGAGACAGCAGGGACTCTGCTGTCCCTGCAGCTGGGAAGGGAACAGCCCAAAGTCTTAAAAAGCCCGTGGAAAACAGAAGAAGTTAATCATTACCAGGCAGTTTTATAACATGGTGGGAAAGTCACACACACACTGGGGACTTTCTGTCTATTTGATCTTGCTTGGCTGGAAATTCATGAAGTTTGGGCTTGTTTGTTTGCTTGCTTGGTCGTTTATTGCAGCAACTTTTCCTTATTCCTCTGCTCTGGGTTTGGAGGAGAGCAGCCCTACTCAGAGAAATAGCTTTCTTCACTTTAGAGAAAACACAGGAGATGAATTGTGTTGCTCTAGAACAGAACATAAAAAAAACAGCAAGGGGTATGTGGAGGGCTAAGGAGGGAAGAAAATAAAAATCAACACAGCTTGTAAAAACCAGCAGGAAATTTCTGTAATTGACTTATTTTCAAGCTTAATTGAGTTACATTTCATAGCTACTGTAATTACACTAATAGAATAAATTTGATTTTATTTCGCATTTCCTTTCCACGGAGGTTTGTTTAATGCTTTCTATATGAACTCTTCAGAAGTGTCCTCAAAATTGTTGCACCCGTGGAAGTACCACAGGTGGCACAGAGAGACAGAAACAGCTCTGGTTCTCCACACACTTTGGGGATTGATGTTTCTTCTTTGGCTGGCTGTGGTGGCAACAGAACCCCAGAGCTGGTTAAAATTCTTCACACAGTGAAACAAAAAAATGAGAAAAGAGATGTGGGGAGATCTGCTTGTTGGTGGTTATTTTCTTGCTGGGGAGCACTTTTTGTGTTGCCTGCACAGCAAAAGATTTTTGGTGGGGGAAGTACAGGCAAAACTTTTCTCTGTCTTTATTTACTTAGTCACCATCAAATGTTGAAAAATTAAAAAGGAGAAAAAAAGAGGTTCCCTTCCTGCCTCCCAGCATTGTCACTGGATATTTCCTTACTGGTAATAGGTATTTAGTAGTTCTCCTGCACGATTAAAATACCTCCTTTATTTTATCTATACCTATCAGAATTCTCTCGCAGAATAGAAGAATTTAACTGCAAACTCTTATCCTGAATATTGTCACCTCTTTTCTCCAGGACCCTGATCCTGCAAGGACCATAGCTAAAGCCTTAAAAACTCAGTGTAAAGCCTTAAAAATTCAGTAAGCAGGGTGTGGAGCCATAGCTGGTTCATGAAGGAAAGAGAACATAAGCAAAGCAGCAAGAGGAGGAAAAGACCAGCAGAGGAAATCTCTGGGTACACAACCTGTTTTGAAATAAGAACTAGGGAGAGTTTTTTCCAGTCTTTTCATCACTGTTTTTAAAGGACTGGACATAGACTTTTCCCAGCCTCCTTGCCATGCTGTGCATTTCTTTGGCATTCCTTTCATGCATTAAAAATCAACTTGATCATCTGCATTACAAAACACAAAACGTTGCTTCTCTTTTTTGCATTTATCTCCCTGTAACTTAAATTGTACCAGGGATGCCTTGCCCTGGCACCTGGTTGGCACAGCATCCAGAGAAGAGAGAGCTTCCTTTTTTTCCCCATAACAGTTCATCTTTTAACAGAGTAGGATTTCTGGGCAGGAATTTTATGCCTGTGATGGAATAAACTGCATTAGATCTGTATTGGTTAAAATGCATCAGATTTTCTGCCTGGACAGTGAGAGGGACCTCATCCCTTTTTGCTTCTGAGATTCCATCAGAAGTTTCATTTTCACAAATACTTGGGGCTGGTGGGAGGAAAGGGAAGAAGCAAACCTCACATTGCAAATCAAGAGAGATTTGGAGGGGTTCTTCTCACCTGAAAAATGTTCAGGTTTGTAAAGTTCAAAGAGGAATGATTCAGAATCACTCCCTTTGGTTGAATAGGATGGAGAGTTTTTCCTGTGTTTTGGGTTTTTTTTGGTTTTTTTTTTTTTTTTTTTTTTTTTTTTTTTTGTTTTGGTTTGGTTTTTTTTTTGTCATAAAAAGCCAAAAGGCCAGAGGCAATAAAACAATTTGCAGGAAAAAGTCATTTTTGACAGATAATTCATTATTAAAATTTTGCAAGCCGGGAGCCTAAATTCTTGCATTTTTGCAGATCCAAATAATTTTTGGCTTTATGTGTCAGCCTACTCCCATCGCGGATGTTTAATTTTGACCATAATAAGTTAAACCCTGAACTTGTCATAAAATACTTCTGGGACTCATATCTACTTAAGGCAATCTATTTTTTCTTTTCTTTTTTTTTTTTCTTTTATTTTAAAATTTTAGATATTTTCATCCTGCTTTAGAACAAGAGAAATAATCTACCCATAAGAAATATTCACGTGCTCTGGTCTAGGACCAACAGCACCTGGGGCAGTGGATGCACCAGGTGGAGGCAGATGAGGAGCAGACATCCAGGGACTGAGGGAAATCTGGATGTCTTCTCTCCCAGTTTGCTTCCTGGGCTGTGCTAGCTGCATCCTGATGGCCATGGTTTTAACAAGGTGCTAGGTGCTCCCTCTGGGAAGTTCTTGGTAGCTCCTCCAAGCCTGCTGTGAGGATGTCAGTGATACCATGAGGGATGAAGGGGACAGGCACCAGAGCTGGTCAAGATGTGTGAAGATGGTGAATGTTAGAATTTGTGCACTGAGGCATGGGGAAGAGTTTCCCTCTGTGGTTTGGTGGGGAAGGTCTCATCTCCCTCTGGAGGATCATGGCAAACCTAGGACTGGATCAAGCAAGCTCATCTCCTGCCCTCCATGTCCCTGCCTTACAGAAGCAGGGAATAAATCCACATATTTTGACCTTCCTGTGGTAAATGCCATGGTATCCATCATGACCTATGGCAAAGCTGTATCTGCCCTGATCTAAGCCAATGTCTCCCTTTCCAGTGCCAGGGTACCTGGGCAGAGGAGAGGTGCCTGGCTGACCTGAGATGGCAAAAGAGCAAGTCCAAGCCTCTGTTCTCTGCCTGAAGTACCTCCTGACATGAGTTGTAGTTTCATGGGTTTCTTTTATTACTTACAGAAGAGCTGATGTCCAGATCTGGTCTCACTGCCAATTACCACCCTTGTTTGCTTCATCAGCTCAGTCTAAACTGGCACCAGAGAACAACATCAGAAAGGGCATTAATTAAATCTAGAGTTGCTCTGCTCTGGCAAAGCAGCTCCACAGCTAACAAATGTGCTGAGCTTAGCAGGAGGCAGGAAAAAGAAAGGTGAATACAGCTTTTTGAGGAAAGAGGAGGAAAAGAATTAAAGCTTTGGACTGGTGTCCCTGGTTTGGGTGACAGGCTATTAAAAATGAAGGCTGGGACTTTAAAAGGAACTTTTTGGAGACAGTGAGTGTACTTTGGTGGTTTTAATTTAATCAGAATCCTTTGAAAGCGGCAGCCAAAAATCTGCTTCCTACAAATATATTTGGTTTTGGCAAAGTGAAGAATTCTATTGGTCATGGAGGTTGATTTGACAAAGTCAGGAAAACAAAAGCTGGAGAGAAACTTCCCAAACTGAAGTGTTTGGCATAGTAAAACTACTTAAGGAAGATGCTCCATTTTCCTTGGAAGCTGGTGCAGGCAGTGAGCTGCCTTCTCTGGATGTCTGCTCTTGCTACAACTTTATGAGGGATAAAACACCCTTTCCCATGGCACTTGGCTACTTTTACATCTCTATTTGCAGAAATTGGATGTTTCTCCAAGCAGCATTATTGGAGTTGAAAAGATTCTTCCCCCACCATGTTTTAAGAGGTAATTCAACCCTTGGCTTCTGCACAGGTGTGAAGCAAGGTGGGAGTGAGAGGGGCTGTAGGCTATGGGTCTACAGCCTCATACTTAAATCACATATGGGCCAGCTGATCACCTGCAGCAAATTAGCACCACTCTTCCCTGTATGTTAGTGGCTGACCTGGCTGACACCCATGGGATTCCCACTTAGCACCTGCCCCAGAGTCAGTCTGGATTTTTTTTTTTTTTTTTTTTTTTTTTTTGGTCCTAGGCAATATTAGAGATTAGATCTGGTTCCCATCCATCTCTAATGCTCAGGATATCAGCAGTGGGTTCACAGGATTTATTTGGTTTGGCAAAAAGAAAAGTGATTTTAGTTGGCAGAAACATTGCGTTTCCCCAAGGAAAACGACCCCAGGTTGAATGATGGGTCATTCCAGTGAAAAGAGGCTGAAACTCTTCATGGAAATTATTTTGAAGCTGGTGAATTCTGGTCGTTTGCAAACCCGGTGTTTTTGGCAAGTTCATCTACTCCCCCTCAACTCCAGAGAACACAAAGCCCCTGCTTATCACCTGCTTTGCCTCCAGCATTGCAGCATTTTTCACTTGTTACATTTTCACTTGTTACCCAGTTCCTGAGGCTGCAGGGCTTGAGGGTAGAATTTGGTGATCAGAGGGTTTCTCTAAACACAGCCTGCATTAATCAAGTTTTTGTCAAAGAACCATATAATTCACGGTGTATGAACACACCAGGAGTTCATACAAAGTTTTTATTATTCTCTATTGTCAAAGTAGAACCAATATGTTCTCCAAAAAGAAAACCCTGTAGTTTGTAAATAGAAGAGTTTACACTTCACTGAGGATCAAAGGGGGAACAAACTAGATCAAAAAATACTCCTGTGAATTTGGCTTTCATTTTTCTCCCCAGCCAGCAGCATCTGGCCAAAATTTTGTCTTCTCTCTTTGAACAAGTGCTATTAGAAAGTAAACAAAAAAAAAAACCCTTGCCTTATTGGAAGTGCTTAAACAGGAAATTCATCTTCACATCATTTCCTGGCCAGGAGAACATCGGCTTGAGCAGAGCTGGGAGAAGTGGAGCAGAGAAGTAAGTGCAGAATTGTTTCTCTTTGTCATAAACACCTTTAGGACAGCGACCCAAGAAGAGCAGGTTGCCAGGAGCTGAGGTGGAGAGGATGGCTGATTTGTAACTTTGATACTAGCTACTAAAATTGAGAAGGAAAGGGGAATAAAAGCAAAAGATGTCACAGTTCTGTAACACCGACAGTAACACACAGGTGATGGGTGCTGTCAACATTATAAACTATTTACAGGACGAAGCAGGACTCTGTTTTCTCAAAGAATGCAGCAACAACAACAAAAAAAAAAAGGTGTATATAACATGGTTGGCACCTTATCACAGGGGTAAGGAGAGTGGCCTTCTCCTGAACGTTGCAGGCTCAACTCATTGCAGTCCAGAGGACAGTTCATCTGTCCCAACACACATCCTCCCCCCACACTTCCTCCTTAAATATTAGCAGAGACCAGGCTGGTAGCAGGAATGTCTGGTGTGATCACGGTGCTATTGAGACATTAATAAATGCAAAGTTTTCCCAGGAAGGGAGCACCTTATTCCAAGAAGAGATGAGAGTGGGTAGGAGCTCGAGGGGAAACCTGTCGAGTGCCAACCTCTGGTGCATCTTCTGACGGGCAGTGGCCGCTCACCTGGCACTCAGTTGGGTAGGGTGTCCAGGCCAAGGGATGCAGCATGTTGCTTTGCCCGGAGCCTTAGGTTCTCAATACTGGTTGTTTTACTGTTCAGGCTCGGGAGGGAGCTGGAAGCCTGCAGGATGGGCGAGGACCAGACCTGCTGAGCGTGGGAGAGCGACTGGTAGTAGGACTGACAGTGCAGGGAGCTCAGTGGTGCCATGTTGACGTTCATGCCCAAGTAGGGCATGGCAGACGGCGTCCCCATTTCGAAGGAGGAGTAATGGACCAAGTTGTTGGTGGCTGCCATGTGCTGGCGGAATTGCTCCTGCAGGCGGAAGAGGCTCAGGGGGGAGGAGGAGTAGGAGTGAGTCTGAGACAGGCCACTGCTGGATGAAGGCGTCACCGTAGCACTGATAGGGGACTCTGCAGCAGGAGACAGAGGGGATGGGGTTAATTCTAAGGCCAGGTGCAGGTCCTGACCCACACCCATGTAGGGCTCAGACTGCAGTATGAGCTCCTCTCTTGTATTGGGAGGGTGAAACAGAGGGGTGGTAGCTCGGGAGGGATAAACGTATCTGTTCCGTACTTAGCATCTTAGTTCCTAGAAATGAGGCTGACCTCTTTGCTATGGCTTTCCTGCTTCTGGGCACTGTTTTCCCAACCCTAGCCTAAGGAGAATGTTTTTGCTTTTTTTTCTGTGCTCCTGCTACCTCCTCTGTGGGCCCCTTTTAGTGCTGGGGACCAGAAGACAAGTAGTCTGGGCAGCCTACCTGCAAGGATCCATGCCATGGGGAATAGGAGATGATACCCAACCACCAGCACACCCCCTTGGTATACCAGGTCCTGACACCAACCCCCCCATCAAGATGCTGCTCACCTGCTTAGGTTCACCCTCACCTGCTTTTGGGCTTGCTCTCTTGCAGTTCAAAACCTTGCTGTCCACACCAGGGCTCTTGTCCACTTTAACCTCATCCAAGGTGCTCTTAAACTCCTCTTCTCTGTCAGTCTGGTCCTCAGGGGCAGACTCGCTGGCCGACTGCTCTGAGAGGGTTAGGTTGAGGTCTGCACCCACCTCGCTTGGGAGGCTCTGGACCTTCTCAGTATCTGGGGTAGTGGCCTGGGTCTCCAGCACGGGTGGCTCTGTCTTGCCCTCGCTGTGGCTCCCTTCACAGTCCTTCTGCTTCTGCAGCTGCTCCTTCTGCAGGCTCCGCTGCTTCTTCCGGAATTTGGCCCTCCGGTTCTTGAACCAAACCTTCAATGCCACAAATAGCAAGGGAGAAAACTGGTGAAAAATCCTGCTTAGTGCCAAATTAAGCATAATTCAGCCTGGGAGCTACAGGGGAACTCCAAGTGATGAGGTACTGCAAGCCCCATGTGCCCAAATGTCATTCCACTTTCTTGGGTCTTAGAGCTCTACCTTTTTTCAGTGCTTCTACAAACACAACATATAACACAACAAATACATTTTAAAAAATTTACAGCACTTGCTTAAGCACTTCCTTAAGGCACTTTACTGGTGCTGTTTGTTTGGTTTGTATTTTTTTTTCTAAATTGGTCAAGCAGTTGTGTCCAACCAGAATGTCTTATTGCTGTGGCTGATGACATTACACTGGGTTACAGTACAGTCCTCTGGTATTTTCTAAAACCCTTCAGTTGTAAGTGTAGCAAAACTAAGGAAACATTCAAAATAAATCATTGCAGGCACAGGCTGTTATCTGGGAACTGAATTTAAGGAAGGGAGGGAATTACTGTCTTTTAACTTCAATCAGTAAACATGGCTTGAAAGAAGTATATTTCTTTCTTCTAATACTTATTCACCTCACACTGAAGAACTTGCTATTTAATCTTGAAGCCCAGCAATGCAAGAACCACCCCATCAGCAGGTTACAAAGCACATTGTGTTAATTGCAACTAAAACAAAACCAAAAACAAAAACACAAACAAAAACAAACCTTGGCCTGAGATGTTACAAATATTGACAGTGGTGGAAAAGAGCAGCTGGAATTAGTTGGATTTCTGCTTTTCTGAGAAAGCCAGAAAAGCCTTGCAAAAAAATAAATAAGTAGACTTCTGTTAACGTTTCTGAAATTTTCCCCAAAGAAAGAACAAATGAAAACCAGCGTACACTTCAGACAATCCTAAATTTAAAAAATATGCATGTGAGAATTAAGAATTTTTTTAGCAGATGTGTGACTACAGATGATTTTATCTCCTTCCACCCCTGCCTTTGACAACTTCACTGCCTCAAAATCTTTGCTCACACTGGAAGAATCTTGAAAGCTCAAGGGAGCTGTCAACCTTCTGGGCCATCCACTCTATTCTTTTAAACATCCCCACTCACAAAGCCACAAAATATCAGTACCTGGACTCTGGCTTCAGGTAGGTTTGTGCACATAGCCAGCCTCTCTCTCATCACCACATCTGGGTAGTGAGTTTTCTGGAAGGTTTTCTCCAGTGCCTCCAGCTGCTGGGCCGTGAATGCCGTGCGGCTCCTCCTTTGTTTGCGGTGCTGGGATCCATAACGTGCCTCCAAAATGATGTCTTGAAATGTACAGCCGTTGGAAGACAAGAAAAGTGGCCAATTTAATTATTGGAATTTGTATGCTGACAGTTGAATAAAGCACTTTGTAACACCAGACAAACACACAAAACATTTTTTTTTTTTCTGGGGCTCTAGACTAATAAAACGCACGCATTTTGCTGAGTAATTGAGATGTCCCAGGAGGTAAAATCTCTGACTAAAAAGCCTGTTCTGGAGGGGGAAGCAAGAGGAAACCTCTTTCTGTGACAGATTGGAAACGGTCAAAGCTCCATTGCTAAACGTGCTTGAAATAAGCCAATCTGCTCCGACATCAGTGAGATGGGATGTGCAGATGTCCAGAGCCCAACATGGCATAAGCATCTTTCATTAAGAACCAGGATTAAACACATCCTGGGGAGATTCACCATTATGGCCAGCAGAAAGGCCCAATGTTCTCCTTGCAGCTAAGAGCAGAGCTTCTGCAGGCTGCAGGGCTGATCAGTGGGAAGAGTCCATGCAGCTCAAACCCAGATGCCTCCAGCTCATTTTGTTGGCTGTAGCTGCATCTTCCTAGACCTGCATCTTCCTAGAAATCAGGCCGAGCTGGCTCTTCTTTAGTGTCTTGTATGGAGCTCAGTGTAGTCTTCCAGGCATGATATTGGAAAGCAGTTCTGAGCCTGAGCTCAGGAAAGCACTTAAGCTCATGTGCTTATGTGTGTTTAGCTTGAAGGAATGTGCTTCACTGAGCATGGCCACTCTCCATCCAGCATCTGGGGTGGAAAGCCCAGGCAGGAACCAAGCCCAAGCCCACTGATCCTGAGCCCAGAGCTCATCTGCTGAGCTCTGCTCTGCAGAGTTGCTGCTCAGAAGGTCTGATTCACAAACTGGGCTTGCAAAACTGAGGGCAGAGAAGAAATCGAGACAGGGGAAAATCTGAGGCTCACAGTGAAGGGCTTATTATTTTACCAGAGGCATTATTGTTGCACAACAGTTAGTGGGAGTAGAAAGATCTTAAATCAACGAAAATAAGTTTCTTTAAAAACAACAACAACAAACAAAACCCCCCAAAAATACCTTTTATTATGCAAGTTGGGACATGGTGTGCTACAGCGTTGGAATGAAATAGTCTGGCAAGAGGTTCACTCTCAAAGAGGAAATGCAGAAAGAACTGTGTCTGGTATAATTTTTAATAGAGTTAAGAGTGTGACTTCCAGTAGAAAGGAGGAATGAACACATTAGAAAACAACCTAACAGGGAGAAAAGTGGGGATTATCTGTGTGCTGAGCCAGATGAAGGCTCTTGCTTGCTGTTTATTTGTGCTTTTGCCACGAGCATCGTGGCGTGAATGTAAACGATAAAACAAAACCTGCTGTCAGGGCAGCTCCAGAACCACACAGCCAGGTTCCAAATACGTTGGCTAACAAGTGTAGCAAATCAGCTTTGCACCATTCAAGCATTCCTCCTCCAAACTTCCAGCTGTTTCACTCCAGGTCAGCGTTTGCAGCTCCTTTGCAGGTGACTGCCAAAGCCCTGTGGTTTTGGCAGCCTGGAAAAGATGTGCTCAGGCTAAAGTTCTTTGGCCAACTAAATTACACTGTTGGTGGCACACCAGAGACTTTTGTGTCTGAGGAATCACAGCTCCTCAGGGAGTTAAAACACTGGTAATAGCTGCTGCTTTGGAGGCCAAAGGACTGTCCTCGAAGCACTCAGTGACAGCTCACAGAGCAGCCAGGCGAGGAGAAGGGATGTTCCAGGACAAGAAATTGAAGCTACCCCAAAACATTTTACAAAGCTAACATTTGTGTTTCAAGTACAAGGAATTAGGAGGAAGGACATGGGTTCAACACCCCACCTGCAGGCTGGAATATTCCTGAATTTCTGGAGTAGAGGTTAGACCTAGCAGCTCCCTGGAGGCAGCATTAAGTTTGGGCACTCCAACGAGAGCCAACCAGCAATTACTTTAATGTTTTCACTGTGTTTTCAGGCTTTGTGCAAGAGGGAGAATATAAATTTCAGGTGAGGCTTTGCAGTTACAATCAGAAACCTCTGTTTTCTGACTTAAGGTCATTTGCTTTTGTGCTGCTTTATTCTGAATGTCCCTGGAAGGCAAATAAGATCTATAACCCTGCACTGAAAGATATTCAGAAGTAACAGAATGTGAAGCAACTGCAAAGGAGCCAGCTTGTGGGTATGTAATGCCTACCCCACCAAAGATAAGCAGACAAGGGGACTGTGGGATTTAATTTGGAAAGTCTTCCAATTGGGTTATTAATTTTAAAGATAAGAGGTCAGAAAACCAATTGAATCTCCTGGTCAGGAATGTGAGAACAGGTTTTTTTAAAATTCTATTTTTTTTTTAAATCTCCATCTGCTTTTACTCTAGTTAGGGTCAAAGACATCAAGTCCTTCATGCTCTACTGTAAAAGATACAGAGGTTCAAATAATCTTCCAAGAGATCTTTGTATCTAGAAAAGAGCACCTTAAGACCCAAGATCTGCAAGGCACGTTTCAGTTTGGGACCATTTGTTACCCTGACTGAAAGGGTGAGGGGAGGAGGGGAGGGAAAGCCAGGGGAAGGAAAGAGCCACCCTGACATCACTCTGCAGCAGTAGAACCACTCTGCAGTAGTAGGATTAAAGTCCAGGTCTCCTTGATCTCACTTTAGTTCCCTTTTAATGAGAATGGTAAACTCCAGTTTCACCATGCAGCCATCCAGAGATCCCACAGACCACCAAGTGGTCTGAGCAACCCTGTTAAGGAGGTTATGACTAGCAGCTGGATAAGGGAACACTGATGGCATAAAGTTTCAAGGGTCAGCTGTGGTTCACTGATTCAAAGAGTCCAAGGCCTTAAACACCACAGCTCCATGAACTACCCACCTAGAAGGACCATCCTGAAACTTCTGCATCCTTATTTTGGCTTAAGCCCACACCTCTTAAATTCAGCCCATTAAGGTTGTCTGAGTAGATCATGTTTATCCATCTATTCTAGTCTGGAAGGGGTCAGTCAACTTTTTTGTTTGTTTTTTTTTTCTTTGGTATCAGACAGCTAGAAAGCTACCTTAAAGTAGATGTGTATTGTTTAGATAGTCAGGGAAGACTGATCCATGCTGGGAAGGTCTTTAGAATCACATCCACAGTAACTTTTTGCTCTAGCTATGATATATTGGTTCTCAGGTCTGCTTTGCCATTGAGCATCCAAGCTCTGACCACTTGCAGCAGGGTGCAGCAGTCCATGGGCTGCCAACACTGGAGGGCACGAGTCCCCTCCAGAGCATGACCGCACAGCCAGTGTCTGGGGTCTTATTTTTTGGGTTTTTTTTCCTTTTTCCTGAAGGAACTAGAAAAGCCACGAGTTGTTCTTACCAGCCAGTCTCTCTGCCAGGGTGAGGGCATGCACAGAGGGTCGATAGTCAGGGGCGTGCTGGGCTTGCTGGGCTGCCTGCTGGTGGAGGTTGTACATGGCACTGAGGGAATTCATGGCATGCAGGGAGTACCCATTCACTCCATAGTGCTGCATGGCGACATCCACCTGAAAAACAGCAGCCAGAGGAGAGAGGTTCTTAGGGAATTGCTATTCCAGCTTATCCAGGGGTCTCAGCAGAGCTTTGGAAAAGCTGAGCTCAAATTTAAGCTGGTGCCAGCAAAGCTCCCGTCCAACCTCCCGATTCCCAGCAGATTGTGGGACTATAACCCACTCATGAAATGCTGAAAAAGAGACAGGAAAGATTTTTTTTTTTTACATACCACAATAAATTACTCTATTTTCACTTCTAAAGAGCCAACCTAGCTCTGTCCCAGGATCAGCTGGGGTTTTGTCCTTGTCATCGCCTTCAGTGGATTCTTCCATAAACCCACTGCTATAATGTCAAATGATCTTTCTTCTCTGAACCCACTCATGCATAATTAATTTCCTTACATTTCATTCCATTTTTCTTGAGGTTCTTCTTAAAAAACCACAAATGATACAGAAAAAAAATTAATAATAAAAAATCATGTGGTGTAAAAGCAAAAAAAATCTGTAGCGTAATAAGACCAAAAACATTATGGCTAAAGAGGGAATTAAGGTTTCCAATAAATACTGACATTTCATAGCTCAGTACCAAGGAAATAATTTCAAAAAACTAATGGCTTTTTTTTCTACTATGGACTCTGCATGAAACTTCAAGCTGTTTTTCCTTACAGACCGTCTGTAAAATTGAGTTAATATTGATTTCAGAAGCTGAGTGATGCTTCATTCATCCATGTTATAAATGACTGAGGGCCTCAGGATGCCATTTCTGCAGTTTGTAAGACATTGGAAAGGAAGTCGTGAAACACTTACCATGAAAGAAAAATTTTAAAACACCATTTACATAAGCAAGTCATGGTCTGGAAAGTCAGAGAATTCAGACTATTCAGAGAAAGAGGTCCAGCTGGTATAGTTTAAAAGAAGCAGACAAGTTATCTAGAAAACAACTTAGAAAACAGTTTTGCTCAGTGGATGGAGATGGTTGAATTCCCACGGTTTTAGGAAAAACCTGATGCATTGAGGAGAAAAAATCTGGATAAAAATGATCTGTTGTTTTTTTCTGTAGTGAGGAAAAACCTTCATTTTTGCCTCATTTGTACCATGGAGGAGAGAAGAGGGAGGGCTATAAATGAGTTGATCCCACTACCTGTCATGCTCTGAATTCCCATCCTCTCCCAAACCACCATGATACAGGAAACACAAACACGGAGTGTGCGTTGTGCAACATCCAGAGACCAAGATCTAATTCCTAGGGAAAGGAGAAGAATTCTGTGTTTTAGGGTCTAGCAAAGACCTGGGACATCTGGCTTCACCCTTGTGAGCACCTGTGTGTCATGGTGCTCAGGAATGGAGGAGGGAAACCATAGAGCTGGAGCTTGGTCAAACACCCTGCCAGCTCATGGACATCCTCATCACTCTGCTGTGGTTTGTTTTAACCAAGTGATTTTGTTTTAACCAAGAGATTGTCTTCTGAAAGAGGCTGCAATAATCATAAACCATTCATTTGGGAATTTAGCACTCGGGATCAATCCTGTTTCTCTAAGTCTCTCCTGCTCTTCCATCATCCAGTGCCAAGAGTGCTGGTGGAGGGTGACAGATCCAGGTGTGGTTACACCACACAGACCTGATATACAACATGATGCCACCTTTATCTGTTTCCTGTCCCTGTACACACAGTCCGGATTCATTCTCCAATTACTATTTAGTTTTAGACCCAAAAGAAAGGTTGGTGCCTACCCAACACCTACATCCCAGCTCATGCTGCAAAATGTCACACATATCCCTGTGGTCCATGGAGAATGTCACATCTTTTTCTACCACATCCTATATAAAAGTATAAAGGGAAAAAAAACCCTGCCTCCTACTTCAAAGTACAGGCAGACAAATTTATATAAATAGCTGACTTATTGAAAATAGCATTTAAGGGTGCCTGAGACATATTTTTTATCTAGTTCTGTAAAGCAGGGGAAATTGGTTTATAATATTTAGGCAATTAATTCTGATTTAATTTTCAAAATGTTTCATTTTAAAGCTTACCCAAGCTCAATTTTTAGACAAGCAAAGACATCCTGAAAACAAAATAACCTTCATTTATACCCTAGCAGGAGAGAAAGCTTATGCTATTCTAAGATGAATCACTGTGAAAAATGATGCTTTTGTTGACCAAAACACAAGAATGCCTCATTTCTACTCTAATCAAGCTTAGGGAAGACCTAAACAATGCCAACATTGCTTGCTTGGTGTCTGATCAAGGTGAGGGACTTCACATGCCAACAGATTTTTGGCATTTGTATTTTCACCTTGATGGGAACACAGCAAAATCTCCAGCACGTTGCTTTGCTGGACCGCCCAGCTTTGCTGTCTGTGAGCATCATGTCCTAGTGACATGTGCCATTGAGGTGGCCACAGGGGACATCTCCCATCACCTGGGGACACCTGCAGGACCCCAACCCTGGCTGGTTCTGGCAGTATCTGCAGCACAGCCTTGCATTAGTTCCTTTCTGAAGAGCCCAGCTCAGCCTGCAGCAGAGCCCTCAGCATGCATCAAGTTGGTCCCCATCAACAGCCAGAAGGCCACAGCTCCCCAGAGTGTTGCTCTTTGCTTCACTTTCAGAATTCAGGAGCAGGAATGGCTTTTCTGGACAATGCCAGCAGAGAAACAAGTTTGCACCTCCATTTCACCTCTTCTCTTCCCACTCCTTAACTTGTGAACCAGGTTGCTGGGTCCACCAGTTTTGGCTGGTGGGTTGGAGGTCTCAAAGCTTCTTAAGTTCCTGTGTGTTCTGTGAATACCATTTGAAGACACAGAACCTGTTAAGTGCCACAAGCTGCTGCCAGAACTCTTCATTCTTAACAGATGCTGAAGAATCCACACAGGGGCTCAGCTTTGCCAGGAGATACGTGGGAGGCCAAGGGGCTTTGATTCTCCAGCTCCCAGAATCACCCATTTCTTCTCTAATCCCCCTCAGATGCCACAGGCTGTGTACCAAGGGAAAAGTGTTTAAAGGAAAAGTGAAGAGGGGAGTTTTCCTACACTAGATAATCTTCCAAGGACACTGCCAGTGATGTTGTGCCTGAAGCCCCATGTTTCCACTGAAACACTTGCTCCAGGAAGATTTTGGTTTATTTGATTGTTAAAAGATGCTCTTATGTGCTTGTGTGTCTGATTAAACTCTTCTGGATGGCCTAGGAGAAATCACATGAATTTAAAAGAGGGAAAAAAAAAAAAAAAAAAAAAAAGCAGAAAAAAAAAAGACTTTATAGTGATGGATTCATGAAGGGGGTCAATACCCATCACAGCTTCAGTGGTAACTACCTGGTGTGCTGCAGTGCAGACAGCAGGCAGAACTCCCTGCCCACTTGTGCAGCAAACCTATCATCCCAATCTCAGAATAAAAAATGAGAGAAAACCAGGTATGTAACATTTACTGAGTGAAACTGTTCAGCCTAATAAGCAAACTTATCTGAGACCGCAAGCAGCTCCTGTTTAACTGTCAGCTCTGAGCACACTCCAACCCCAATAAATTAAATATTTAAAAGACATCATGCAGCAATTTTTTTTAATGGAGAAAGCAATTCATCAAGCCACTGCTGTGTTTCACAAGCTGTCGAATAGTGCTTACACTGGTTAAAATAATCTTTATATTTCATTAAGCAACCAAATAAGCTGATCCCTTCCCACTGGCTGTATAGATGGTTTTAATTTTCAAAATCTGAAAATGCATCTTTTATGTCTCTGGGTGGCTGGAGGGCCTCAGGAACAGCCAGGAAGAGGATGAGAGCAAAATCTGAGCTCCTGCTTTGTGGAAGGGTACAGGCTTTAGGAGCTGTCAAGACAGCTGAGGAAGTAACCTACGGTCTCTGCTGAAAGAAGAGGGATGCTTCACCCTGGTTTTGTGCAGAGGCTGCTGAAGAGTTGAGTGAGGGAGAAAGGAGATGGGAGCTGAGAAAAGGTTCTAGAAAACAGTGAGAGGAATAATCTCTGTATAGGGTGAGGCTACCCTGGGTTTGCCCCTGCTGAGAGCCTCCGAGGTGGTCCTGCAGAGTTCCCCTTAGCTTTAAATGCTGCTGGAGATGAGAAACCCAGGTTTCTCCAGCCTCTGCATTAACCAGTGGCTGGGCAATGCAGGTTTCTGCCCATCCCAGACTAATCCAGAGAGCAGACCACTCTTTATTCAGTTGTTCAATCTGATGCAAACCAACTTGTACATCTACCAGCCAGGGTCAGGAATCCCATTATCCTGAAGCAGAGCTGCATTGCTCCTGGCACAACACATCTCCCACCTGCCCCTTTCCAGCAGTGGTCCCCAAACCCCAGGTTCCCATAGTTACCACATCAGAGGGGTGCAATTTATTGTCTATGGCTTAACAATTCAGTATCCAGGGAAAATTTGGCCCTGGGCTAAAGTACTATCAGCACTGGATTCTCAACTTGGATAAAAGGCTCTAAGTTTCCCTACTTATCTGGCAGCCAATTTTGGACCCATGCACATAATTCTGTCCTGAAACAGGATGTAAAAAGGAGAGATGCACAAATTTCCCTGCCTGGTTAATACTACTGTTCCTAATGGTTTGTGAATGTGTGGAACTGAAACAGGTGTGAGAACAAAACACCTTTTAAAAATGAGATACTGAAGTTTTCAGCAGAACACTTGGTAACAAAACATAGTTGAAAGTAATTCCCCCTCTCTCAGGGGAAAAAAGGGAAAAAAAAAAAAAGAAAAACACCAGCCACAAAACCCACCCTGGAGCCGTATTAACTGTGACCAAGAATTTGAGATTAGGGACA
Organism: Heliangelus exortis; assembly: GCF_036169615.1. Taxonomy (NCBI): domain Eukaryota; kingdom Metazoa; phylum Chordata; class Aves; order Apodiformes; family Trochilidae; genus Heliangelus; species Heliangelus exortis. Next base: position 8,970,271 of record NC_092429.1, on the reverse strand, counting down.
TTGTCTGCTTACTCCTCTCTTCATTTTACCTCCTCAGTCCCCCCTTCATTGCTTCATTGATCTGTACCTGGCCTCACCTGCCAGTCACACACAATGCCTGGAATAAAACCACAGAACTGACAAAACTCATTAAGGGAGAAAAATATCGATCCCTGCAGCCTGCAAGCTCAGGTGTCACTTGTGCTGGCCACAGAGCCTGTGTCAACCCTGAAAAGCTTTTCCCCACTCTGAGCTGTCCTGGATAAGGACATCCACAACAGCTCCATGTGCTGATGCTGCTCTAGAGGAAAGGAATTTTAAACAAAAAGAGTGGTTTTGCTCAAGTGCATTTATCTGGGAATAAGGCTGGATAAATAAGCAAACATCAGTGGGCAGGATGAATTTGAAACTGGATGTAGGACTAAAAGCTTTGCAGAAGCTTTGAACCATTTTTTTCTTTCCTTTCAATTGGTCCCCCCCAATACTGAGTCATCCCAAACTCAGAGAAGTACTGGGGTTAAATTCACTGGCCTACAGAAGATGCTCAGGTGCCATCATGAAGAACAGGGAAACAAAGCCTTTGAGGTCAGAGCTTAAGAAGAGTAAATATTTTTTAGAGGAGAAAAGAAAAGCAGGCTCTGGTATCCTCCTCTGTGGGATGTTACATTATCATTTCATTAAACCTTTCAAAAAAATGGGGGGAGTAGGTGATGGTGAGGGTTATATGAGGCCTTCTTTACATGAAAAATAAGCTGCACTGAAAGTTTACATTTGGATTTTGACAACTCATTGGTAGAAATTAATTTTAACACCTCAGTTCATTTCTGATAAAGAGGGATTCACCAGCAATGCATTTGAAGTTTGGAAAATTTTAGCACCACCTTGGATCTCTGCCCTGATGCAAGACAAGCTAGAGCATGAGAAAAGCATCAGTTAAAAAAAAAAAAAAAATATATATATATATATATATAATAAAAGGGGGTAAAAAGGAAAATTGCAGCCCTCCAGCCCCAGTGCCTCCTTGAAAGTGCTGCTTGTGCAAAGCACATGAACCCAACACTCACTACAAATGGGAATAACAGCAAATGGCTGGGGTAAGAGCATCTCTCCTCTTCTGCTGGGAATAAGCATCATTGAAAATAAAATCACAATGAAATATTCCCCCTCACTTCCCTCCTGGAGCTGTTCTGCTTTCTGATTTTATGCTTAGAGTCCTTATTCAGAACTACTTTAAATCAGCAAGATAAATAATGAATCTCTGTTTTTGCTTACCTGACAGTCTAGGAATACAGGCTCACTCCATACACACACATTGGATTTGTACATATTTGGTACTAAAGAAATTACATACCTGGGAAGTTCTAAATAAATGATCCTTGCAAGAGGTTTTCTTCAATTTTTTTTTTTTATTTTAATTTTTATTCCTAAGTCTTTAAGATATATACAGACCCAAAATCACGGAATATAATAATCAGCATGTTATAAATCAGTTTTGTTCCTCATGTGAGATTGCTGAATGTCTAAGGAATGTCTGCTGTCTGAATGTCCAAGGAAAAAAAATCTCACCTTTGTAGTGGATGAAATATAAAAAATGTGAAGTACTGGAACATATAATATTTTCTCATTCAAACACCAAAGTTTGAGAGCAACATGCACCATAAAAACAGGCTTCCAAAGGAATACTCTCATACCTGAAATTATGGAATTGAGAAGAGGTCTCAAAAACAAAAAAAGAAAAAAAAAATTTCTAATTTTCTTGCAATATTTTCACACCTGTGTAAATCTCTTGATTTAAGTATAGTTCATTTCTTAGCAGAGAGTAAGATCTTCATTAAACCTTGTCTGGTTGAATGAGTTGCACTAAAAGCAAAACCTGCCTGATTACACCAATTCTCACAGCTCACCTTCAGCTTCTGCTGCTGACCTTGGTATAAATAAAAAAAGATCTTTTCCTTAAAATCAGAAAGTTTGCTACCAGCTGAAACTTGGAAATATTTCCAGTTAGAGACAGTGCCACATTTTTTGGGTGGACCTTGTCAAATGATCAACTCTGTCAAGGCTGTATTGCTGAAGGGAGCAGCAGCTACATTTGTAATGCACATTTATTTGTAGCTGAAGCATAATAAGATGTGAGGAGAGTTTGTGAGTTTTAGAAAACAAACCTCGGAGCCTCCTGAGAGGTGAGGATGTTGCCTTGTAGGGTGCTTCAAACTTGGACACCAGGTTTCGAGTGACTGGATTAATAGGCCCTGGCTGACAGATATAACCTTCATTAGCAGCTGTGATTTTTTTTTTTGTTTGTTTGGTTTGGTTTTTTGGGTTTTTTTTTTTGGTTGGTTGGTTGGTTGGTTGGCTTTTTGTTTTTGTTTTGTTTTTTTGTGAAACCATCATTCTCCCTTTCCTCAAAGTCCTGAGAAACAGAACTCAGTGACCGATTAGACAGTTCCCAGCAAAAGACTTCGCAGTGCCTGTTTGCAGAGGCAGCTTTGAAGGGCAGGGTCCTACATAAAATAAAAGAAATGCTTCAAGTCCCAGCTTTTGAGAAAGGAATAAGTTTTAAGGCTTGGAGCCCAGTGATTTGCAGCACGGAGCCAGGATTGGGATCACTGAAACATCACTGTGGTGCTAAATCTCTTGCTTGCCGTAATTTACCCAGGACAGTTGGTGCTCACAGATCAAATCAGGGTAACTGCACCTCTCTGCTCCCCACCAGACCAGTGCTCAACCCTCAGTAAAAGCTCTTGTAACTGATACTGAAGGATAAATATTTTCCTGGGTAAATAAAAAAAGCTTTTAATACAATCACCACTTCGGCCCTAGTTTCAGGATCTCTGCTCAGCTCAGTCAACAGCATAAAAACGCCACCACCCTAATAATAAAAAAATCACCCATGCCATTTAGATTTCTTAAGCTTAACATAATAAAGAAAACCAAATCTTCCAGCCCAGACCAAACCCGAGGAAACCGAGTACCCACAGCCCAGCTCTGCTGCTGCACACTCCATGTCAGAGGATGTGAAGAGCTCCAGCATCCCACTGCAGCTGGGTTCCCACGTACCTGCACTCCCATCTGCTCACACCTCCAGACCTCACAGCACCCTTTGCCTCCAGGCTGGCTCTGGCTTCAGGACTCAGGGTAACCTTAAAGGGCTGTGCAATCAAACTGCTGAATTCACAAACAGCTGGAACTGTTTAGCTTGGGTGTTTATATGAAAAGGAAAAAACAATCCAAACCCAAACAACAACGACAATAAAAAACCCCCAACCGAACAACGACAGCAACAAAAGCATAAGAAAAAATAAAATTTAAAAAAAGCCACCAAAAATTTGTTCTTTCCTCCCTCACCCATTCCAAAACAAGCATGTTTCTGGCTTAGCTGTATTTGCACAGGGTTTGTCTGGCTCAGCTCTCACTTCTGCAAAAATGGCTTTGCCTGAGAAGCATAATTCCATTCGCCCTAATGCTGGCAAAGGGAATTTTCCAAATTGGACGATGGTCCAGGCTTCCCAAACTCTGCCCATCAGTGCTGCTGGCAGCAGGAGTGGCTGCTCACTATTTGCTCTCTGCCCCCAAAACAGCTTTGCCTTTTGCAGCGTATTTGGCTGCAGACCACTTGCAGGAGCAAACTGGCTGGCTTGAGGGCAGCTCCTTGGGGCTACTGCTGAGGGTTCAGAAATCTCCAGTGTCCCTGGAAGAAGGAAGAATATCCTGGAGGATTTTACCCAGGGCATGGTCTCATCAACAAGCAAGGATCTTAAGTTCAGTGTCAAAATAAGTTCAGCCTGTGACATTTAGTAACCAATGTTTGTCCCAGCACCCCTGTCTGTCCCAAGCACCAACCCCACAACACTGATCTTACCTCCTAGCCCTGAGCCCTAAGGACAGAGATCCATCACTGCAAGAAGCACTGGCTGCAGAGAGCCCTGGCAGATAAGCTGGGTAAGGATTTGCTGAGGTAAAGATGTTCCCTCCTGCTGTTCTCAGGTGCTGCCTGGTCCAGGTACTCCCAAGCGTGGTACCTCAGCTGAGGTGCTGGACTCCAAGGGCAGCACATACGAAGAGGCATGGAGGGAAAGCAGCTTCCCACCCACCATCACTATTCATCAAGTAAATATAAGATTGAGCCTTATGTTCTGGGTGTGAAGCTGGAGGCACACAAGATGTGCTCCACAAGGAGGAAAGAGCAATGGGGTTTTGTGAGATGCAAAGGTCTGGGCTGCATCATTGGAGTTTGACCCACTTGGCACAAATTGACTTCCCTAGGTGCTGGTTAGCTGAAAAGCTGTGGTGCTGTGGCAACAAGTGCAGTTTCACTTGAACCTGATTTTGGAGAGATCTAAAGAACCACCAAAATTTGAAGGAGACAGAAGCTGAGAGCCTGGACCCAGGATGTTTCTGCAAGTACAGCTGAACCCTGGGTTTGCTCCTGCAGAGGAGGCTTTCAGCACTCTGAACAAAATACACGGTGGCAACTGCATCTGCCCACACTGAGATCAGCTATAAGACAAAATGACAGAAGGATCCTACCTTAGTCAAAACCAAAAAATTAAAAAAAAAAAATCCTGAAAGGCAGCTCCAGCAAGCGATGGAGTTGTGGACACTTTTAATACCTTAAAAGAATAAGCAAGTTTTGAGTTTTCCTGTTTTATGAGTGATACCCTTAATTTTCTTCCTATCGTTAAAAAAAGCTGTTTGAACTTAATGATTTAGGGTTTTTTTAATAAGGAAGGGAGAAGACTTGTGCCACCTTAAAGCAGTGCCACGAACTGGAATTAGCAGCAGGAGTGCCAGGGGCTGGGGAGCAGGGCGGGTGCACTTAGTGCTGTCTTTCCCGTAAGCATTTGGATCCATACACTGAATTACGCTCAGCTGCCAACATAAGCAATAGATTTTGGCCACCAGCAGGTGATCCGAGCTTTAAAGAGCTGTGGCAGAGCAGAGCAGAGCAGCTAAATGTCTGGTGAGATGTGCAGCCCTTCAGCAGAATCACGTTTACCCAGCTGGGGCTTACACGTGCTACGAGCACACAGAGCTGCTGCCTGCTTGCTTTCCCCTGGTGCTCAGCACGGTTGGTACCAAGCAGCTGAAAACACGAGGCTTCTGCAGGCAAGGAGAATTTTCTACCCTGAGATCCATCAGCTCACCCCTCTCAGCCCAATTGTTTCTCTTTTTTTGGAGGATCCCAGTGGAGTTCCCAAGCATCATCCAGGCACCCACCTCATACTTTTAACATCAGGACAGCTGAGAGCAGCATCTCTGAATGTTTGCTCCAGCCACACAGAGGCTGCAATTGGTCCTACAAGAGTTATGCCAACAGCTATGGGGAAGAAATCACATTTACACTGGGGCCCACCCACAACTTCTGGCTGTAACACCCATTTGTCACCCTTTGGAGAACTGTTGGTGCCCCCCAGTCTCAACCCTCTCTTTGAATATGCCTTTCCAGGAGGTGTATCTGCACCAAACATGCTTTAGAAATCATATAGGGCCTGATCCAAACTCTGATGAAGTCAAAAAGAAAGAAAAGGGGGAAAAAAATCACTTTCAGTAGCTTTTGGATTGGAACAGACTGGTAGGAAAAGACTCATGGTCTGGCTAACCATGAATTGATTCCTGGATATTTAGTTGCATTTCAGGACACTGCACCCTGTTTTCAACAAGCAGATGTGGATGCACATTTCCCTAGAGTAGGTAAATTTATCAGTAGCTGTTTAAGACTGGAAAATTTGGGCTTTACTGAATCCATGCTCTCCAGTATTATCCCTACTTCAATGTTCTCACCAAATGAAGCAAAGTAGCTCTAAACATTTTTGTTCTGACGTGAGTGGTAGAAATCAGCACTGAATCTTTAGAAAGGGCACAAACCAGATTGATGTTCTTCAGTGCCTCAACAGAAACATTTCCAGCTGAATTTTGGGATGCCCCTGAAAAATCACTGTAAGAATAATTGACATCTTGGAAAAAAAAAAACATGGGCTACTTTGAGCTAAAGGGTTTACCCATTGCTTCACCAGCAAATCCAGTAGGTAGCCACATGAGAGGAGCCTGGTCCTTCTGTGCAGCACCTTTGTTTTGGCAGGGCTGGTTGTGATGGTGACAGAGAAGAGACACTCTTCACCCTGGCTTCTGTTCTTCCAAAACCCCTTTTCCCTAGTGAAGCATTCTTCTAAAGGATAGAGATAGTGGAAACAAAACACACTGCAGTCACTCCTCATACAACAAGATCATGCAAAATTTGCCTGACCAGCCCTCTCTGACCTGTGGGAAACTCATCTCATTCTGTTTCTTTAATGCCAGTAGTGGCCCCCAGCACAGAGAGGAAGCAATATCTGCCCCAGGTCTATGAGACAGAGCTGTATCTTTGGAGACAGCAGTAAGGTCGCTGCAGGAGCCTGATGAACTGTGCAAGCACGAGGAGAATGTCCCGTTTAGATGTCAAAATATCTTTAAATTAGCAGGGAAAGCTGGCAAAGACAATCTAAATTGGCTGTGTACTGATGGTATGATATTGGACATATTTTTGCATTGAGTACACTGGTGTAATTTAATAAAAACTCTCATTGGTCACGGGGTAAGACAGAGTTGAAGTCACTCTTACCCTTTCAGGAATTTTCTGTCTTTACGGTTTCTAGTTAGAATGGAAAAACTGAACTTAGAAACACGATCTGAAAGCCAGAGTGTTGTAGGTCCAAGTCTCTCTGGCTGGGGCAACAAGGAACAGGGATTGACTTACATCGCCTTACTCATGGGTGAAAAAGGAAAGCTAAACAGTCAAGGTGCCAGTTCTGAGATGAGGCTGAGTGAAACATGAAACAGTGAAACTGTAGATTCTCCCTACAGCCCAGACTAAAACCGACTAGGGAGGGTATAAAACCTCTCCTCCATCCTGCTCTCCCTAGGACAGGGAGACAGCCGCGTCTGTACTGAGACACACCGTGGGGTTCAGCCTTTTCCCCCCCACGGAGGAAACAACTCACACTCCATACGTGGTGAGGAACACAGACAACCCGGCTGCTTCGGGCCAGTTGTCCACAGCTTGGGAACTCGGAAAGGGGAGGAAAAAAGCAGCAGGGATCGCTTGAGAATCTGGGGAAAGGGGGTGCTGGAGGTCACCTCGTTGCACCCCGGTCAGGCTGGGAAGCGGCCGGCGGCCCCTCCCGCCTCCGGGACCTGCAGCAAGAGGGTCCCCACCGGAGAGGAGGAGGCAGCAAAGAACGGAGTTCCCTTCTTTTTCCTTTTGTGCTCCGTGCAGAGGTGAGAGGGGGAAAAGAAAAAAACCAAAACCAAACAAACAAAAAAAACCCCAAACAAACAAAACAAAAAAAAACCACACCAAACCAGCCCTACAGTCCTGCCTTAGGGAAAGAGGGAGGCTACTTCACACAAAACTGTTATCCATTAACATCCAATTATCACTTGGTCCAAGCCATTAATTATAAATCAGCCTCCTAATTGGGATAATTAGCTCTCTGCTACTTAATGTAGTATGACTGATGCGTTTGGAAAGAAGGTAATCACTCCATTTGTTTAGCGCTAGGAGAACAAATCCAACTCTCATGGTTTAATTTCAGCCTTAGTCCTCATGCCCCCCCACCAACAACCCCCACCCCGACCCCACATCAGCATTAAAAGCTCTTTGCAGCCCCATTAATTGTTTGGGAATCAAGGCGGGGATGAGCACACGCAGCTCGGCGGGGCTTGCGGGAGGGTAGCCCCCAGGCCAGGGATGCGACAGGGCCCACCGCTTCCCCCCCTCCCCTTGTGGGGGGCCAGGGGGAGGATTGCTGGGGTTAATTGGAGGGGATGGGTTTGAACCCGAGTGCAACCCACAGGTGCGACCGCTCCGGAGGTAGTTGTGGGAGGGGGGGCTCCTCAGCACTTCGCATCCCTTCACCACTTTTCGAAACCATTTCGGGGAGAGCTAAAAAAAAAAAACAACTTTCCTTCTTCCTTTTAATTTTTTTCCCCCCCTCTCCTTTGCCCCACTTCCCCTGGATGTCTCATTAATGCCGGCTGCTCGGCGAGCTGCCGATAGCTGCGGGACATGATTAGATATTTATTACTGTCATTTACATGGAAAACTTGAGCTAACCAAGTGGAACTGGAGGGGGCCGCCAGAGGGGACGGAATGGGGCAGAGGGTGGAGATTTTTTTATTCCCTGCCGCTGGGAGCGGAGCCCAAGTGAGGAACACGGCTGGTGCGGGGGCAATCCCGCAGAGCCCCACGACCCCCGCCCCCGTAAGGATGCGGATTTTAGGCCGAGCCCCCCCCGAGTCCCAGAGTTGGGTGCCGCTTCTCTCCTCCCGCGTTTCGTTTAGAAAGGAATTGGGCAGCGCATCCAACCAGGAAACGGAGAATATTGCCTCCTCCCTCTTTTCTGCTGCCGGGCTCGCCGAGGCGACCCTCGGGAACAGCAAGGACTCATCCCGGGATGCGCTGACCCCTGCCCGCCCGAGGTCCTCGCCTGGAAATAATGAAAAGAGAGGCCGGGAAAGCCTCTGGCCGCGGAGGCCCTCAGGGCTCCGGGTGAGACTTTTCTTACCCCTTGTCCCCCCAGACAAACAAACATAATAATAATTAAAAAAATTAAAAATGGGGCAGCCACGACGGGTATCACAGTCAAACCCCATCCCCATCGGAGGAACTTCTCTGAGTTCCTTGCTTTCAACTAGAGGAGCCGTGTCTGCCCCCTACCCATGAAGACGGGACCCCCTCCCGGGAAGGTCACCCTCGCCCTTTCCTTGCCCCCTGAAGGGGGGATAGTTCCCCGGTGCCTAGGGCAGCCGGTACCGAGTGCGGACACGGACTTTTTTCGGCTCGAAGTGCTGGCTGCGGCTGACACCCCCGTCCTCCCCCCCCCCCCCCCTTCTCTATCTGTTATCCCATGGCCCGAGGGGCAACTGTGGCGGAGATGTATGAGGTTTCTCGCGGTAAAAATATGCATGCTGATCCCCATTTGGTTAGCCCTATAATGGAGGTGTAAATAGGTTTCGACTGCGAAGCCCTTAATTTATCAAGCGAGCCTGACAGCGCAGGTTCGGGATTTATATACCTCTTAAAGAGTGAGAGCAAAGGGGGAGGAGGAGGGTGGGGTGACACAGACTACTCCCCAGCTCCTTGCAGGCCGATCCCTGTCCGTTTTGCAGAATAACTTCGCAAAGGCGTTATGTGTGGAGATAATTTTCCCTAGGAAGGTTTCCTAGCGCTGCCGCAGTTTTGTCCTGTCTTGCAGTCTCTTCCGCACTCAACTTCCAGCGGCACCAGAAAAAAAAAAACCTCGCTAGAGCTGCCCCCCCGCAAAGTGGGGGCTGCCGCCCGGCTTCCCCCTCTCTCCCTGCCCCGCTCGGGGTGGTTTCTGCCCCCGGCGAACTCTCACTGGGCTGTGCGGCTTATTAAAGTATCATTCTGAAAATGAAAATGAAGGGGAAAACTGCGCTCTCGGAGTAAGTAAGGGCAGACGGGATGGATGCGCGCCCGCTCCCCCCCTCCCTCCCCGCCTCTTTCCACTGAGCGGGATCTCACCCCTTTCTTCCCCGGCAGCTGTCGAAACCCACACCGGAGCGGGCCCACGGGTCTAGCCCACGCCATGTCTTGTGTGAGCGACGCCCTTGCCTGTAGTTGGGGTTTTCCTTTTTTTTTATTTACTTTAAGTGTAGTATACTCCAAATAAAGAAAAAAAAAAATTAAAAAAAAGGAAACAGATGGGGATGGAACTCACGCTGGAGCCCAGGCTGGGCTCCCCCTACTCCGCGCATCCCTGCCAGCGGCTCCTCCGCCGGGCTCGGAGTCTCCCGACAGAGAGATTGCCCCACCTGGCAAAGAAACCCCAAACTCCTTTGATTTCAACCCCGCATCCCCAGCCGGAGCGGCGCGTCCCGGGGGTGCAAGGAGGGGGGAGGGGGGATTCTTACCTGGGGCGGCGGCGCAGCCTCCCGCGGGCGCGGTGACACGCGTGGGAGCGGCGCTGGCCCCCGCCCGCCCTACTCCATCCGCCCGCCGCGCTGCCTGCGCGCTGCCTCCGCGCCCGGTGCAGCTGCCATCTATCTACCAGGAGGCAGCATTGAAGAAGGATTTTTAAAAGGAGCTTCATAGCGACCCGGGAGCTACCCAGCAAGATTTTCAATGGTCCTTCACCCTGTCAATCAAAATGGGGCTGCTGATACAGCCCCCCCGCCCCCCAAAGATTTCTTACCAGTCATTTACTCCAAGCTGAGGTGTAAACGCCTAATTAAATCCCTCGGAGCGGATGGGCTAGTGGAGGGAGGAGGGCTAGACCCAAGGCTGGTGGTGATGATGGGGTTCGTAAGGCACAGGGGAGGGAAGCCATGCCTTCCCCCACCCCTCTGCTTAGCACCAGGCTGGAGCAGACCCTAAAGTTTCCTTCTCCCTCCGTTGAGATGGAGTTCCCCTCTCTCTCACTTATGTGGAGGTGCTGGTGAGAGATAATCTCTCCCAGCGTTAATTATAGAGCGCTGGCAGTCCCCCTACACTCCTCCTTGCCCCACTCGCTGTCCGAGCTTAGCCTGCTGCACCCCGCGGCTGCTCCTTAAAACGAAGAGGGACCACGACATAGATTGATAAAGTTAAGACTAATGGAAAGAGCCCGGAGGAGCGGGAGGCGGCGGGTCCGCATCCCGCATCCCGTTCCGTCGGGGAAGCTCCGCTCCAGCAGCCGGGAGCACAGGGGCAGCTCCGCAGGTGCCGAGTGGAGTTGGGGGCTACAGGGAAGGCAGAGGGATGGGAAAATGGGGCAAGGAGGGAGGCCACGAGGCTTCAGTGGAGAGAGAAGAACTAGTTACTGCTTGCCCTCGCTTTACAATTTTTGTTTTTTTACTTCCCCCTGAAATATATTTTTAATACATAAAAAAGAGGAAAACTAGTTTGGGATGGGTTTTTTTGGTTTTTTTTTTTTTGTTTGTTTGTTTGTGTGTTTTGTTTTTCCCCTTCTCTCTCCGCGGGATTTTCGCAGGTACCTTCCCGTCCAGCGGTCGGGATGGTTATCTGGCGGAGCTAACTGGAGAGGTGGTTGTGTTTGCTTTTCAGCTTTGCCATGCCTTCGCAGCAGAAAGAGCAGTTTAAAGCCTTTAGAGAGATTGCTAATAGATGCCAGCTCCTTGCCTTTAGATTTTCTCCCAGCCCAGGAGGATTTAGGATGGGATTGGGAGACGAGACGCCATTTCAGGCTCCAAAACACCCTGTTTTAAAATGACTGCGGGTAAGAGGATTAAAACAATAATACCCTTCTCTTCTTGAAGGTTTTTTTTTTCCCCTCTCTCCCTCCTATAGAAAAGATTTCTTCTCCCAGAGCAAAACCGTTTAGACAGGAATTAAGGGAACAAGAAAGAATAAGAGGGGGGGAGAGGACCTTTTAATTTGAGCTTGATATTTTGTACAAATTCTGACAAAAAAAAATAGAAAAAGAAAAAGAAAAAAAATAAAAAAAGGGGGTCGATCAGTCTCAGGACATCAGAAGGCTCCAAGTGCCACTTTCTTGTATTTATTTTTCTTGTATATATGTATGTATAAATATATGTATATGTATATATATTTATTTGTTCCCAGAGGTTAGGGGGTACCAAGTGATTGTCCCGGGGAAGAGCAGGAGGAGGTAAATCTATTTAAATCTATTCCAATCTATTCCAGCCCTCGCTCCGCCAAAGCCCCGCTTGCTCCCCGGGAAGGAGGGGAGCCCCGGCACTGCCTTTCCCCGCAACCTCTAATTAATAACCACTCGCTTCTGCCCAAGAAACCGATTGGGTGAAACTCGGCGCTTCGATTGTCCTTATCACGTTTTTCGGGGTGCCTTGACCGGTCTGGGCTGTGCACCAAACCACGAAGCCCACGGGGCATCGTCCTCCTTGCTTTTTTTGGGGGGGATGCCCCTTTCCCCCCCCTCCCTTCCTGAGTTTGGGACCTGCACCTTCCCTCCTCCGCTAATCACAACGAGGTGAAAGGGGGGACAGGGGGAAGCAGCCAGGCGATGCTTCGCAAAATTCACCGACCCCCCTGGAAAACCCCCCCTCACCCTCCAAATCCTGGCTGGCAGCAGCCCCGCGAACCTGTAGCTCGCAGAGCCCCGGGCACAAACCCTACCCCGGGGCTGCAAAAACCTGCTCAAATGGCCACCAAACTTTGCAGGGCTCTTTTCGTTCAGTGCAGCAGGGAAGGGGCTCCCCGTGTGCCGTGGCGGGGGTGGGTGGGGGGCAGTTGTTTCTGAGTTGCCTCTTGCAGCCCAGACACAAAACTCCAAGCCCTCCAGCCCGCGATTTCACCATTGTCTCGCATTTCTGCTCGCTGAGCTATTAAGCACGGGAGATTTTGTGATTGCTTCGATGAAAAAGCCTTAGTTTTAATTCCCCTCTTTACCTCCACTCCCCCCCCCCCCCTCAAGCCCCCAAAGAATTCACAATAGTTTCTCTCTTTCCGAGCTCTCCAGCGCCGGGATTTCTGTTGTTTAATCAGCCCCTATAAATAAATATCAGCTCTTAATTCCGCGCGTCTTTGCAGAAACGAGTAAATAGCGCGTTTAGCGCAGCTCGGAAAAAGTAAGCCCAGTTTGTCCGCAGAACTGATTTATTGCATTTACCCCCCGCCCCGAGGTATCGATGGGAGCAAAGCATCAGGAAACGGGCGCGAGTTGTGTGCGATTTACAGGGGTTTCTTCTCCAAAACGCGGCGAGCCAAGGGAGGGATGCGGTTTGAGCAGGAGGGCAGGAAGCCCCGACTAGGGGCGATTTGCATTGGGGGGGGGGGGTCCCCACTACCTTTTCCCCCACAACCAACACCGTCACTGGTCCCACTCCCTTCCGAGATGCCCCGTCCTCCCCGGAGCACCGCAAACTTGCTGCCGGCACCGGGTCTATCAAGAAACCTCGGCTTGGCTATTTCCACCGCCGCCAAGAAAATAAAAACAATGACAATATTAAAAAAGAAATATGAAAAAGAAAACAAAACACGAACAAATACATTAAAAGAATTAAAAATTAAAAAAAAAAAAAAAGGGGGGGGAGAAGGGAGGGCAGAAATCGGGTAAATTTTTTGCGCGCAAATTTTACATCGCAGAATAAAATGAAATATGAAACGATTTACATTTTCCACCCTGACTTGATCCAGCACTAGAAGGGCTGGAGCAGGGGGGTGGGAGGTTAGAATTTTGTTAGTTCATAAGGTAGAAAGGACATTTAAAATTTCCATTATATTAACGATAATACTTTTTGGCTAACTGGCTGGGTCTATACATGTTCCGAAAAATCCGCTTCAAAGACTATTTTTCATGTCTTTCCTAAGTGAACCGGGAATTTCAGGCTTCCATGGAAGCTCTACGCACCTTCACCTGCATGATGGGAAGGACAGCTGCTACTTTTAACCTGAAAACTGCTTTTTGGGGGAAAAAAAATAAAAGTAAAAAAATAAGTGGGACGATAAGGGCGTCATGTTGGAAGAATATTGTGCTTTTTTTCCCATTTAATTTAGAAAAACATATAATTTCCCTGTCCTGGGTATTTTAGCTTCTGAACCTCATACTCAGTTAATTGTGTGTTTGCATTTCCACAGAAATTGTGTCTGCTTCTTTCGATACAACTAAAATCAAAGCCAAGCTGGTTATGTTTTAAACAGTTAACGCATTAACTCCCTCCTTCTCACTCTCTTTGTTTCCTTGTGAATTTTATCACACCTCTTGCCAGGACGGTAAACTGTGAGCATTTAATTTTAGGTTGAATAAAGAGAAATAAAGCTCTGTCCTTGGAAGGAGCAAGGAAGAAAACTGCAAACACTGAGAAACCTCCTTACCCCTGGAACTATGGCAGATACAGTGCAAGATGATTTCTACTTGCCTCAAATTAGAATTGCAACAAGGTCTTAAAATAGCTACTTAACTAAATCAAGGTCACTTTGCTTGGGTTTGTTTTGTTTTTTAAATTTATATATATAGCTTTTAAAATTATTTTTTATTTTTTAATTTTTTTTGTATGGTGCATCTTTTGGGGGTTTGAAATGTTCCAGACATTGTCCTGTACTTTGTCCCCGACGCCAACTGCATTCGTGCGAGACCGAAAGGGGATTAACTTGTGAACTTTTAAAAATCAGAACTTAAATGAGAGGCAAATCTAGGCCACAGCTCATTGTGGGAACCGTTTCTTAAGCAATTAAAGCGAGAAGAAATTCCTCGCAGCCTTTTTCCTTAAAGCAGCTTTCTGAAGGATTTAAGGAGGACTAGTGTCCGGTCCATCAAGAAAGATTTAAACTGCACAGTGATATAGAAAATCTCCACTTGCTCTTATTTAAAGGGGCACTATCACCATTTCCATAAGACCCTTGACATTGTTTCTTTAATCTTGTTTATAAACTTAAACAGATTTAAAAAGTTTTTTTTTTCTCTCCCCTGCCTTCTTTTTTTTTTTTTTTCTCCCATGAATTCATTGAAAATATATTTTATGCACAATTTGAAAAGAGACCAAAACAGGCTCACTTTTAAGGATTTTCTGTTACTAAAAAGTCTCAAGCCACAGCTTGCTACATTTCTCCCTTTGCTCTTGGAGGTCTGGAGGAAAGCAAGATTAGTGGGTAGAGGAATTTTTTTTTTTTTTTTTTCCTCCAGAATCAACTATGCAATAAAAGTTCATTTTCCCCTAAATTAGGATGTCACAAAGCACCTCTTTCCCCCAAAACCGAGTCAAACCTCATTCAACCTTTGTGGTTTATCATATTTTCCCTTGGTTGAGTGCAGAATTATATCCTAAGCAGGCTCCTGAAATGTCAGGTTTCTTTCTTTTATTATCCCCCTTCTCTTTCCTTGCCCCACTAGACTTGTGCTCTCTCCTTAGGTCCTGGCTATTGCAGCTACTCCCTACCCATACTTAGGGGTCAGCCAGTCTTTCTTACAGTTTTTCCAGTCTGAGCTACTTGGTGAGCTTTTCTGCCAAGAAATAAAAAATACCTGGTAAATACCTGGTAACCTTATTCCAGCAAAACCAGTTCCCCCTTAAGTCTAAAAAAAAAAGAAGAAAAAAAAAAAAAAAAAAAAGAGAAAGTGAACACCTTGGAGTCACCAAAGCTTTTGGTGCTTATAGCTAATTAATAGCCCTAATGATATTTTTCCAAGTCCATGAATACATTATGTTTGCAATCCAAAAAGGCGTTAGCCCCATTCAAGGGTACTTCAACATCTGCTCATTTAAGGGCAATTAATCATTTTGATATATGGTTTAAAATTGACTGCTTCCAAGGGACTTTTTTTTTTTGACAAGAATAACAAAGCAATTTGCCAGGAGCCATCTTCTGGACATGTTATTAGCAGAGCCTTCATCTTAAAGAGGGTTTAAAAAAAAAATCCTCAGATTTAGGTACCTGCTTTAAAGGGAACCCAACACCTTCTCTCTCCTGCTTGCTTTCTTGTGCTTTCCCCAGTTCTTCACTGAGCCTTTCATTCCTCTGACAAGAGTTAGAAATCTCTTCCATCTTAAACCTAAAGTTTGTACCTTGAGTACAGAGGCATGTGAGTTTATAATTTCCCCTCAAGAAGAAGGTGACCTGAATATCAAAAAACAGAGCAATCTCAGCTCCTCCTCCCATTTCTGCTTTTTCTTAATTATGATAATATCTAGTTTTGTGTATTTGAGTAAAAATGCTTTGTATTTCCTCATCTTTGTCTCAAAAGCAGCAGAGTGTATTTATTTTTTAATTTTTCTTTTTAATTAACTGCAGTTTGTAACTGTAACAAGCCATTCCTTAGTTTAGCCTATTTTAAAAAAAAATACCTGTAAGAAATCAAATCTACCAAGAGCATTAGGTGAAAACAGCCAAAGAGATCAATTTTTTCAGCCTCTGGTTTCTGGTAAAAGTGTTAGCTGAGAGAATGTAAAGGGGCAGTCTCTCCCGTGCAGGGAATTTAAAGTATAGTTATGATGGGGAGATCTACTTAGTTATTTATTCAGTGAATCCCAGCTGTGTTCAGAGACTCCTGCTGAACTGGGGGCCTTTGCTAGCCCAGGAGCTGCAGATGAAGTGAGAAACAGGAGGGCATCCAGGGCAAAAAGAAATCAGCAGGAAGGGTGGTGAGAAAAGGCAAATAAATAGAGGAGTGATGTGCCCAGCATCCCTTCCAGTGCCAGGGCAGAGCTGGCAATGTCCTTTGGGGTCTGGCTTCCCATGGGGATACCCCATGCCTGGACTGGTGTGTCACAAAGGCACAGGTGATTTTCACCCTTTCTTTTCACAGGCTGCCTAGAAAGAATCAACAATACAGAATTTTGATACTAATTTTTTTTTTAACTTGATGCGTGAAGAATTCCCTGTGTGTTAACATCTGTGTTGGACCTGAATCCAATGGCTGAGAGCATCCCATGCCTGAGCTACTCTTTCTTCTCATCCAATTGCCATCCATCAGCCAGAGGAAATATTAAATTAATATTAAAATTAATTAAATTAATATTAAAAAAAGGTTATCTATGTCAGTGGAGTTGGGCTAAAAAGTGTCTCTCTTAGAAAATACTTGTATTTTGATATGGGACTCGAAGCCACCCTCAAAATAACAACATAGCCTGAAAACAAAACAAAACACAAAAAAACCAGAGAAGAAACGTGGGCAGTTCTGGTTTGACTTGGCTGTGGCAGCTTGTTGCAGTTGTAGTTTGGGTATGAGACATCTCCCCCCTGTGAGGATGGAGTGCTCTGGGCAGATGGGATCACCTAAACCCAACTTTCTTTCTCTGGGAATGAGGGTGCCCCTAGCTGTGTGGGTACAGGTCATGTAAGAAGTTCGAGGCACTGAAGGAGTTTCTGACCCTAGTTTTCCTCAACCCTTGAGCCACTGTAATGATCCTCTGTGTCCTGAGCTGAAGTCTGACTGCCCCGTGGGATGCTCTGAATCCAACATGAGTCTGCCATGGTCTGTCCTCCAGAGCACTGATTCTGCTTCTCTTTGGGAGAGACATTGCTCTCACAGCTTGTTTGCATCTAGAGATGCAAACATCTAGAGTGTGTTCCTAGACCCAGTGTATACTGAGAGGTTTGTTATCCCAACCTCCCATCACTAGAACCAAAGGAGGGCTTTGCCCCTGGGACTAAAGATTTGGCCCTTGCTGAGCGCATCCCACCCAGAGCTGGATCTCCCTAACCATCCTTTCAGAATGAACTCCAAATATTGGTCTAGTGGGCATCTGTGCAAGCTCTGCCAATCCTGGCAGCAAGGCTGGATGCAGCTCAGCTCTGTTTTACAAAGTAATTTATTCAAAAGCAATGATATTTATCTAGATTTACATCATTTAGCACTAACTTTGGTCCTTCAGTAACGGATGCTCAAACGCATGACTGGATTTATTTTGTACCTACCTCTGAGCAAAATGATAGATATGTTTCCTGGGGGATAAAATCCATCTCCTAGGCAAAGAGCTGGGCTAGCTGTGTTTTCCACAGGAGAAATTTCAAGGACACGAGAGGGCTGGGGACAAATTCTCCCTCCCAGAGCAGGACCTTGGCCTCATGGCCACCTCCACCAGCACTTGTGCAGCAGTGGCTCCCACCCTTGCACTGTGTTCCGAGCATCTGGAGGAAGCTTTTCCCTCCAGACCCCTGCACTGGTTCCCATTTTGGGGCTGCACTGGCTGCAGGCACCATCCAAGCCAACCCACCCCAATGCCATCTCCTGTCCCACCCCACTGCTGAGTGGGTTTCTCCAAGGGGAGAAGAGAGGAGAGGAAAAGCAGATGAGCCCTGCTTAGTTTTGTGTAGCACATGGCATGAAGTATGTTTGGCAAACACCTTATTAGCAATGATTTGTCATCCCTCTGCCTCTCTCAGCTGCATGTAACTCTATCTCCAGACTATTATAGTATCAAATATATTTTACAAGAGTTTTACCTACAGGTGACTTGCTCTTTATTACTGGATGTAGGCAAAATCAATACTTTAGTAACTAGAAGATCATTTATTTTGCTTTTTGAAGCATTTTTCAACAGTGGGAGAGCAGCTAAACCCTGCAAAGCTATGATTAAGAGCCACAAACTCTACCTTCTTTTCCTTCTCCCTCTCCTAACCCCATTTATTGACTTACACAGGTAATTTCCAAACCCAGAACATCATCTTGAGCAGCCACTGCTGGTGTATGGTTTTCTTCTTCTTTTCCTCACACCCCGCCTCCCCCCCAATCCCCCATCCTTGCAGACAGATAATTCTTTAAACTTGGGTAATTTCAAGAGGGAATCAACTTAATATAAATGTACCTGTCACTGGTTGAAATAGAAGCAGATTCTGGCCTTTCAATAAGGCCACTTCTGCAGTCCCACACTGGGGAAAAATCAAAAATTGCCGGGAACTGATAATGCATTCCTCCAGCTCTGCAGCCCTGATGGAGTTCAGTCAGGCCAAATACCCCGGCTGCTTTTATGTGTTTATTTTACCTTCTGATTTGTTTTGAAGGTCATATGATGCAAAGATGCTGGAGAGAAAATGCTTGTTGTTTAGGGAGATTGGTCCCTCAGTCACAGAGCTTTGCTGCCAGCGAGTGCCCTGCAAGGGAAGGAAAACTCAGCCTTCGGGTGAGCAAGTGGGGAGGAACAGATGCCATCTGCATCCTGCATCAGCCTGGGGTCTTATTCACCCTCCTGTGAGCTGAAGGGAAGGGCATTCTCCCCCAACTCAGCAGTGGGCAGGAGCAGCTGGGTACCAGCAAAGCCCTCCCTCCAGATCAGCAGCTCTTTAAGCATCTTTCAACCACCCCAGGTGCACTTCCCACCCATTCCACCTCCTGTGGCCACTCTGCAAACTCCTGGTTCAATGATTATGCCATAACGTGGTCACTTTGGGGTCAGGCAGCCCACCCAGGGTCCCCTCCCC
Source organism: Heliangelus exortis (assembly GCF_036169615.1). NCBI lineage: Eukaryota > Metazoa > Chordata > Aves > Apodiformes > Trochilidae > Heliangelus > Heliangelus exortis. The sequence continues at coordinate 8,951,457 of NC_092429.1, read as the reverse complement.
ATCTCCTGCTCCTTTCCAGCAGCAGGAGCAGGACAGCAGCTTTAAAGAGCTTCCAGGTCCATGGGGTTTTATCCGCACCTTGAAGATTGTGAGCTGATGAGAATTTGTACTTCTGTTTCACCCCAAAAGAAGGATGGAAAAGCCTTGGGCATCTTGCATGTCTGAAGTAAGCAAAAGAGAGCAGGAACAACCTCTCTCTTGCTATGAGACCTGATGGGTGATTTCTGTGTCTGCACCCCAAATATACCACCCTTCTAGGGGGCAAATGAAGACTACAATATCACCACTGAAAGAAACCAGAAACAGAGGTGAGTCCAGGTTTTGGGTAGGTCCACTCTGAATTTGAATGTTTGGGATTTTTTTTTTCATGGTTGCAAAAATTTTAAATACAATTCAAGAGAAAGAAAATTAAATTATATTTCCCAAAGGAGCATTGTCAGGGAACTGGGCCCACACCAGTTTAGTTTGATGTTTCTGGGAGACTACACTTCCCCAAAGGCTTTATATCTATTTAACTTTTTGGTGCATCAAGGGAAGCTGCCTGACCTGTAATCCAGCACTGGAAGTGAAGCCTGGCTGCAAACCAGGAGCTGGAGAAGAAGTAAATGGGGCTGCAAAGTCCTAAATGTATCAGAGAGATGCAGGACTTATTTTTTAATTTTCTCATGATGAAGCAAAGGAAAACTCAAACCAGAACAGAACTGAAGTATAATTTTTTTACCCCTGAAAAATGCAGTAAGTGTTGGGAATCTCACTTGGCTCAGCATCAGTGTCAGGTTGGATGGAGACTGGCTGGTGAGGACCAATGGTGCACCTGCCCTGGCTTGGAGAAATCTTGCTTTATTCATATGACACCACTCATATTGTTATTTATTGGTTTAGGGTTTTGTTGGTTTTTTTTTTTTTTTTGAGCTGCTGGGTTGGTTTTTTGGTTTTTTTTTTTTTTGTTGTTGTTTTTTTGTTTTTGTTTTGTTGTTGTTTGGTTGGTTGGTTTGGCTTGGTTTGTTTTTTTCCCCTCAGATATTGATTGTATCCATTAGCTGTAAGGGCTTACACAAAGGTGCTTTCCTGGGTATTTTTCCTACATGGGCTCAGCACCCCTTTGGTTTTAACAAAACTCAACCAGCCACTGGGTATCAAGTCAAATGAGCAAAGGTGTTTGCATAAAAGCATACACATATTTGTATTCCCACCTCCAAACACATACACAGGTGCTTGTGTAAAACCTGCACTCTCCAGACTATGTTATTAATCATCTGGAATGCCTTTTGATAAAGTCAGAGGCCTTCAGAATCTCTTGATTTCCCAGAAAAGTCTGATGTAACAGTCAGCTAGTGACAGGGGGATTTTTAGGTTTCTTGTTAATATGTATTACCTCTTTTAATAAAATCTAATTTCCTGTTTGGAAGAGAAGAGCCTGATTCCCTCACTTGGTATAAGCGAGGATGCTGCTTCTTTCCTTCTTGGCCCAGCTCTGCAGAATCAGACACGGGGGGGTTTGCAGGGTGAGGAGCCCCCAGACCCCACAGCCCGATGTTGTGCCCTCATGGCTTTGCTACAAGGCTCAGGGTATTGAGGCACAAGCCTGTGTCCCCCAAAATAAATAAAAAGTAGGGAGAGGTGCATAATTGCCACAGGATGGCAATGAGTTGCCCTGTCACAAGTTTTCCTGGATTTTAATTTTTTTTTCTTGCTACTCGTCCCTGCTTTTGAAATGATCTTGTCACACAGGAGGGGATGGCAAGTACAAAGTCCCTTTGTATTTTGATTTGGATGAGGATAAATCTCCCACACGTATAAAAACTCAGGGTTTTGGAGGTTCTCTGCCTCCTGCCAAATAAACCAAGCTGTCTCCCAATACTTGGAAGGCCTGCAGGCAAGGGAGATGATGTTCCATCACCACTTGGTGCCTGGTCTTCATTTCTTTCTATTTTATTTAAAGCTATTTTGTGAGGATACTCTTGCAGGGGGGGTTTCTAACTTTCTTGTTTCCTCTCAGACTCACAGCAGAGCTGGGCCAGGACCTGGCTCTGACTGGTAGGGACATCACACCTGAATGGGCCAAAAAAAGAAAGGCTGAGGACCACCAGCCCTTTGTATGGTGGGCTGGTGTTCAAAGAGGTGAATTAGATGCCTTCATCTCCTGATGCTGAAAGTCTGGAGCAACACTACGGCTTCTTATCATCAGGGTTTGCTGAGGATGGCCCACATTTCACCCTGGAAAAATGCTGCCCAAGCCATCCCGAAGTCCTCCTTGCCTTTCTCTTGCCAATCCCAGCCTAATTTTTGTTCCTTTTGCAGGAAAGTCACCATTGGGAGGCTGGGAGGTGGTGGCTGGGGCTGTCCCACCCCCGCTGCTCCACCACCACGGTTCCCACTAGAGGTCTGGGCATCTTGCATTCACAACGTGTCCAGCAAAGTTTGTGTCAGGGGGTTTAAACTTTAGATTTGTGTGACCAAGGAATTCCCAATTCTGTTGCATGTGTTCCCCTGTCTCTCCCTCTCCCCCCTGTCTTTCTCTTGGCTGTGAAACAGCACAAGGAGACTCTTTGTATGCTCCTAATCCTGAAGCAACACAGCTTTAGCAACATCCAGGGATAAAAGCACCATCAAACCACAACTTTATGGGGGCAAATCTCCTCTAATCCCTCGCTTTAGCTAAACAAAGCTTCTTGCCCTAATCCGCTATCGCTTTAAAAAAAAAAAAAAAAGCTCAGATTTTGTTTTTAGTAAGAAGATGATCCAAAGGACTAATTTTAAGAGAGACTAACCAACTCTGACAGCTTTTAAAATAGACGACAAGAAAATAGATGCAAACTTCCCTCTCAATTCAAGGGTTTTCAGGCTATGCAATAAGAAAAATATCCAGGGTTTAACTGCTTTCCTTTAAGCTCACTCTTATTGTATTATATGCTCTGACCAACTCAGATTCAAATCACCAGGCCTAAATGCCATTTGATCTTGAAAAAGAGAGTTAAAAAGTGTGCATATTATTCCCAGGAAGGCAGTCCAAGGAAAATCAATTATCATAAACAAGGATTATATTACACACAGAGTCAATATGGAAAAACAAACATGATGCTGATAATGGGCTGCTGAAGTGGCTCACATCCAAAACCACTTTCATTATGTGTTAAAGATTCTTTATTAATTTAAATTCTTTATTAATTTAAAGATGGGTATGAATATGGTAGCGAGGAGTTATTAAGCTCTTAGAGTCAGGCCAAGCTTTCTCTTCAAACCTGAACCAAATCTTGACTTTTTCTTCCTTTCTAAAATTTTCTTTCCTGCAGGACATAGGAGAAGTGTAACATTTCATCTTGGGGGCTTCATTCTATGTGTGGTTTTGTATTCATTGGCTTCACATATGGGAAAATGTTGGGTCCAGGGAAGTCCTGGGGGACTCCTGTGCTCTCCTGGAGACCCCAGTGGTTTGGGAGCAGGCACCCATCTCACCTCTCCCTGTGTCCTGCAGGGCAGTAGTTAAACCACTGGTTTCTTCTTCTGGTTTACATCTCTGTACTTGGCAGGGTGGGGATTTTGCACTTTTCTTCAGTGTCTGGCATCCAGCAATATGATGAGGAGGCTGAAGTATAGAGTTGTTACAGCATCAGTTTTATCATGGAGGAGCAGGACAAATCTGCACCCAGATTTTTCTGTCATGTTTCATAGAGCCTGAACACCATGCTGATGTGAGGAGGAGGACATGGCTGTGGCTTTTCCCTCCTCAGCACACCTGGACAGGGAGGAAGGGATGCACGAGGTTGCCCTCCCTCCCAATCCCAGGTAGTGATCCTGCCCCAGAGCAGAGATGGGACCTTTTCTTGTGGCAGATCCTTCCTTCAAGCTGTCAAGGGAGAAAAAAAAACAACAACCAAACAAAAAAAAATCTTTCCATCTCCAGGAGAATTCCAGCACTTTGAAATGTGGTTTGATGCAGATCTCACCGGGAAGTTGAAATTATCTGAGGAAAATTTTGGCATCGTGATGTCAAAGGGAGTAAATACCAAATATGGCATGAACAGGGTATTAAATAAAACTGAAGCTGCGGGAATATCTTGACATAACATAAAAATAGAAGTTCAATAAAGTGAGGAAATTCCACTTCTGATGCTCAGTCTGCTGAGAGAGTCTGGGCAGATTCTTTGGATGTTTTCCCATTATGAAAGGTTGTTGAGTGTGACATGTTTTCACCACGTGTTGGCTGATCACAATCAGATGGAGAGTGGTTCTGCTTGAGGCATTTGGAGCATTGCCTCTGGATCCAGCTCCCAAGGGATGCTCCATACCCCTCCTTGCTGCTGCTCATCCCTGCCTGCACTGCCAGCCATGGATCTCATTGCATCCTTGAGGTCAGCCACTGGAGACCTCTCAACTGCCCTGTCTGGGGGTACCCTCTGCACCCCAGCAGCCTCACCTGACCCACTGTGCATCCATGGGAAGGAAGGGAGGAAGGATGGAAGGATGGAAGGAAGGAAGGAAGGAAGGAAGGAAGGAAGGAAGGAAGGAAGGAAGGAAGGAAGGAAGGAAGGAAGGAAGGAAGGAAGGAAGGAAGGAAGGAAGGAAGGAAGGAAGGAAGGAAGGAAGGAAGGAAGGAAGGAAGGAAGGAAGGAAGGAAGGAAGGAAGGAAGGAAGGAAGGAAGGAAGGAAGGAAGGAAGGAAGGAAGGAAGGAAGGAAGGAAGGAAGGAAGGAAGGAAGGAAGGAAGGAAGGAAGGAAGGAAGGAAGGAAGGAAGGAAGGAAGGAAGGAAGGAAGGAAGGAAGGAAGGAAGGAAGGAAGGAAGGAAGGAAGGAAGGAAGGAAGGAAGGAAGGAAGGAAGGAAGGAAGGAAGGAAGGAAGGAAGGAAGGAAGGAAGGAAGGAAGGAAGGAAGGAAGGAAGGAAGGAAGGAAGGAAGGAAGGAAGGAAGGAAGGAAGGAAGGAAGGAAGGAAGGAAGGAAGGAAGGAAGGAAGGAAGGAAGGAAGGAAGGAAGGAAGGAAGGAAGGAAGGAAGGAAGGAAGGAAGGAAGGAAGGAAGGAAGGAAGGAAGGAAGGAAATGTGTTTTCCCACAGCCACCACCTGCCCAGGGGCCACAGGAGTTCTGTCCTCAGACACAGAGATGTGGATAATCTTTAACTAAGCTCCCCCACTATCCCCAGCTTCTCTCTCCTCAGCCACACCAAAAGGGCCCTTTTGAAGTCTGCCCAGCACTGTGGGGTGTGTTTGCCCACAGAAGGGGTATGAATCCAGTAAACACCATTTCTGGATGAAAAATCCCCAAAGTCTGTATCCTTTCAGCCTTAAAGTTTCCTTTTCTCATTGACCTGTGCCCAGAAGTGACTCCTGATTTGAATAGCAAACAGTAGCTGCTTTTCCCTCCACAGCTAAGCCCTTTTCTTTTCTTCCTCCTAAAGGGAGGTGGGATCCTTTCATGGTGCCCTTCAGAGTGGCCATGCCACCGTGGTGGGGCAGGGGAGGCACTGGAGGTGGCAGGTGCTGAGTCAAGCCCCATCTTGGGTCATGCAAGACCCATTTGCTGGACCTGTTTTCTCCTCCACAGACCCAGCAGAGGTGGTTTCCCACCAGGTAATGGTGACCCTGCAGAAGTGTTGTGACACAGGGCTGGGATTTTTTTGGAAGCAGCCTCTGGTTTGGCCAGCACAGTATTGGGCTGCTCAGCAATAGGTTGATTTTACAGCATCTTGGGTCACCTGCTGGTTTTGTTGTTTATTCAGCACCAGGCATGAATATGGAAACCCCGGTGGAGGAGAAGGAAAATCAGAAGGAATTTGAACCCTAGGGTATCCCAAGAGCAAACATACACATCTCCCTCTCCACATCCCACACTCCAGGACAGGGATGAGCCAGTGGGTCAGGGCCAGCAGCCCACCAAGTCCAGAAGATCAAGTGTCAGGTGGGACAAAGCTTCTAAAAGGCAATAAATGGATTTTTTTTTTCCCATATATGCTTCTCCTCACTGCCTTTGGGAAGGGTGAGATTGTCACACACCCTGGGGGTGCAGCCCTGAGCCTATCCCAAAACTACTGCTGGAATGTAACAGGTAAAAGGGGCTTGAAAGAGCTCAACGGAGAGCTGCAGAGGTAATGGGGTGGGTTTTGGTCCTGCTGATGGAGCAGCCTGGGAGAGTTTCCACAGGTCACTGGTACTTTGCCTTTTCAGTGCTCTTCCACTGGAGCAGGACAATGGGGAAAGTGCCTTCATTTACTTTTGTGCTAATGAAGTCAAACAAGCATCAGGGAATTTGCACTGGGGCTCTGTCTTAGAGGTTTGATCTGTATTAAAAAAAAAAAAAAAGCTTTGGGTAAAGCTTATCCCAAAAAAAGCATCTGGTGGACTGAGAGTGTCTTCTTTGTTTTTAAAAACTGGGTAGAGACTGGGAGTGAGGGGATTTTTGTCCCTAGATTTAGATTTGAATATATATTTTCCCCCTTTCAGGGAGAAGTGGTAGGATGCAGGAATACACCTGGTCTGAGCTTGTTGCTGGGAGTCAATTTGTTCTCTGAAAAACAAGTTGCAAATGATTGTGGCCTGGCTGGCAATCCCATTGCTCCTCCACCCTTAAATCCTCAGGTACAGGAATCATGTGATGGTGCACGAATTTCCACTTGTTAACCAAGCAATGGAAAGGGACCTAAGTATCATTTTAAAAGCCTGAAAACCAGGAATGAAACGTGTGAAATTTGGCTTGATTTTTCTTTTTTATCTTCTGACTTAAAAATCTGAGCTATGGACAAAGGCACTGAACAAGCTGGTGGGAACATTTTTAGGCTTAATGCAATTATTCAATGTGCTGAGATACTTTGTAAGTTTGTAAAATCCAATTCTTTGTTGTCTATATGATCCTGGCTGAAATCTATAGAGTTCACTTTATCACTACCACTGTGATATCACTTCTATTTTTTACTGTAATAAAGCAACTGGAAGCAGAGTTTGGGCTCCAGGTTCAGAGCCTGGAGCCCAGAGCATCCAGCTCTTCTCTTCAGCCTTTTTCTGCTCTCTGTTGCTTTTCTTAACATTTGATGTGAACAGCTCATAAAACCCCACGCAAACAGCAGGCAAGCTGCAAACCCAAACATGTCCCCATGGCAGCAAATGCTGGAAGAAATAAATTTAACTGAAAAATCCCTGTCTTGGTTTTTTGGTATATTTCTTTCTCTTGGATAAGGGAGAAGAAGGGGGAAAAATTAAAATCCCTTTGGTTGCAAAAACGCCTTCAGTCAAGTTCTCTCTCTTACTGACAGCTCAGTTCCAGCTACAGGAGTCTTAATGATATTTTGGCCATAATGCCAAGAGAAGCAAGAAAGCCCCTTCAGACACCAGGAGCTTTCACCCGACTGGAGCAGTAAGCAGACAGCTGAAATGGATCTTTGAACTCAGGCAGGGAAAAATAGTTTGTTGTGGTGTTATTCCTCCTTCCTGCATCCATCACTGGCACAGCAGGTGCTGGTGGTCCTTGTGGCCAGTGGCTTGGGAGGTGAGGAAGGGAGGAGACAGCTTGGTGCTCCTCTCTCCAGGTTCTCTCTTTCTTCAGGCCTGGGGCTGTGTTGGTGGGACACAGAGGGGATGCCTTTGGATGTCTGAATTGAATGAGTTGTGCAGGTGTCACACAGCCACAAGTCTCACACTGGTCACCAGCATCGTGCATGTCCAAAGGCTCCTGGGGAGTGAAGCATCTGGGCTTCCCATGGCCAGCAATGGGTGTCACCAGTGCCTGTCCCAGGGGGCTGTGACACCTTCTGGGTTTAAAAGTTTCAGGTTTTTATTAAGTTGAGCTAGGGGAGAGAGATGTGCTGTCCTCTTGAGTGTAGGTGTTCCAGAGCCTTCAGCTTCTCACTGGTCCATGTGGTCGACCTTCAGCTTCTCACTGGTCCACTGGTCCTCTTCTGCCCTGCATTTTTAATCAACCTCACTAAACCCTCTGAGGTTCTGTCTGGCAAACGCAACTGCTCTTGTACCCTTTCTATGGGAGTCAGGGACTTATGTTTCTTTTTTCCTGCTCTTGGTTGTTTCAAATGGTGACCCTGTCCTTGGAGAAACAGTAAGATGATACAGGATTGTCCTCATGGATGCTCAGCCTTGTGGGGACAAAGGCAAAGGGACATTGCTGCAAGTAAATCCTGCTCCCCTACGCCAAGTGGATCAGAGAGACAACCCCTTCTCTGGCCACTCCTTCTTCATGTCCTCCTCAGGATTAAAGGCAACCTCAAGCAGTTAGGGAAAGACACTTGGATGTGACATCCTGGTGCCTCCTGATGCCATCACTTCAGCTGCTGGGTACTAACTTGCTCCTGCTGAGCTGGCACCCCCCAGGATGCTCACCATCCATAGAGGTGAAGCCCCAGTCTGAAGAGGAGTCTGTCATAAGGCTTCGGGTGCTCAGTGAAAGTAATTTTCAAAAATTATCTTTTTCCCCTTAATCAAAGTCTTTATCCATATGTTTTATTTGCCTTTAAACCCCATCTGGAACCATCTGTAGATCTCTCTCAGCTATTGGCTGATCCTAAGCAGTAAGTATGAGCTTCAAAATCACTTGCAAAGTTGCAGTCTGGTAAAGCCATCTGGTTGAAATCTGTCAGTATTCATTATCCACTGGAAGTTTCTCTCTGGGCAGCTCTGATGTTGTCTTTCATTATCATGGATTGTATCAAACTAATTACAGATGATGACAAGTTCCTCTTTAATCTGAGATTTTTTTTTTTTTTTTTTTTTTGGAATTAAGGCCATTCTCTGAGGTCTTGATTTTGGAAACTCCCTGGCAGCAGTTGTTAGATACAAATCTCTGTATCTTCTGTTGCTCCCATTGGGAATGAATGCACAGGGATTTGTCAGTTGAGCTCAATTTCACCATTATTTTAGAGGTACTACATATTGTTCCCATGCACTGCTTTCTCCACATGGGGTGGATAAGAGGGGTTTGCATACATTTAGGCTCGCCAAGTCAGTTTTTCTTAGCCCATGTTAGGTTACCTTTAAATTGTTTCCCATCCCTAGACTTGGGCACACCAAGCAAGTGCCAGTCTGGTCTGTAGCAGCAATGAGATGTGGCTTTCCAGGCTCATGAAGCTTCTCCAGGTTGTAATGTGAAACCAGCCCCTTGCAGACTGCTCCCTGTCCATGTCCTCAAAGGCACCTGTGGCAGATGGGACAGATTGTGGGACCAAGGTCGGGCAATTGAGAGGAATTTCCTAACCAGGGGATCTGTGTCTCTGCAGTGGGCAGCAAATGGACTGGAAGGAGTCACTGAGACCTGGTGATGGCTGATGGCTTTCTGGGGGGTTGCAGGTGAGGTGATGTAGCAGCTCTCTCTGCTGTAGTTTCCCCACAGCTAAAGACAAACCCTTGTGGGGGAGTTAGGAAGGAAATCCTGGTGTTTGTCTTTCAGGACTGGAATCCATTTGCTTTAGATAACACATTTTTTTAGCTGTTACCTGGCTACATCCAAAGATTGGAGGACTCAGATCCATCCCTTTCCACTGTCTTCAACATCTTCTATCCACATTCTGCTGTGAGATGAGTAGCAGCTTCCTTTGCCATGGCAGGTTCACTCCTCACCTGCTTTTCCCCTCCCACATGGACTTACAGGAAATGAAGAGTTTGCCTCTTAATGTTTATAAAGCCCATTGAGGACACTGCTTTCCAATAACTCCCATCCTTTAAAAATTATTTTCCTGTAAGATGATGTAATTTATAGCTTGATTTTACTGCCAGGTCCCTGGAATGTAACTTGGTATGGCTGCCTCCCTCCATGCAAACAGGAGCAACTGGAGTCCTTCCCTTAGGGCTTACTCAAATACACTATATTTAATAAGAGTTAATCCCTTTAACACAGTTGCTGGCCTTGCCTTTTAAAATTGGATTAAGACTGATGCACTATAGAGAGTTTTTAATGCCAATGAACTCAACCTGTTCGAGAAAATGGGAGTTGTAAACACGGTTTGGATGCTAAGATCAGCCTAACCCTAGGAATTGGCCTTGGGAAGGGCTGCACAATGGCCTTGGTCACACCTTTAACTCAGCAGGACCTGCAGGCAAATCTGCAGACAGATGAGCAAGGCTATGGAGAGTTCAGCTGAATTCTCTGCTGCCCTCTCAGAGCCACAATTAAATGGCAGCTGGGCAGGGAAAGCACTTCTGGTGCAAGTGTCCTGAGGAGGAAAAGCACCAGCACTGAGAGACTGGAGGAGTGAAGCCCTAGGAGTGATCTTAAGATTGAGTAAAATTGTTGCAGGTGTGAATTATTATTATAGGAAAGGAAAAGTGAAGCAAATACTGTGTGTGTGTGCCTGGCAGTTCACAAAGGAGTCTGAGAGCTGTGGGTTAAAAAAAAAAAAAGTAGAAGGAACAGTTCTCATACTCATAGAAATAGCTTTAAAAAAAAATAAAATCCTCAGCTCTGGCCTTTTAGGTTAATTTTCTGAGAAGTTTAGATATTCCCACATTTGGGGACAAAGTGTTTTACCTATAAATTTTAAATGTCAATCTGTATTCAGATTTGAGCTTGAAGGGATAAAAGAAGGTTTAGCCCTTACTTTTCACTCAGCCTGGTTTCCTGAGCTCTAATTTACTCCTCTCCACAGCACTCAAGGTTTCCATTCCATCTCTTTTTCAGAGCACGAAGAAAATGAACAAAATGATTGTGCCTAGATCTCAGATCACTGACATGTAAATGCAGATGGGGAAAGGATGGAGGCTGGTGGACAACACCCAGATTCCAAACACCCTCATGACTTTGTGGGCACAGCAAGGCTGTGTCGAGGTGCAGTTGGGACTTGGCTTCATTTATTCCATTTCATGCTGGTTTTAATGTATTTTACTTTCCAAAGCAGTAAGGGGAGAAAGGTGTTTGCTTTGCCTCCTCTGTTTGCCCCATAATTTGTAATACAAAGCCATAAACTTACAGCCAGGATCAATCTGGTCTATTGATAAGCATTGGCAATTCTAGGTCTCTGTCCCCAAAATGGAAGGGGCAGTTCCTTGGCACAAGCAATTGCCAGACTACAGTGGCATTTAGATGGGGGGCAAAAAAAAGGGAGAAAACAGAGCTGGGGAACTCCAGCTTGACATAAAAAACAAGGTGATGGATAAGTCCACAGTGACCATTGGCTCCAGTGGCTGGAGGACAAGAGAAAAAAAAAAAAAAAAAAAGCAAGCGAGGAAAAAAACAGCAGGACAAGCAATCTGCAACCAGCCTAGGAAGATTACTGCCATAAAAGCAATGCTGGAAGGGGCTAGTTATCAAGTGGAAAACAAGAAAGTACAACTAGCTCCCCAGTCACCAGATTTAGGGGACTCTGGTTGGAAGGTTCATACTCCAGTGGGCCATTAGAGCAGAAACAGAAATGGATGCAGTAATCCAGAACATATTGAGTCTCTAGGTTACCATGAAATATAATGCAGGGAGAAATGAATTATTTTCCAAGGGAAGCTGTAGAAAGCACATATATAGACTTTTTTTTTATTGGAACTGTGTTATCAACAGTCTCTCTTAATAGTCGAAAACAGCTTCTTATGTTTTTTATAGAGTTTTAAAGATCCCTGTGGACGTGTCTGGAGGGGCTGGGGTGGGGGGAAACTGCAGGCAGAGGAGGGAGTGGGGGAAGCAGAGAAGGGAGGTAAGAGCTTTCAGAGTGAGCATGGTGCTGGTTTCCTTGGGCTGTCTCAGCGTTTGCGTATGGTGCTGCATTATGTTAATTTTGCCTCATCTCTTGCAGTGAATACACATCACCTCTGTTATCTGTGCAACCCAGCCTGCCTGGGTACTTTACTTTGCAAGGAAGTGAACCAGCTTGTGTCCAAAAAAGAGATGGAGACCAAAAAATGTGCCTTAATGCTGTTTCTACCCACCCTAGAGCATCCCCTAGAGCTGCTGGAGGAACCCTTGGAGAGAGCAAGGCTCCTCCTGATATTGCAGCTTCAGGAGCATCTCCTGCTCTCCTAAACCCACAGCTGAAGAATGAAAGGATCTCATAAAATTACTCTCATGGAATCGATGAGACTTTAAATGTTTGGGAGTGAAAATATTAAGGCAGATCTAGGAGATTTTGATGGCTTTTTTTCCATGCACAAAGAGAAGTTTTATACTTTAACATCTGTATTTGCTTCTAATATTAACACCTTGTGGAAGAGTTGCTGCTGATAACACAAAGTTGTCTTAAAATGAATCCTGAGATTATAAAAATAATGTGTAGCAAGGTCTCTCGTGCCTTGTCATCTGACTTCTGAGGCTCTGTCCAGAGTGAGTGTCATATTTGCAAGGATTTTTGACAGCCATGGTTAAAACAGAAAGGAAAAGGACAGGGGGGAGAAGGGACAGGGAAGGAGGAGACCCCAAGCATGCTGAATTGCCTGTGTTGTAGGAGGTGAGGTTTGAAGAGACCAGATCCAGGGATTTAAATAATGAGAGCTCACAGCAGAGATTTTTAGTGACAGCAGAGTCCTTCCAAGGAAAAAAAAAACCAAACCAAACCAGAGTTCCATGATGGACAGAGCACACAAAAGCATGAAAATCACTTTGCTTTGCAGTCTCCAGCCAGTCTCTGGAGTTGGGCAGCTGCCTCTAGAAGCAGGCTCTGAAATGTAAAGATGGTTGCATGCAGGAACCAATCCCCCAGCCAGCTGTGAAGGGATGTTGTCTTCAAACCACAGAGCTGGACTACGTGGAGTAAGAGGGGAAAAAAAATATGGAAAAGTCAGTCTAAAACTCAGAAATTCCTTGAAAATATGAATTATGGCAGTCAGAAAACATGCTTGATACTCTGCTTATCTAACATGACTGTGTTGTCTGCTCCCTGCTACACCACAAAGTTGTTCAGCAGAAGAGCTCATAGCTGTAGTTTTCACTCTGTTTCAATATTTAAAAAAGAACCTACCTTAAAGATTTGCTTACAGTCCAGCTGATGCTATACCTAATATATAGAGTAAGCCATCACTTCAGCCCTCAATGAAAAGCTGTTGATGGTAAGATGAACTAATATATTCAAAAGGAATTTCACACTAAATGCAGAAACAAAATAATTTCAGAGATTCAGACAGTGATCTGGCACAGCTTGCAGTCTAAAATGATGGCTTTTTAACACCCAAAGAGATGTGCCATTCCTAGCTCCCCATCCATCTCCTCAGTCGTCCCCTGCCACGTGTGCCCCCTCCATCAGCTCCTGCCTCAGGAACCAGCCCACAGCCCTATGGATGGATGGGGATCCTGGCAAAGCCTACAGGGAAATGGTGGGACACAAATGTCACAGCGTGGTGCCTGAAAGGGTGGGCAGGTGGCTGTGCCCTTTTTCCCTCAAGGGACAGGGGCTCCTCCAGCCGCCGGGTATCCCTAGGAACAGAGATCCCGGCATGGCACGTGCTGGAATTTCTTTCTTGCTGTGCCAGTTTCCAGGTCTTGTGGGATCACTTGTGGGGGCGGATTGGCACAGATTTATATGCCAGGCTTGTCTCTACTTCTGCCTCTGCTGTTCCGCCTGGGCTTCCCTCATTCAGAGCCCTTTGTTACCAACTGGGATGGATATCGCCCTAGGAGCCGTTTTCAATTGCTCGTGACGAGGTAAGAAACAATTAGGCAAAGCATATTTTTGTTTATATCCTGACTGCCTCCTTTCCTCAGAGAGATTTAGAGATCCCTGGCTGCTTGGGTCATTAAAATGTTGCTCTTGGAAATGTTGCTCTCAGGGTAGATTGGGGTCATGGCTCTCTCAGGCTGGGTAGGGCTTAGATGTGAAGGTAAGGAGAGGAACTAGAATTTAAAATAACAGAAGAAATAAAAAATCTGAAGACTTTAATTTTTTTACTTGCTTCTAAAAGATTTACAAACCTGGCATTGTTCTGGCAAAAGCTGCAGAGGGCACTTCAAAACATGCCAGGATTCGATCTGGGACTGAAATCCACATTTCAGGACTTATGGCTGGTCAGTCAGAGCAGTCTGGCAGAGAATCCTGGAGAGGGTGGAAAAAGCCTTGGAAAGTGTGGGAAGGAGAGTGAATGCTGGTCCCTGAGCTGCAAGGTGGTGATGCTCAGGGAAGCTCCTGGCTTGGGCTCTCCATCCCAAGCTGGGCTGAAGGCTGAATGCAGTGAGATGTGCCTGGACATTCCATCTGAGCAGGTCCTGTGTACATCTTGGAGATGGAGAAAGGGACTGAGAGAGAGGAGGCATCCTTCTGTCTCTTGCTCAATTGAGGGATGCTGATGGAGAATATGGGCTGCCCTGGGTGCTGTTTCTTCTTCTGAGATGGAAAGGTGTGCTCTCAGCTCAGGTACCCACCTGGAAAAGTTGTCAGGCAGATCCTGAACCTAAAGGGAGCAAGACCAAGGAACAGCCCAAAAGGGAGAGGTGCTGTTGAATGGGAGGGAGAAAGGGGAAAAAGCCCCACTAGGTACTTATGGATAGAGGTGACAAAAGGTGACAAATAGCTGGGAAAGCATCTACAGAGGTGGGATGTGGGATTCAGGTCTGAGTGCAAGGGTAGCCTTGATGCCAGGGCTTCTGAGACCCATGATCCATTAATCTGCTCCAAGCTGGGGCTTTCCAAAGAGAAGCCAAGAAACAGATCACTGTCACGTAGACTGTGGGGACACCAAGCTTGAACCAATTGAACTGCTCACTCCATCCTTCTCCTGACAGGGGATTGATCTCTTACTGGATGTTACTATATGGCCTGTCTTCCAACAGGCACAAATAATTGGGTTGCTGTGGCCATCCTTTGGGAAGAGGGCTCTCCATCTCTTAGACATGTTGCTGTGTTTGCCTGGAAATGCTTATAAACACAGAAAGAGCCGAGAGCAGCCAGTGCCAGGGGTGAAATACTCCTGCTGTCCCCAGACAGACAGACAGACAGATTTGGGAGGCCAGGCCCCTTCCTCAGCTTAATGAGCCCAATGATCTGCATGCAAACAAGGGCAGTGGGGGAGCATTCATCACTGCAGCAAAAGGGCTTGGAGATGCTCAGGACACATGGCTTGTCCTTGGGAAATTGTAGCCTGAGGATAACATAGTATTGGGACCTTCATCTGGCACAGGGAATAAACTGGGAGCTGCCTTCCTCAGTCATTTCAAATAAATCTCAGTTACTGATACAAAAGGCTCTCAGGGGGTCATTGATAAACCTCAGTGTGAAACCCAAACATCACAGCTACCTCCTGGTGAGGAAGGAGCAGGTTTAGAATGGGTTAATTAGAAAGATAATGAGCTAACAAGGCTTCATTTCTGTTCGGTGGCTCAATGAGGAATTCATTAGAAAGGCTTAATCTAACTGAACAATCCCGGGGCTTAGAGAGATTGCCCATTGATTGCTGGCCCAAACTGTTTATTTACAGGTTTTTGCTGGCTGAAAGGTCTCTCATTCCTTTATTTTTTAAGGCCATTTGGATGTGCCAGAAGGAGATGTGTGTCCCTGCCAAAAAGCAGTAGCAATAAAAATCTGGCAGTAAAGCCAGATGGGAAGGTAAAAGGGATCAATGTTGCCAGTAACACCAACCATCTAATTTCAGTGTGTTTCCCCAGCTGAGAATAGGGTCAGGGGAGTTTACATGTAGGGTTTTGGTGCTACTGGAAAGAGAGGAGAAATAAAATGTTAAGTAGAGAGAAAAAAAAAAAGCACAAATGCCAAGTACGTGGGGAGAGTGCAGGAGCTGATCCCTCCAGGATTTTCTCTGTTTCTCACTTCACAGCATGAGATGTGTGTCATTTTGAAAGTCTTTTTCAGGGCCTCTCAAGCCCCTGTGGAACTCTCAGGGCCCCTGTGGAACTTTCCCATCTTGGGAGTGGGAAGTGCCTCCACAGGGTCAAGGAAAAGCCAGGAAGGTGCCAGTGGAGGAAAACTCAGAATTAAAACTCTGCAGACAAATCCTCTTCCTCTTAGCCCTTTACCAAAGGGCTCTTACCTCTTACCTCTGCTTCTCTCCATCAGCATTTCAGGCAGGGGTGGGATTTTGTGCTGGAAAGGCTGAGGGGTGGGCACCTTGCCCACTGCAGGACCTGGGTCTGCAGCAGAGCAGACAGCAAGGAGATTCACTGCAGCCCTTCATGGTTCCCCACAGTTGGGTTTCCTGTTTGGGTTTCCTGTTCCCCCTGGTTGGGTTTTCATGTTTTCATGTTTTTACAAACTGAATCAATGCTGGCATGGGCTGCACAGGGGTCCCAGGAGGATCAGCCTCAGAGAGCACCTCTCTCCTGTGAACTGACAGTATGGCAAATTTTCTAAAACCCCTCTTACTGCACCCTTTTGATGATCCATCCCTCTCTCAGAGGAGTTGCCTTCATGGTTATGCTGGATTGCTGATTTCTTTTATTTTTTTTTTTCCCCATAAGGAATCAAAGCTGTGGGGTCCACTGCTGGAGACCAGCCCAGTGTGGTTCATGTCCAGGAATCTTCTGCATAACCTTTCACCAAAATGGAATTGGGAGGTTGTGAGTTTGTTCATGACCTCACCTACCCACGTAATGGTCTTTAGCAACATGTGACAGGATTATATTTACTGGGAAAATTACTGTCCAGGCTTTCTAAGGAGAGACAGCACCTTTAATAAGGCCATCTGCTATTGTCAGAAAAATGGCCAGGATGATGAGCATAGAGCTGAGGGAAGCAGACGGCTGGAGGCTTTCAAGGATCCCTTGGGTATCGTCCAGTGGTGTAAAAGTGAAAAAAAACTTGAGTGCCTTTAAATAAAAAGATGATCTTCCTTGAGTCTCTGTAACCTCTCAGAACCATTATGTTTGCACCAGTGAATGAGGCTGGTGGTAATTTCTAGATTGAGTAGGTTAGAGTCACATTATATCTGCTGAGCTCTTTAAAATCTTGCTAGATTAATAGCCTTTAAAAAAAAAATCTATCTTAGTGCCACATTAACCACAGGCCACAGTGTATTAACTGACAAAACCCAAATTGTTCTTTAATATTCCTAAAGCTGGTGTTAAGCACAATAAGAACAATTTTCACTTTCAATAAGAATCTGACCCTGGATTTGCCCTCTGCCCTGACCTGGGTCTCTCTCTACAACCATGAGGGACCATGTGGAGTCATTCTGTGCTCTCTTGAAATGATGATAATTAAAAAGCATTTGCTTTCAGATTCTTCTTCCATCTGATTATCCCTTCTCCTTTGGTCCCTCTCCCCTCCTTGATGTGCAACTGGACTTCCCATATTTTTTTTTTTCTGTATCATCACTGAATTCCTCTGTTCTTCTAGTGAATAATAGCACACAGCAGCCCAGCTTTTATTTACTGTTATGTTGGACTTCCTGGGGTTTATTTATGGCAGAGAGAAGCAGCACAGTCCCCTGTTCAGGGCATTATGCTGCTGGTGTTCTTGCTGGCTGTGTGCAAGTTTAGTGGCTGTTCTTTCACCTCATTTTTTTCCTGCTGCAAGCCCTGAAGAGCATTACCTGTCTGCAAAGCATTGAGTTAGGTGTTACTGAGTGACTTTAATTCTAACTTAACAATGAAGGATATGGCAGATGTTGGGAAAATTTCAGAACCCTTAGCAGGGTTTCCCCTCCCCCCCCCCCCGTGCAATGTGTTATTAAAAGGAAGAGCTTGATAGGTCTCAGGTGCCAACACCTGGATGTTGACATAGTCAGCTTCAGTGTCCAGAGTTACTGCTTCCAAATGATTTTCAAGGGATACAAAACCTCATGCTTCAGGGTTTAAATTCATCTCCAGGTGTCAGAGTATTTCCATGCAGTCACGGACCATTTGCCATCAAGCAGTGCTACTGCACCCTCTGCCAAAGTCACTGCTGCTGGTTCCTGGCTGGGATCAGAGATGCAAGGCAAAACGTGGTAACTCCTGGATACTTAAAATTGCAACAAAAAGGGGAATATTTGGAGGGAATAATCAACCATATATAATAGAGAAATCCAATGCACATCATTGTTTAATGAAACTTCCTCTCCAGCACCTCCTTGGCTTGGGGAGCAGAGATCTTCCTCCCTTCCTGCCTTCCTGCCTCTGCCTTCCTTCTGGAGCACTGGGGCACTGCTGTTATCTCAGTGGCCAAAACAATGAAGCTTTGCAGTTTGTTTTTTTTAAGGACAGATTTCAGCTTGGATCAATTGGCTGATCAGCACGGGGGGATGGAGTGGCAGAAACTTCTTAAGCCACTTCTTAAACAGTCCAGGGAGCTGCTGGGCCTCCCTGATTTAGAGCAACCGAGGAAATTAGGGCATCTTCTTCTGGCCAGGGGATTTTTCTTTCCTATTTGGAATCAAAGCAGTTATTACTCATCTTGGGCAACCATCCCTCGGATGCACTGAGGGGGAGAAAAAGGACTTGTGGCACCTGATTTGTTTTCTGAAGCGACTGGCAAATTTTCATGCTTCAAAAATAAGTAGAGAATGCAGAGATTGGCCTATGCAAATAGGCCAAAGGAAAAAAAAGGAGAAAATAACTTCAATTACTGACTTATTCAGAGCAGAGCAAATTGACAGCTCTATTGTCAATCTGGAGAGCTTCTGTAAGGGAAAGAAAACACTCAGATTTCAGCATTTCTGACAGTCTACTTCTTTAAAATCCTTTCAAATCCTGCACCCAGAGCTCCCCTAAGAGCGAGCCCATGTAATTCACTACCTGCAGTGGCTGCTGCTGACACGTGTTTTATGGTATTGGCTGCTGCAATGTAAAATCAGTGCCTGGGTGGATTTTATTTTGCTCAGTCCGAGGACTTGGTAGTGCTGCACTAGTGCAATACTGCAAAATATTTATGAGCCCAGAGAAGAGCCCAGGAAGAATTGTTGAAGCAGAACCGATGGTCCTAACTTGCAGCTTGCTTTGCTCTTCATTTTAGGTACCTGCTCTGGCAAAGAAACTGGGGGGCTGGGAAAAGAACAGCATATTGTGTCTGGGCTTCCCATGCATTGTTCCCTATGAAAGCATCTCCTGCAACCTTTACCTTCTGTTCAGATGGCCCCAGCCTGCGAAGAGAGAAAGGCAGATTTGTGCTTTCTAAGCTCCAGATGGGGCTCCTTTCTTCTTCCTCTGTAAGTTAATGGTGTCTTGCTGAGACCAACTGGGCATGTAAAGATTTGGGCAAAACTCACAGCAGTGGTCTCATAACCTCAAGGCTTCACAGTCTCATCCCAGTGTGATGGCTGGTCCCCAGTGGAGCTTGCCTGTGGCTCTGATGTGGTGCCAAAGGAGATGGGGAAGGTTATGTTGATTACATCTGTTTACCAATGGTTAAATAAATTAAAAGCCCATTGCAGACCACCAGCAGGGCAGGGTCTCACAGTCCCTGCTTTCTGCACAAGGTCCTGTTTGCACTCTGCCATTGCTCTCCGTGTGCCAAATTGCCAGGGTGACCCTACTTTGGTCAGGGTGAATCTTCACAAGTAAAAACTGATGAGATCTGAGCTTCCTCCTTCCTCTGGTCTCACTCAGATCCTCTCCTCAGACCAGGGTCTTGTCACTGGGCTGTGCTGATTTGCACCAGAGGGCAGCAGGATCAGTTCCTTCCTTGCTCACATCCTCTGCCAAAGGCAAAGCGGGAAGAAACATTTATGGGCTCCCCTCTGTAAGACCTTTGTAAACCCAGAAAAAGTGTCTGAAAGACAATTTTGTACTTTGTTGTCACTGCTAGAACTGCATGGGAAGGGCATGTCCTTGGTTGTGGTCCCGGTTTCCTGGGCAGCAAGTAAACTCATTGTAAGGGACAGTCACTGTCGTGAAGAAAATGTAGTTTTTAATAAGTGGGAGAGGACATGGGGCAGCAAGAGAAGTGCCCACAGTGACAGAAGGCTGGGGAAGACCTAGGAAGAGCATGCAGTTTCCCCTCAGTGCTCTGCTTTGATGCTCCAGCCCAGCAGGACCCTGATGGAAGAAGACCTGGAGGGTAAGGAAGACTGAGTGGCCTGATAGAGTTTCTCTGCCTCTAATTTCTTTGATTCTCTGAGCTAAGCCATTAGATCCCTATTTGAGGATTTTTTTATAATTCATTCCTAAGAAGCCAGATTACCAGCCATATGGACAAAGGATACTAGAGAAAGACTATTAAGATTATTAAAACAGATTATTTTTGCTGTTGGAGCAGAAGTTGTCATCAGTGGGTAAAGCTTGAGCTTTTCCTCATTCCTATCACATGCTGATGTGGTTCCTCATGCTTCTTCATTGCACTCATGAGGGCTCACAAGGACTTGTACCAAATAGTTATATGCTTCAATAATTATTCTGGGTGCCTCTAGAGGCACTCCTGGATCTCCTGGTGCCTGTGGTATGATGATGTCCCATCAAACCTGTTGACCAAGGTGAAAAATTCATCACAACTGTGTCAACAAAGTGCTTGCCTGGTATTTGAGGGAAGGAATATATCAATGAAGCCACTGTCTGCAGAAAGAAAAGCTTGAACAATGGCAGAAAAGGAAACTGAGGTGTTTCTCAGGGATGCTGCTCATCTTGTCTTCTACTCATTGCTGTATAGTTGTTGGGAGAGGAAACAGAAGCTCAGCAAATAGCCAGGTTTGTCTGTCCACATGTCTGCAGTCTCCATGGAAGGGATCAAACCCTTTCTTCTGGTGACTTGGGCAAGTTTCTCTCCTGGCCATGCAGCTGCCTGGTCTCCTTTGCAGTGGGAAGAACATTGGCCCATGAACTCATCAGTGCAACCACACATCAGAGGTGCATTTCTCTGGACTACTGCCAGGGCTGGTACTTCTACTCGAATACACAGTCAGCCTGCCAGAACATCTGCAGATCCCTTTTATGAGAGGGCTTTAATCTATCTGGACTTGCTAGAGTCATCTTGTGGCCACCAGTGCCTGCCCCAGGCTTCCTGGTGCTCTTACCCATCCCCACAGCACCTGAGAAATGAATGAAACAGCAGATGCTTTCAGCATAGAGAGCTGGTGGCCACCAGGCAACAAAACCAAGAGTTATCTTACTCTTACTTGCCCAACCTGACCTCAGAGCTGCTGGTGAAACTGGAGAATCTCAGTGTGGCTCATGTCAGGTGGTCCCTGCTACCAGTGATGGTGAAAGGGACGTGCTTAGGAGTTAAGATTCACCCATACATCACACATCACATGCATGAGTAGAAATCCTGTGTCTGAGCACTGTTTGCTCTGATGGACACTTGTGCTGAAAGAAACTCCAAAGAGGGAATCTTATTTCTGCCTGCTCACTCTTTTGGAGAGAAGATCTCTCTTCTCTCACACCATCTATCACTTATTTGGGATGCCATGAGCACGTCTGGGTCTGTAGCAACAGAAGAACAGGGCACAGAAATGAACCCAGAGAGGAGATACCAGGGTAGAAATGCCTCTGAGACAGCTTGGCCACAAGTCACTACAGAGAGACTTGCAGAGGCAGCAGGCACAGACGTTATTTTTGGTATAAGTGTTCTTGTTTCAAGTTTTTTCAGGTGTGAAGTTTCCCTGTTTGACAGCCCATCAATCACACAGGGGGACACCATTAATAAATCTGTCCACGCTTTTCCCTTGAGCTTGAAGAAAGAAAAACTCCAACTGTTAACAATTATTATAGAAAATTAACTCTATGACTTTAAAAAGAGTCTCATTGCAGGCTATTTTTACATCATAAGGAGGGGGGGAAAAAAATCACCCTAAGAACTACAATGGTATGAATTTAGATTTCTTTGTAAAACACAAACATTGAACAAAACTTTAGTCCTGGAAGTAGAGGGTTCAACACCTTCTCGTGCTCTCCTGTTGAATGTGACTCTTGGCTAACACCATTTGTTGGCTGAACACTGCAGAATGGTGTAATGGGAGTCACCAGCCCTAGAGCTCAAAAGCCAGCAAGGTCTGCTGCCATTTCCTAGGATCTCCTCCTCCTTCCCAAACCTCTCCCAGCATTTCTTGGCCAAGCTGGACTGTGTCTTTTAGAGAGCCTCCACTCCTGATTTCCTTCAGTGATGAAGGTGAGTGTTGAAGAACTCCTACCAACTCTTAGTAACCCCTTCCAGCAGCTGATTGCCCTGACTGCCAGTGATTTCCATTCTTTTAGTGGTCTGAACCTTCCTGACTTCAGCTGTCAGTCCCTGGATGTTGTTACATCTTTGTCTTCTGGATTAAAAAGTGCTTTATACCCAGTGGAATAACCACAGGCTTTGATCTTGTTGGTGGCACATGGGAAGCAGGAAGGGTTTATTGATGGGTGAAGGTCCTGTCATTCCAAACTCCCCTTGGAGAGCAGCAGGATCATGCAGGAGAGGTGCTTGGGTTTTTCATATGTTTATGAGTGCCCAAGAACCACCCTGCCTCAGCTGCCCTGATCAGTTTGCACACATCAGGGAGTCTGGGTTAAACACCAAGGAGCTGGAGTGTAATGTAAGAGATGCAGTTCCCTTCTGCCCAACACAAGTTATGAGCATCCACAGCTTAATGAACTCCTACTTTTTCCCCACAACCTTCTATTCCCCTCTGCATGGGGGCTTAGCAGAGGTCTCCTCTTCAATCCATGTGCTTCCTAGGAGATTCCTGCTACCAAAGCTCCCTGTGCAGTGTCTTTTCCTTCAGAAGCTTTCCCTGAGTTGATGAATCCATGCACAGTGTTAGGTTATTCATCAGTCTTGCTCTCCACTTCATTTATCACAATGAGTGCTCTGTTGTGGAGAATCCTGGTAGAAAATCTGCTTCTTCTCCTGGTTGGCTGAAATGTGGCATTTCAACCAGCTGATAGCTTATTACTGGGACCTTGCTGGAAAATCCAAGTAGCACCCAGAAGGGTGGGGACAGAGGTCTCCCTTTGTCACTCTTCTCATGTGGAAGAACAGTAATAGCATTTTCATTTCTCTCCTACTGCCTGCTCTGAAAAATTTTGCCTTGGCTTTTATTTCCCATTGCTCTTCTCCAATCACTACATGTGGGATAGAAAGGTTTAATTTTACCCTCAAACAGTTCACTAGCTGGGAGAACAGGAAGCTTGCAGCTTGTAGGCTGCCAGAGGAGTGCATGCACACAAGAGGCTCCGTGGCATCTCCAGAGGGTCCTCAAGCACCTCCTGCCCAGAGGAATGGCTTAAGGAAGAATTTCACAGGTGTACCTGACCAGTTAGGCATTAAGAAGAAGATTTAGAGGTATGATACCATCCCTTTCCCATTTCTCCTTGTCCCCAGGTCCCACATGACTGCTCAGAGGTTTGCAATAGTGTCTGGCACCACACTGCCTCTAGGGTTTCCAGCCCAACTTCCCATTCAGAGCAGGGCTTCTACATGGCTGTGTCTAGCCATGGTTTGAACTCTTCCAGGGACAGAAATTCTCCACTTTTGGTGTCCTGTCCCAGTGCTATAGCACCTGCATGGGATTTAATTGTTTCCTGAAGTCCAACATGATCCTTCCAAGACACAGTTTGTGAATATTGCTCCCTATTACACTGTTTGGCACTGCTGACAATATTTTGGCTATTTGGTCCTTCTAACCATACCCTGATAGATGTAAGCATCACTAGATCCCACCTTTAGTACTCTTTGACAGACTAAACAGGCTCAGTTCTCTGCATCTCTTCTTGCAGGATGTGCTTCAACCCCTTTTCCCTTTTGACTCTCAGATCCTAGACTGGATGTTTCCAGCTGGGGCCTCAAACACAGAGCAGAGGGGATGATAAGTTCCCTTGACCACCTTGCTGCTCTCCTCTTAATTCAACAGTATCTAGACCAAAAGATGGGCAAAATTCATCTGTCAGTATTGCATCACTAGCTAAAGCATGGGAGAAAGATAGGAACAAATAGGATAGTCTCCTATCCTAACTTCTGTCAGCATGTGATCCACACCACAGAACCATCCCAGCTGCTTACAAAAACATCCACAGGGCAAACAGAGATGCTCCTGTGAATGGTTGTGATTTTTTTCTGGTACAAGTGATGCCTGCTGGTGCTTTGGTTTGTGTCACAGCCACACCAAGAATCATGCCAGTCCCTAGAGAGCACAAAGCTACTCCTGGGGTCAGGTTTGCAGACACCCAGGTTTATCCTTAAGCATGGCAATACAGAGCAGTGCATACTTTTAACAAAATGGCTCTGAAATAACACATCTCACTATGCCAAAACCATAATAATAATAATATAATAATAATACTTTCCCCTGCATCTACCCTTCCAGCAGCAAAAAACTTCAACGTGACGCGGCCTGAGCTCTTCCCCTCACCAGTCAGAACAAATGGATTCCAGTAGCAAAGCACAACCTGGCTTTATCATTCTTTTGACAGGTAATTTTCTCCCCAGTGAATATATCCAAGGCTTTCTCAATCCCTTTCTCAGTGGCTGGAATGAAGTTGTTTCACTCCTGGCAGCAAGGAATGAGCCCGGCAGTGGTGTTGCCTTGTTGCTCTGTGTCTCTCCGAGCCCCACGCTCCTGAAAGCCTGGTGAGAGTCTTTATTATCCCCTGATTATGTCATATGTCCTCACTTGCCTGTTGTGACCATCAGGCATGTTATTTATTAGAGTGGTTTTCCACCAGCCTGTTATGGTCACTTCTCTGAGGCATTTCGCACACCACTTGGAGATAATATTCCCTCCCAAGAGCTGGCAGTGGAAAGGCTCTCTCAGCTGCTAACTCTGTTCAGTGTTGTCCCTCCCTTGCTAGAAAAGATAAAATTCAGATGTGAGGAGGCCTGTTGGATGAAAAAAAGAAAAAAAAAAAAAAGAAAAAGAAAAAAAAATAAAGAGAAAGAGAAAAATAAAAATAAAGAGAAAAAGATAAAGGAATAAAAATAAAAATAAAGAGAAAAAGAAAAAGGAATTAAAATAAAAATAAAGAGAAAAATAAAAATAAAAACAAAAAGAAGAAAGAGAAAAAGAAAAAGAAAGAGAAAAAGAAAAAGAAAGAGGAAAAGAAAAAGAAAAAGAAAGAGAAAAAGAAAAAGAAAGAGAAAAAGAAAAAGAAAAAGAAAGAGAAAGAGAAAAAGAAAGGGAAAAAGAAAAAGAAAAAAAAGAAAAAGAAAAAGAAAAGGAAAAAGAAAAATAATGAGAAAAAGAAAAAGAAAGGGAAAAAGAAAAAGAAAAAAAAAAGGAAAAGAAAAAGAAAAGGAAAAGAAGAAGACAAAAATTTAAAATGTAGATACAACATCTACTGCAGGGCAGATCAGCACCACAGCCTGAAACAAGCTGGGAGGAGCAGGTCACATGGAGGAAATTCAGCCACCAAAATAGGGTAAAGCATCTAGAGAGAAACTAGGAAAAGAAGTGGAGGTTCTAGCAGAGAAGTTTGGGCTATACAGCCAAAACAATGTGAATATGGATGTAAATAGGCTGTCATGACTGCAGCCTCCTGGGAGGTTGCAAATGCTCCATAAAGATCTTAAAATCTCAACATCCCAGGTCAGAGGAGAGAAGGGTCCTGCAGGGTCCTGCTGTGAGCTTCTGTGTTGGGCTCAAGACTCATCACCAAAGCAAGGGCTGGGGCATCATCTCTGGGTTTGGCTGCTCAGGAGGAATCCAGGTGACAAGCAAGGCAGTTAAATGCAGTGATATTTCCAAGTGAAAGTGTATTTTGGTTTTGAAAAACCCTTAGTTTTCTCTCTCTCTTTTGCCCCCTCCTTTATTTCCCCTCGGCTACTTTAGTTTTTAGCCAGAACAATTCCTTGAACCAACACAACTTGTCTCATGTCAGGAGTATAAGGAAGGGAACAGGAATGCACAGACACGTGGGGTGGGATGGGAACAAAGAATCACAATCCAGATTCAAGTAGACTTCATCTAGAGCAGAACTCTCTCCTGAGCTGTTGAATGGTTCTAGAAAAGCTCACTGTGGTTTACTGGATGTTGCTCACACTGGGATTTCAGTACAACCTCTATGGATTCGGGGTCTAGCATACTGGAAAATCGTATTTCCAGTGAAGATGGAAATGCTGAGGCTGTGCAGAGCTGGGCACATGCTAGTGGAGCCTGGTCCTGCCACTTCCAACACGGGGCCCCAGGAAACCTGTCCCTTCATCTGTCACCTTGCCTCCCTCTCTGCAGCTCTCTTCAACTGGTTCAGATGGGTCTGGAAGCATCTGAAAACTTCCCTCCCTCCAAGCCTTCATGGGTCAGTGCCTGAGTTTCAGATCTGCTAGTAATGAGCTTTATAAAGAAATAATGAGCTGGAAAGAGAAGAAGATAAGGAGGAGAAATTCCTCCAGACACTTTGGTTTATTATTGCTATCATTATTTGGCAATAGCTGCGATCCAGGCTTGCAAAGGCTGCTTTCCTGGGAGATGCTTTTGCCACTTTATAACCTGCTCCACTGGCTCCTTCAATGCAGTTTGAAAGATTTAATATTTCCATTAAAATACAGGAGTATTAACAGATTCAAGGGTCTGAATTT
This sequence comes from Heliangelus exortis, assembly GCF_036169615.1. Classification (NCBI taxonomy): domain Eukaryota; kingdom Metazoa; phylum Chordata; class Aves; order Apodiformes; family Trochilidae; genus Heliangelus; species Heliangelus exortis. The sequence continues at coordinate 8,925,203 of NC_092429.1, read as the reverse complement.
CACTACCTGAGCAAAGCCATTGAACTTGGCTGTTCCTTGAATGCAGGTGACAACCAGCTATTCTCTGAACAAGTCAAAAAATAGCAAATATAGTTGTGGCACCAGTCCTCAGGTACTGGGAAGACAGAGAGAATAAATGATGCTGGGAATTTGCTTGAATGCTAACATTAAAAGTTAGAGAAATAGGGAATTGGGAACACTTTTTATAAGGAGAGTTGGCCATGGTATCAGTCATATTTCCTTTCTTTTCTTTTCTTTTCTTTTCTTTTCTTTTCTTTTCTTTTCTTTTCTTTTCTTTTCTTTTCTTTTCTTTTCTTTTCTTTTCTTTTTTTAAGTTGAAGAAGGTGTCATTTCAGCTGAGCCATTCCCCCAAATATACAAATGATGAATTAATTAGGGGGAAGGGCTCTGGGGCTGACTGGCAGGGAGCATTCCCCACAGATCACCTCCTGTCCTGTGGAGTATCTGGACCATGACTTGACCCATCCTCTTGGTGCACAAGTTCATGGCACAGTTTTTCCTTCCCGTCACTTTCTGGTGTCATGAGGACAAGGACAAACCAATGGGGCACAGACTTCCTATTTCTGCATCCTACAGATTCCCAGGGATGCAGAGGAGGGTTCAGAGTTACAGCAATCTGGAACTGGGAAAGTTCTTTGTAGACCATACCTCAGCTAAAACCATGCTGCACAGCTTTCTGCAGAGTGTTTATTTTACATGGGGATATTCCCAAAATTCTTGGGGTGATTTTGTCAGCCCTGTCATAGATTTCATGTGGAGAGCTGTTTTCTACTAGGTCCTCTTACCTCTGGTCCCTTTTGCTTAACAGCCCAGCAGAGCTTTCTTCTGCAGGACAGAGATAAGATCCCTCTTCACCTCCCTGCTTATAGATCCATGAACTGCATCAGCCTCTTTTGATGCTGGGTTGGCACCATGGCCCAGAAACCTTTGCCTGGGTCCCTGTTGGACCACTTATCCAACCCAAGTTCTTGCCTGATAGTCATCTAGCCAAGTGGTGAGCCCATTTTAGTATCTTGTGGTTGTGGAGGGATGGGAAACTGCCAGTCTCCTGCTTTTCCATGTGTACAAACTGTACCTGTCTCCTTTGCAGAGGCAGACAGCAAAGGAAGGAAAAGCTGGGCTGTGTTTCCATCATCTGAGGACTGACAGAGAAGCAGGCACCAGGGTTTTCACTGTGGAGCTGCCTTAGCAGTGGAGGGCAGGCTGAGTGGGGGGATGATGCCCAAGGCTGAGCAAGAGGCAGAATGTCCCTCTGCAGCTCCCAGCTCTGCGTGGCAAGCTGGGCTGGTGGGCTGGTGGTCCAGAGAAGCCAGGCAGAGGGGCAGACTGGGATGTGTCACCCATCCCCTGCCCCCTGCATCCCTCTGCCAGGTCCTCCTCAGCCCCAGCTCCCTAGGACACAGCGCCCAACCCTTGGAGTCTGGGCCAGCTCTGCTCAATTTGAGGAGATCTATTTAAAATTCAAGCAGGAGATGGGCTCCAGCTTGTTACAATGCCGTGGCTGGAAATGGAGTCATCACCAGAGACTATTCCTTTTTACAACTTCAGGTATATAGATATCCTCACGATTCAATTTCTTTTTATATAGTGTCTTTAATACACTGTCTCTCCAAACGCTTTAGCAGATAGAACTGAAATAATGAGATAACGCTTTGCAGAAGTGTGTGCAGCCTCTGAGATGGGCAGCAGGGTAGAGCAATAGATGGAGAATAGGGCAGAGAATGCAAGGTGGAGGCAGCATAACTCAGAGGCTGCAATAATATAAGCAAATATTCCCGCAGACTATTACAGGGAGCACGAGAACTGATGGATACAGGGAAAAGCTTGTAGCCAGATGCGCTCCGAAAGGAGGAATTAAGGAGCAATTTAAACTGAGGAAGGATGGCTCTAAATGGCAGTGCATTCACGGGAGGGATGTTTTCAGACAAATGGATCAAGGGTGGTGAAAGCAAACCTTCATTGTCTCTCTTCATCAGGAATGGAGGGGCTGGTTTGCTCCTCCATCCCTGCAAGATGAACCAGAGCTGGGAGCAGCAGCTCAGCTCCAGAGATGTGCTGAAATCACTGTGCTGCCCTATTGACTGCCCTGGAAATGGCCAAGTGTGTGAAGATGCAAATGCACCCAGCTGGAAATTTCTCTCTGATCCTGTTTTTGCTGGCTAACATTGGTATGAGAAGCCCAAAAGGTTTTACAGAAGAACCAGTGAGAAGGGGAAACTGGTTTGCTCTCATTAACCCACATGTGGCAAAACAGACTGGTTTCATGGTTTTGCTAAAAATAAACTTCAAACCATAACTATTCTGTGAAGAATGTCCACAGAATTAGGAAGTAAACCCATTTTCATCCACCTCAACTCACTTTTAGTTGGTAGGGAAGAGCAGCGTGAAAAATTCCAGTGCTTTTTGTTTTCATTACAGTTTGGAGTGTCAGGAAAAAAGAAATCATGGGTTTTCCTGTGAAAGGGGCAATCCTGTCACCACTCAGCCACAGTGAGTGACGGGAGAAAAGTTGAAATGCTTTCTTGGACTGGGATTTCTGGGCCTAACCAGTGATGACTGAACCCGAGGGTAGTTTCACTGGGACTTCTTAAGGGACAAATCTTGAGTGACAGGGAAAGCCGTGGGCCAACAGAGGCTGCTAGATGGAGATCAGGTGAGGGGATGGAGCAAGCTCATGATGCCCTGTGATCCCAAACAGTTTTGAGTCGTAGCTGGGAATGAGTGGGGAGCCAGGGGTGTGATGGGCACAGAGACAAGGAGCTCCCTGTAGCAGTGCTGATGGACTCAGGTGTGTAATTCTGAGCAATGAACTTATCAATGGGATAACCCACTATGGTTCCATTGCTGAATTACCTGGGGGTCCCCTGCTTCCAAGGAACTTGGCATAGTTCCCAATGCCTATTTCCTTTCACAGGGATAAGATGCTTTTCCTCCATACTCAGTGGTTCCCACCTGCATCAGGGCAATCTGTGCATGGAAGCTGCTCACCTGGCCCTGCCTCTGCTCCATCTGGAGGAAGGAGCAGATCCCCAAATACTAAGCTGTTCAGAGGGGTGGGGAGGGGATTTGGCCAGCCAGGGAGTGTAGTGAGAACTGGAGATGGGGAGAGGGACAAACTGCTGGAGCATCCCCATGGCAGTGATGGGTGCCAGGAGTCGCCCAGCTCTGCATGGCAGAAAGTAAAACCCATTACAGCCCATATGGGGACAGAACAGGGACTTATCCTGAATATCATGACAGGACAGTTGAAAAATGTCAGGGGAAAGGCTGTGGGGAGAAGGCAGGGATTGCTCCTCTCCTCAGGGCCTGCAAGAGCAGAGTTGAGGAGGGTTCCTGGTTTGTTGGCTGCTTCTCCTTTTCCAGACCTGCTGTGAAAAGCTCAGTAAGTGTCTTGTAGTTGCTCTGAATATGCTGCTATTTTTGGTAACATAAAAGTGAAGTGGACGTCTCCTGCACAAGAAATCACAGTCCAGATCCCCATTTCTAAGTGATCTTGATCCTTGCAGAGGGTGGGGAGTGGCTCTGAGAGCAGAGCTGAGCCAAGCTGTGAGTGTTTGGATCCAGGGTCCTGATTCTTAAAAGTTAAACCTACCTTAAAAGAAAAGGTACCAAAATGTGAATTTTGATTATGTTTCATTTAATGAGTTTTGAAAAGATTTGGAGTTGAATTAAAAGTAACAAAAAGCCAGGGAGATGAATGACCCTTATATTAAATTCAATTGGCTTTTGTGCAATTTGTTGCATAGCGAAGCCTCGTTAATACATTTTGCAGGTGGTTGGGTAATTTGTCATCAGGATGGCACTTTATGGAAAGCAACTTCCTCCCTCTTCAGTTATTTTGCTTTGAAATGAGTTTCCCTAAGTCCTGTGTGCTGGCAGGTGCTGAATTGGCTTCAGCAGAGCCACACAGTTTCATGGCAGAGAAGGAACCAGCTTGTTATTTTTTATATATTTATAAGTTATCTCTATATAACATGGTCAACAATTAATATCTCAACAATATGTAGCCATAGCCCTCATCCATTAGAAAAAACCCAGCCCTGTATTATAGTTAACAGTATTGTTTCCTTTTGTTTTTCTAACAAGACAAGGCAGCTCCCCTCTCCAGAGGGAAGAAAAGCTGAAAAAATAGAAAAATCTTATTTCGTTTGCATTTTCCTAATTTGCTTTCCTCTGGCTCAGACATGTGTTGCCTATAAGCTATTATAACTCTTTCTCTAGGGTTATTCTCCCCCCTCCTTCTGCCATCTGATATTCACAACTTCATTCTCCCTGGATCAATGACTGCAAATTTGCTTTATGACAACTTGAACAAACCCATGATGGATCAGAAAGGACCTCAAAGTAGGCTGAAGCCTACTCAAGTCAAGAGCACCAGACACGTTTGTTAAAGACCTCATTGGCCTCTGATCCTTGGGTTGCTGCAGTATTGATTTTTGGGGTCCAAGCTCAATTGTGCTGGAAGTCGAGTCGCATGGAGCCGCGTGCTCGTGGGGGAGGGAGGAGCTTGATAATGGGATGGGATCGATGGGGAATGATTTAGCACAGAGGGACCTGGAGGCTTGGCAGGAAAGTTAAGCAGTAATCGAGTTCTGGGCTCAGAGGCTTTTCAGGCTGCCTGTCTCAGCGCTGGGGCTGTGCCTGCTGGGGCTGCACAGGGCCCTGGCTCCCGGCGGGGCAGGCAGCAGCCCTGCCGTGTGGGCACGGGGAGTCCTGGTACTGGTACCAGTGATCTCGAGTGGATGGGTGTTAGCCAGCTTCCCCAGCCCTTCTGGGGTTTGAAATAAAGCCAGTTGGATGCTGTGAGACAGGTGGTGTTAGCCTGCTGCAAGGAGGCAGAGGCTGAACATGGGACATTTTTACAGAGGCTTGTTAATGTGATTTTTTTCTTTTTTAACCATGACTTTCTTGCAAGCAGAAGGTTTCTTTGTTCTCTGACCCCTGCTCCATCAGTATGGCTGCAGAATGAGAGACACTTGGGCAAGGACTGGCAGGTCCCAGTCTATACCTGGGTTGCCCCTAGCTGATGTAACACAAAAATCCAAGCAATTCCACTAAAAGGAAGAATGGGGCAAATATTCTTTTTCATTCCCATCCCAGGAATGCTCATGGTTGCTTCCCAGCTACTTCCGGTGTCCCTGTCCCAACCTCACCCACCCCTCACATATATGGGTGGATGGGTCTAGCAGAAACAAGATGAAACTCCCTAAAATTACAGGGAAGTCTGAGAGCAGAAGTTGGCTTAAAGCACAAGCAACTCTAAACAAAGCTGAGACAGCTTGCCTAAATTTGCTTAGGCTCCTTGCTCAGTTTTCAAATGGCTAAATCTAAGTGAGATCAAGCCCTCTGTGCCAAAATTTCCCACAAATAAATGTATTTGCTTTGTGCATAGTTACTGACAGTATTTCTTTGAAGGCCTCTGCAAAGAAATCTCTGCCTTTCACTCTCTGGATAGAAAACTTCTTCCACCTCACTGCTGCTAAGTGACTGGGGGTAATAGCTGCAGGCTCAGAGCAGGATAAGTGCAATTGGGAAATCTTTGCCTGGCAATCCACAATATTTGGGAGGAAAAAAATAGTGGTGTCTCAGCACAGTGACAGGTAGGTGCTCTGAAATCTTTGCAGAGAGGTGGGAAGAGGCAGCCAGGTTTCCTCTGTACAGGCAGATTATAAAGTGTGGGGATTAGCAAAGAGTAATTACAGTGCCTCCACTGTATATTAAGTGTGTGAAACAATATATAGGCACTCAGCACACGGCAGGCATTATGGCTGGGTGTCAGAGTTGACATTTTTAATATCCATTATTCAAAAATTGATTCCATGCCTGACTATCAAGCAGCATCCAGCTATAATATGGGAGTAGCACCACACAACAGCACTGACATCTGCTAAGAGCTTTACAAACATTAGCTAATTCTGCCTACCATCTCCATCAGCGACAGGTAAGGGTTGTTATTTCCAGCTGTCTGAAGCCCTGGGGAGAGCTGGGATTAGACAAAGTTGCTCTGGGGAAGCTGCTGTAGATAGTGGAATCACAGCACCCACTGGCATCCTGGGGGGGAGCAGCACAGAAAGTGGCCATAACTTGTAATGACCCCCAGGTTCCCCCATATCCAAAGAAAAACACCTCCAGCACTCAGAGATGCTGAAAAATAGAACCTTTAAAAAATCCTTTGTTTTCTGCTTAGTTTTAAGTTTTGCAAGCACCTCTAGGAATGGTTTTAATTTGGGAACTTACTTTCTTTTCCTTCCTTCCTTCCTTCCGTCCTGCCTTCCTGCCTTCCTGCCTTCCTTCCTTTTCCTTCATTTTCCTTCCTTCTCTCTGGTCCTCAAGAAGAAGTAAAGTAAGGAAAGCAATAATCAGATGAGGGGAATAAAGCCCAAACATGAGAATAAAGATTTTTCTTGTTAAAGTAAAAAAATGCACTTTGTCAAGAAGATTACTTCTTTTGGTGTGTGATTAAGAGTATATGATTTAGACCAAAAAAGGCTTTATTCCCCTGCTGAAAATATCCATGACTCTAGGGATGATGTGATGTGTGGGTCCTAGATGACAGCAGCAATATCTTCTCGGAGCCCGGTTGATTTTTGGTGGCTCCACATCTTGCTGGCTGTTGACAAACCAGATTTCACTTTCCTCTTCTGCCCCTGCTTGACTCTAGGAATTTCCATTCCCAACCCTCCATCTCTTTAGGCAAATCCTCTCTGAAGATTACCTACATTACCTACTTCTCCCTGGAGACAGCCTCCTCTCCTTTGCTATCAATTAATGACAGCTCTCAGCAACCCCTCCGTTTAATTGCACCATCTTTAAAAGCAGCCCTGATGCTGATGTGGCTTTTTCCTATTTTAATTTCTGCCTCTGAATAATTCTGTTCCTTCTGACTTCAAACCCCAGCACTGAGGTCCTGGGGGAGGATGATGGACTCCTGCCTTCCACTCTTGGCTCCAGGAGTTTCCTCCCCACACCCACTTGAGCATCACACCTGGGGGCATGAGGAGTCCTGGGCACCTCAGACCCAAGCAGTGCCATGAAACCAAAGAAGGTGATTATGTGGAATAGCTGTTTTCCACATTTTGTATTTAGTTTTTCTTGCTAGGGAAATATTTAGTTTGTTGTTAAAAGGTGTATGTGTGAAGGGGAAGCTCCAAATGATTCCCACAGCCTGCACCGAGGCTGTAAATGCAGAATGCAGAGCCAGGAAAGTATCAGATGGGATCTTAACACCAACAAACAGAAAAGCAGCATGGATTCTCCATAACCTCCTTGTGTCAAAACCAGGGTCAAATTGCCCCTCGTGTGCTCCTGGCTTTCTGCTCTCCCCTTCTGGTATTGCTTGTGCCACAGGAAGATAGGGAATGAGGGGCACTCAGACTTGAGTAACCTCATTTTTTTTAGGGTCATCCAAGAAACATTTGTTCCCTGTAAGGTTGAGTATAAACTTGACTTCAGAGGTGTTTTCCAGTGGGGAAAACATTTTTTTTTTTAAATGAGCTTTCTCCATACCTGCCTGGCCCAAGCATTATCTTGGTATACTGGGTATACATCTTGGGTATCTTGGGCTGGAAGCTGCCTCTTTCCAGCTGGTGGCTGCTCTGTGTGAAGTTTCAGGCTACAAGGTGGGGATGGGGCTTATGGTACCCATCATGTACCCTAAACACTGCTCCAGTGTGTGCACCTCTGCCACAGCAAGGCAAGGGAACACAGACCTGTCCTTGGGCCCAGCCTCATTTAGAGGTTAAAAATAACGCAAAGGTGCTTAGAAAAATAAAAAAATTAAAAATTAAACCACCCCCACACTTGAAAGAAACCTGCCCCTTTAAGAAAGGATTGAACATAATCTATTTCCAGCGTACGAGAGATCGGCTAAGGATTGCTGGGACATTTTCACTGACACAAATCTACATAATCGTTTTAAACTTCTCACCATTTCTTCCGATTATTCTCTTTCTGTCACTTTAGGAAGCTCTAAAACTGATTTTCTCTCCATAATCTTCCAGTATTGCTTAGCACCCAAATCTCTAATATTTTAAGAAGATTATTTCATTTATAATTGATTGAGTGTATTTGCCAGTTTGCTACTTCAAAGATGTTGTGCTTTAAGGGGTTCAGGTAGAGCATTATTAACTTTCCACCCCTTACCCCCCATCCAAAAAAAGAGGCAGAAAAATTTTGCATCTTGCCTGACACTTGATGCATTTTTTTTTAGTATATCATGGGTATTATTTACATTGTCAGCATGCTGAATAGCTAAAAAAAAAAAAAAAAAAGATCTCCAGAGATGAAAGGCAAATCGAGCTGTCTCCAGCAGCAGCAGGCTCGGGGCCGTGGTTGCCATCACAGGGTGCAGTTTGATGGGTGGTGATTGCAGGCAGCCAGCTCAAGCAGCATCACATCTCCCTCTGCACCAGCCTTCCCTCTGCTCACCCCACTCTTCTCACTGGGAAATAGGCTGGAGAGCTGATGGAACTTAAAATACATTTTATTTTATTTTGCTTTTCAATGGATAGGCTGCTTCTCAGCTGGATCCGCTCCCTGTGGGTTTTGTCTGCATTGAGACAGAAGGGATTATGTGGGTGGTGGGCAAGGGGAGGGGAGGTTGGGGCAAAGATCAGGGAGAGAAGTGACTGGGTAAAGGGCACTTTTAAGACACAATGATGTTGGAAGTCATCTTTTTCTTCATCCAGCTCAGGACTGGCCTACAGTAGCTGCTGCCTGCAGGGAAGTGGACTCCATCACTCAGAGGTGGATGTTGTCTTGTAGAGTGGTGAGAAAGAGGTTGAGAGAAGGAATAATGGCGCAACAGGCAATGTTTCCTGAGAGCAAAAGCATTAGGACTACTGCAAGCATGGGAGAAGGGAGCCCATCTAATGCACTGCCACTCCTCACTGGGTAACCACAAAACCACAGAAATAAGGGGAAGATTCTCCCATTCTCAGCCCAGCTCTGCCATTTGTTATCACATGTGAACTAGTGAGGAGATGCAAGGCACATTGTTGAAAGGAAAGCTCTGAGCCCTCTTCTAGGGCTGGCAGAGACTTAGTGATGCTCTGTCACAGTCATTTCAGGGAATGGAGCAGCTATCAACTAACAAGAATGAATTTCAAGGCTGATCACCTGCAAGCCAGGGATAATGGGAGGTCTGCACAATCAAACACGTCTCCCGTTATAGTAAAACAAGCAACACTGGAAAAAGACATGGAAACAGGCTTCTTTAAATCCAATTCAGGGATTTGGAATCCCCACTAAACGCTTAATTAATTTTTGATTAGCTGAGAACCCATTAAACAGACTGATTCTTCTAGCTTTATAAGTAACGGCAGCATGCTGCTTTAATTAAATTAATACTAAGAGATGTTCATTTTCAAATCCTTATGTTGGTTATTTCAGAAAAATCATTTCATTCCCTTCCCTAAGAGGTTTACCATGTTCCTTTAGCCCAACGCAGTATCTCTTCCCACTCTGTGCTGCTCTTGGTTTGCCTTGAGGCAGGATCTATCATGGCCCTGAAACTGCTCTGCCCAAGGGACATGGGGATGTCCCACCAGATTTAGGGACCAAGAACTTCACATTCCTATAGCAGTTCACCATGTGGGAGTGGGCAGTCTGACTCTTGAGGGTGTCTGGCTTCTCCTGCCCACTCTCCCTGTGGAGCTACTGTTGGCTGTTTCCTATGGCAGGTGCCATATATGGATCCTGAGTCCTCCTCCACAAGAAAGTGAGAAGCTTTGAATTCTCATCTCTTTTTGTTTTGTTTTGAGGTCCACAGGCACCTGACTCAAGGTAACCTGTCCCAGGTCTCCTGTGCAACACCCCTATGTATCAGAGATCATGCCATGACTTCCTTACTCAAACCCCTAGGGATTTCTCCATTTCAGAGCTGCTACCCAACCTTGGTTTGATGTCCATCCCTCTCTCTGGTCTGGGTGCAGCTGGACTAAGCACAGCACATGCTTCACTCCTTGCTGCATCTGTCCCATCAGATGGAGGGTGAAATGAGGCTTTCAACCCACTGGTGTCCCCTTCACCATTGCCCTTGCAGAGCTTGGCTGTCACCCGGATCCCAACACCAGGAGAAACAAGGAGGCGCCATGGATCCCCCAGGGATTTAAGCACAGGCACAGCAGCAAACGCTGCCATTACATGGGGTGTGGAGAGGGGGGCTTGGAGAGCAGCCCCTCACACCTTCACCTTCTTAGAAACCTCTCCCCACTCCTTGTTAGGAGCTGTCGGAGGCAGCTGGCTGCTCGTGCATTAAATTAGCAGATGTTGCAGCTACACAACATTAAGCACAACAATGCTGTTAATGTGCCCTCCGGAGCCCTCTGCCTCCCTCCTCACTGGGCCTCGCCAGACACAGCCTCTCCGGAGGCAGATTAATTTCAACTCTCTGGATCATAATAAATTAATTTTTATTAGAAAAGGCGGGGGGGAGGGCTGATCTCCTGAGCCGCGGAGATTTAAGCCAGCTGTCGACTGTCTCCTGGCATTTGGGCTAGGAAGTAAATACAGAAGGAGGGGATTTTTACAAAACCCCCCATCAGGCCTCCTCTCTGGGAGGAGTGTGAGGGAGGCAGAAAAATCTGTGTCGTGGGGTTAATTCTTTGCCCAGTCCAGTGCTAAACAAACTGGAGGAGGGATAGTGTCTTTCTTCCTGATGGGGCGCAGGCTTCGGTCACGGTACCCTGAAGGCAAACCCTCCCCAGATGTGGGGCTGTGGGGTCTCAAATCAAGTCTCCACACCCACCAAGCCCTCTTCACTAAGAAACCCTTTTTCCACAAGATGCTTGTTGGAATGGGTTTTACCAGATAGTGTTGCCACCACTTTTGGAGGTGCTTGGCACTGTCCTGACATCCCCTGAAGCATCCTCACCCTGGTCCTGACTCTGAGCACAGCCCAGCTCCCCAGCCCCATCCAGGCAGCCCCTCAGAGGCAGCTGACTCTGAAGTACCAGAGAGTTCCTGAGCAGAGGAGATTTTGATGGTTCAGCCTCGTTCCCTTGGACGTTGAAGGCTCACAGCTACTTTTGGCTTAAGTAGGGGCTGTCTGTGCTCAGCACTTATGAAAATCAGCCCTGGGTCTTTGCTCAGATTAATGATCAGTATGAGCACAGAGGCTGTTGGGAACTCAGATCTTCATTTATCAGTGGGGAGTGCATTGCCAGCCGTGGATTTGGAGGATGTGGGAGTTGGGCTCTAGCTGCCCATCCATTCCCAGCTTCAATCCTGAGCTGAAATCTTGGACCTGGCAGTTTTAGTATCAGTCAGAATAATTGCTGAGAAATCTGGATTTTGGCAGGGCTGTGGACAGGAACGTGTTATCTCTTAGTGCTGTGTTAAATGCCAGTGCCATTCCCACCAGTCATTTTGAAGGTCCATAAGTGCAGCCAGTATTTACCCAAGGCTGATCCATCTCAGCATCCTGCCTCTTGCCATGGCTGGCAGCTGAATGCTGCACTACAAACTTGTGATGATCTTTCACCAGAATGCTCTCCCAAGCCCCAGATGTGGGGCCAAGCAACTTCCCAATGTAACCAAAACAGATATATTTTCTCCATTAATTCTCCAAGTGCCTTTGATCATTCACAATGTTCAGTGGCAGGGAGCTCTGCAGACCAAAGTCTCTGAGTGAAAACTTAATTTTTCCTTTTCCAGGTGGCCTTTGTTGCCACCTGCAAGCTACAGCAGCTTCTTCCCAGTTCTTGTACTGGGGGAAAAGGTGAACAGTTATTCTCTATTGACCTTCCTCAGTTCATTTTATCTTTACCATGTCTTTCCTCAATAATTTCTTTTCCAGAGATGAGGAAACTTAGTCACTACAGCTGTCTCTTGTACAGATGCCATCTGTGCTTGTTGGTAGTTGGCTTAAATACTGATATATCTCCTGGATGCTCAAATAGTTTCTGGTTGTTCATTTGATGAATAATTCTGGGATTTCAGTTGTGTGACTGTGGAATAATCCTACAGTGTAAGGGCAACACAGTAACTGTCCTCCCCATCCATTTTTTTCCTCCCCATCTTGACATGACCTCAGTTTATCATAACCCAGGGTGATGGGGAAGGTTTAATTTTTAATCCTTTTTGATTACCTGCTTCCCTGCTCCATTCCAGGAGAGGTTGTAGTAGCTGAGCTGAAGTTGAAGGGGGGAAGCGGGATGGGGGAAGAAGGTTTTGCTGCAGAAGCAATGAAAAAGCAGCTCCAAAGTCAGGGCTGGAGTTCAGGAGCTGGTTCAGCTGGACCATGGGTCTCCAGCTGAGGTGCTCTTGGCTGGAGGGCAGAGAGGTCCTTGTATCTTAGCAGCAAAATCAATGCACTTTTTCATCAAATAAGAGAAGACTTGAAAGTGCGTTATTCATGTTCTTGGGACCTGAGGAAAGAGATGCTTGAGGTTCCAATCAGTGGAATGTTTTTGCTTCAGAAGACAATTTTAAATTGAATCAAGTTGGCTGGAGCAGAGCTAGCAGATACACTGATAAGGACTAACACTGATAAGGACTAACACTGATAAGGACTGAGGCCTCGAAGGTGATGAGGACAGATAAGCCAGGTGGAGATCCCCTTTGGGTGGGTCTGCCTCCAGTGAAGGAGAGAGAAGGCTCTGGGGAGACCTTAGAGCACCTTCCAGTCTGTGAAGGTGGCTACAGGAAAGCTGGGGAGAGACTTTGCCCACCTTGCTCATTCCATTATGAAATCTGTGCCAAAACCTGACACTATCACCTTACATACTTGTCCTGCACTTCCCTGTGACAGGAGATCTTGGGGGAAGGTGAAAAAAAGAGCACACGGTGCAGGGGCTGGAAAAGAAAGTGGTGCTTGTGACAACACAAGATCGAGTTTCACTGAGTCCTTTGTCAAACACCAATTGAAAACCCCTCCTGCCACTTGACAAGCTTCCAAATTCCTCTTTCTTTCCAGGATCTACCCATGGCCCTTGAGTAGGAAGAAGAGGCCGTGAAATGAAAGCCCTGTTTGCTCTGTCAAAGAGCTTGACTATGTGTTGAGAGAAAATATTACTCACTGCCTTCAGAGCATTCAGAAAGGTGTCCATTTATCTCCTTTTCTTTTTTCTTTTTCTCTTTCTTTTTCTTTTTTCTTTTTCTTTTTTCTTTTTCTTCTTTTTCTTTTTCTTCTTTTTCTTTTTCTTTTTCTTTTCTTTTTCTTTTCTTTTTCTTTTCTTTTTCTTTTTCTTTTTTTTTTTCTTTTTCTTTTTCTTTTTCTTTTTCTTTTTCTTTTTCTTTTTCTTTTTCTTTTTCTTTTTCTTTTTCTTTTTCTTTTCCTTTTTCTTTTCCTTTTTCTCCTTTTCCTTTTTCTCCTTTTCCTTTTCCTTCTTTTTCCTTTTCCTTTTCTTTTTCTTTTTCTTCTTTTTCTTTTCATCTTTAATTTCTTTTTTTTTTCTTTTTCTTTCCCCACCCCCCTGCTTCTTCTAAGGAATCTCTGGTTGTAATCCCTCTCTGGGATTTTTCACAGTAGTCTGATAGTGTTAATATTTATCCTGGCTTGGAGATGAACTGACAGTGCTGTGTTCTCTCCTCTTTCATTTTATCTCTGTACATCTATTAGGTGTTTTGTGTGTCTTTAACTTCATCAGCACAGAACCTGGGGCAATTACAGGTAAAACCATCTGTCACCACATCTTTTCACCTCTCTCATTTCTAGTGGCTTATTTTCTTTGCTTGTTTTGCTTAACTTATTTATTAAAAGGCTATAGATTTTAAGTAGTGCCAGAAACAGTTCAGTGGTCAAAGGATTTGGGGTGTCTCAGGATAATTCCTAGACTATTCCTTGCCCTGTATATCAAGACATTTCCAGACTTTTGGCACAATGATTGTGAGAACTAAGAGACAGATGTCTGCTAAGAGTTCAGCCTTTGCAGAAAAGAACCCAGGAAGTGGTGGAGTTTTCCTCCACTGATGGTCAGTGTTCTGGAGTCTTACCAGAAAGGTCATTGCAAAGCCCACCAGGGCTTCATCACTTGCTCACTTGAATTTTCCAAACCTTTTCTTACATGGAAAGCTTGAAACAGAAGAGGAATCACTGGATCATGTAGAGGGGTATCTATGTCTACACAAATGCCATCCTGCTGTATCAGGACTGACCTCAGCAATCACTGCTACACAATTATACCATAGCTACAGCTGCACTGGGAAGTACTAATCCTACCCCACTCCAAGAGAAAGCAAAATACATATGTCAAAGTTACACCAGAAAATTCATACACTCGTTAATTACAATAAATTAATTCTTAGATTGCACCCCAGACATGGACACGTCAGTGCCACAGAACTCCTCCCATCACCTGACCTGGCTCCTCTGAGCAAGTTTTTCCTGTCAAATCAATTGAGGATTTTTCAGTCCTTCCACTAGATGTGCAAAATATATGCAGATTTATACAGCAAGGAACACACTAAATACTCTGGGGGAAGGAGTAAAATAGACATTAATCAGATATTAAAGGACTTATGAGACAGGGAGAAATACACATTTGGGCATAGTTTGGGGTTGGTTTTAAATGTTACATATACATGTATGCAATTACTATGTATATGTATGTATTATTGTTCTGGTTTAGAACCAGATTGGATAGGCTAAGAAGAAAAAAGAAAGAGGCAGGAGAAAAATAACTGTGGCTAATTTGCAAATGGATACCAAATGGGAACATGATTCCCTTAATCTGTGTTGCTTAAGAAAAAAAGAAAAAAAAAAAAAAAGGAGGAGGAGGAGAGGGCTGGGGTTAGCCAGCTATCTGACAGTCTGAGCAGCTGATCTGTTTGCAGGGGTTGGGTTGGGAGCAGATATTCCCAAGTGCCATGAGTATCAAGTACACTGGATGTGGTTTTTGATCAGAGGGGCAAGGGGTTGCCTGTGCCTCCCAGAATGGCTCCCTCTGGGGTCAGGGACTTCCCACCAGAGCAAGGATGGAATGTTTGGTGGCAGTGAGAGGGACAGAGACAGCTTAGTGTTGGGTGTTTACACCAGACCCTGTCCCTTACCCTGTCTGTGTTCCTTGTAATTTCTGGAAATCAGAAATAAGCTGATGTGATTAGAGAAGCACAGATCTGGCTTAGTGCTCTTCAGGCTTAAAAAGGTGTTAAAGACTTGCCAAATTACAAATACACAGCTAATAGAGATCCAAAATAAGGACAGTTGCCTAATTCCTTTACAGCTCCAGGCAAGGTTTGCATTACTGTGACTGATGGACAGATAACAGCCTGGCCCACGAGAAATATCAAGGAGCTGGTGGACATCCCAAACCATTTTAGACCCAGTTCACCCTTGGTCTGAGCAAGAAATTGTTTTTGGAGGCTTTTAGCTTTGGCTCTGGTTTGCTGCTGGTGACCTGGTGGAAACAGTTTTGTGGTGTTGCTTCTCCTACAGGAGGGGCTGGGCTTGTTTTTTTTCTATTTTTTTTCTATTTTTTTTCTTTTTTTTCTTTTTTTTTTTTTTTTCTCTTTTTTTTTTTCTTTTTCAATGCAATCTCTTGAAGTCATCTTGCATTAATTAGCCGTCATTTTAAGGACACTGTTGCGTGTTAGACCAAGAGATCTCTGAATTCAAATAAGACTTGACCCTAAGAGGGACCAGCTCCCTGGCTTTTTCTTCTCATCTCCTTAAATCTAAAAATTGCTAAGTGATCTCTGAGGCTCAGGCTTTCCTCGGAGATTAGTGTAAGAAAAGCCCCAACATCTGCAAAAGTGACTGCTTTTGACAACCGTACAGATATCTTAAAGAGCAGGAATTTCCCTAATAAAACCCCTTAAAATAAGTCTTCTTAAGATTTCTTAATGCCACAGTGATCAGTTTGCATGTTTCAGAAATTCAAGAATTTTTTATCTGCTTTGGAAAGTTATGAAAAAAAAATGAAGCAGGTTTATTTAAAGGGGAGACGCATTTGAGATGCAGGAGAGACGGGGTAGCGAAGCTTAGGAACTGGTGATAAAACCATAAATTGTATAGCTCAGGGAATTTGTGGACTGACTAAAAATGACAAAGCAAAGCAGCCCAAGTTGGTCATCAGAATAATAACAAAGAGGACTTTTACCAAGGAAAAAAAAAAAGAAAAAAGGGGAAAAAAGAAAAAAGCATGTGGACCCTCTGGCATTCCATAGGCAATTTAAATAGCTTAATTCAGTATTGTTGTGATTAGCCATAGGCCTGATAGGCTGTGGGCCAGATCCTCTGCTGATGTAAAGCAGAAGCTTTTCCAAGTGCCCTATTCAGCAAAGCATCTCTATTAAAGACAATGTTCAAGCATTCTGAAATGTAATTGTGTGCCTAAACCCCAACAAAGAGTTAAGCATCACCAGGAAACTGCCCTGGCACAGGGAGAGATTCAAGTAAATACATCCTGGAGATGCAGCTGGGGCATGAGGTCCTCACCCAAATTTATCACATATTTTCAGCCTCCTGGGTGCTGGCACAAAAGACCAGGCTGAGTGGGAATTCCAAAGCATGGAGAGATGCTGCTGGAGGTATCTTTGAGCCTTTAGTGCCTGAACCTGCTCTCCTTTCCCCAGTCTGCAGGCTGGTGCAAAGGCAGGGATCTCCAGTGCCTGGCAGAACAGGGTGTGTGGTGTTACTGGGGCTGTGTGGGATGGAATGGGCTGGGATGCTGGTCTGTCAGTTTCAAGGGTAGAATTCAGGCTGGTGCTGTCACAACTGAGCCCAGGGGATCTGCAGCAGGGTGAGCTGGGCTGAACATGTCAGAGAAACCCTTGAAGGAGAACTTCCAGCACTTACATGGGGATATGGGGTGTAATTGCAGCATCTGCTTCAAATAGTAATGCTGTTGATGTGAACAAACTTGAGGCTGGTTTCTTCAGTTCATTCATGGATAGAGAGGTTTGGATGAAAATTTTGACCAACCAGACCTTCTGGGAATTCAGGTTCAAGAACTGTGATCCGGACACCTCCTCATCTTGCAAACAGTGGCAAATTCCAGGCCAGATGCACTCAGTGGTCCTGCTCAGGTGATGCAGGTTGGAAAAGTTGTGTGTTGGTGACAGACCATGCAGAAGAGGAGAGGAAGAGACAGGGATGAGGAACAGATCACCATCTGCACCTTATTGGATTTCTTTGTGCATAAAGTGAAAAGTTTCTGCCGAGTCTTGAGTTTCAGGGGAAAAGTCCTACTGAGGGTGGTATTGTCAAAGATTATAATTACTTGTTTGTTTTCAATTTGTGGGTCTCCAATAAAATGAGAAGAGAGAAACTTAGGTTAATTGATATCAACAGAAGTTGCAGACACCTTTCTGCTTGACTGTTTTTATCCTTAATTTCAAAAAAAACGTGAGTCTCAGCACTGGGTAATATAATTTGAAATTTTGTTCTTTTTTATATTATTTAATTTTAGTTGTATGTCCCAGAAAAATCAGAAGGAATCTAAGCAAGGCATGGGAATCCACCCTGGAGATTTCTGTAGCAGCTAGTGAGAAGGGTAAAATGAAATTCTACCAAGGATAAACTATACAGGGATACACTGAGATAATGTGAATTTGCAGAGAGAAGGTGGTGATGAACTATGACTACTGCTCCACAAGCCCATGATCGATGGAGTGAAGGAACTATTTAGGTATAAGACAGCTCTTTTGTGCAAGAACTGGCCTTAGATTCCAGGTATCTGTTGCAGGTATGTCCCATATACCTGGGGTGCTGTGGAATGAGGCAACAGAAGGCAGCAGGAACCAGTATACTAAGCTCCATACATCAGTTTTTCTTTTCCCTTTCATGTGGACACATTCCAGCTCTGTTTCAGAGCAGAGGGACATACTGGAATTACAGAATAACCCACTGTAACCAAAAAATCTGGTGCATGCCCAGCCCTAGCAAAGGTGGTGCAGGAAACACATCAGGGATTAGACCCATGAAGGGACAGAAGTTCACAATTACCATGTTAAGCCCTTCACTCCAGCTGTAAAGCCTCCAAACCACCACCCAGCTCCTGCTTGACCCTGGGTGCTCCTTAAATCTTCTTGGTGTGTTGGTTTGCAATGCTAAAATTCCCAAGTGCTGAAGAGATGTGTTGCAGGGCCTCCTGGGAGCACCCCCACCAAACCTTAGCTGAGCAGATAAGTGCCCCTTGTCAGGCCCAAGAGATGTTTCTCTGCTTAATTCACCCGTGATGTCCATCTCATAAGGACTCCAATACCCTGAACAAAAGATGATGGCCATGGTGGTGGTAGGGATCAGAAAAGGTGGTAGAAGACTCACAGCCAGCAACTTTTACCCCCTGTATTTGTGTGTGTGTGTCTTTTCTCTGGCCCAGTGAGTTGGTAAATAATTTTAATACCAAGTCCCATAGGTTGGAATGGAATGGATTGAAATGGAGTAGAATAGAATGGAAAATAGAAAATAGAAAATAGAAAGGAATGGAATGGAATGGAATGGAACGGAACAGAATAGAATAGAATAGAATAGAATAGAATAGAATAGAATAGAATAGAATAGAATAGAATAGAATAGAATGGAATGGAATGGAATGGAATGGAATGGAATAGAATAGAACAGAATAGAATAGAATAGAATAGAATAGAATCATAGAATATCGTAGAATATCATAAAATATCATAGAATATCATAGAATATCATAGACTATCATAGAATATCATAGAATAGAATAGACTGAAAGTTAAAGCAAATCCTAGAGTTAAAGTTACCCTACAGCTGAATACATGGATGCTCAGAGGTGGGAGAAATTGGGTCAAATCCCCTCAGACAGAAGGCTAAATAAATACATCACGGGGGTCTAACGAAGTGTGTGATGCTGTGTGATCAATCTTAGGATTCTGAAATGTTTATTGGAAAGTTTAAGGCTTGGGGGTTTTTTACAAAATGAAGGGGGAGTGGCTGTGTTTTGTTTGTTTGTTAAGAAGGAAAGCAGGACATTTGGATGGTGGGAGGAGTTCAGACTGCAGGCTTCAGAGAGGAAAACCACTTTGGACAAATTGACCTCTCAGCCTCTCCATGTCTGTTTCCTTACCTATGAAATGGGCTCAGGATTGCTGGGGCTGCCTCTTCCAACATGCCCTGCATGCACTGGGATCTCCAACAAGATATGTTGGAGAAGACAGCCAGAGGGATGGAGCACTTCTCCTATGAATACAGGCTGAGAAAGTCGGGTTTGTTCAGCCTGGAGAAGAGGAGGCTCTGGGAGATCTTACAGCAGCCTTCCAGTACCTGAGAGGGGCCTGCAAGAGAGCTGGGGAAGGGATTTTATAGAAGTAGTGACAGGACAAAGGATGATGACTTGAAAACTAGAAGAGAGGATGTTTAAGTTACATACTGGGAAAAAATTCTCTACTGTTAGGGTGGTGAGACACTGGCACAGGTTGCCCATGGAAGCTGTTTATGCCCTTTCCCAGGAAGAGTTCAAGGCCTGGTTGGATGGAGCTTTGGGCAGTCTGGTCTAGTGGGAGGTGTCCCTAACAGAGGAGCTAGACCTGTATGACCTATACAGTTCCTTTCAACCCAAACCATTTTCTGATTCTAGATAAAAGGTGCAAATTAAGACTCATCTGTCTTAATTCTATGCAGCAGTATTTGAAATAATGTTTCAGTTGAGACAGAAATATCCCACCAGGAGGAAATTTTATTTAGGATGCTGCAGCTTCAGATTTGCTGCCAATAGCCTGAAAAACCTAAGAACTTCAGGGAAAAAAAAAATCCTTTCTGGTTTTATATCTCAATCAAGAAGACTTGTCCTTTTTAATTCAAACGCCGGGGTCTAGAGTTGTTTTCCCTGCAGATGCCACGTTGTATTGGGAATATTAGGAGCTGCCAATTGCAATAACGGTTTCTAATTCCAAATTAATTCAGTGTAAATGAACTGTCAAGAGAAGATTGATTTGTTTTGGTAATTGCCCTGATGCAGGCTGCTGGGTGACAGCGGGAAAGAGCAAAGAAGGGAGCTTTGGCAGGTCTGGCTGAGCCTAAGGGTGGATTGAGGAGACAGAGGCCTGGCTGCAAATATCATCTGTCAGGACCACTGCTGAGCCTGATGGTTTTTTTCCAGCCTTCAACAATGTCTTCAGGAATGAAGCTGATGGTGCAAAATGCTCCTTGGGTTAAAGACTGGTGTGTCAAGCAATTAGCAGGGGGAGGATGAAAAAAAAAAAAAAGACCCCCCTTCATTGTAAGGGCTGCTCTGCATTCAGCCCCCCCTCTGCTCTGCTGTTGTATCGATGGAGCACCAGCCCTCACCTCCCCTGGGGTGACAAAGGGACACTCTCTCTCTGACTTGTGGCTGGGAAGAGCTGAAAATATGGGACCCGAGGCTGAGGAATGAGGAGGTGCAGGGCTCCTGGCTGAGGTGGAGAGGGCCATGCAAGCATGATGTGCCCACCAGGACATCTCGAGCTGCCTGAGGCAGGTGGAAGAAGTTTGGTTCCATGAGTAGTTTCATATGGCTGTGGCCAGTTTGCTGAGCCCTTCCTAAGGGCTTCATCTGCAGTCTGAAAAGTCATAGAATGGTTGAGATAGATAGAATGGTTGAGGTTGGAAGGGACCTTGAAGATCATCTCCCTAGTTTCAACCCCCCTGCCATGGGCAGAGACATCTCCCACTAGGCCAGGTTGTTCAAAGCCCCATCCAACCCAGATGGGAATCCACTGGCAGCACAGAGCTGCACCAGCACCATCCCAGTCCACACTAATGCTGCAGTGTCCACAGCATGAGCATCAGCTATATGCATAACCCAAAAAGGTGTTTTAGCAGGAAATTCAATGTATTACATTTCCAGCAGTGAGAGAGAAGGTTGAACATGCCAGGACACCAGGAAGGAACACTCCTTGTAGCCAGAAAGCAGCCCTATAGAGGGTAGACATCTGCCATTAGCTAAGTCAGCAGTGTGCAGGTGCCTTAAAAGGAGCAATGACTGAATTATTTTAAATCCATATTACAGGTAAATATATAAGCCTTTTAAAAACCACTTCACAGACAGCATTCAGGCTATTGCTGCAGTCTATGAAACAGCAAAGCAAGAAAACTCCCAGAGCAAATGACTCCCAAATGTTAATGAAGTTACTTGCTGAAGCAGTGCTAGACAAGCTAGTTTTTGCTTGCTGTATTTTTGGGGTTTGTTTTTGTGTGTGTGCTTAAATTTGCTGATCAATACAGGTGCTGTGTGACTGAATTGCTAATGGAGTCTGTAGATTAGTTTATCAATAGCATTTAAATACTTTTCACACTTGCAGTAGATTTTGAATTATTTATTTGTTTCTGGTCAATTGCTTATGATCTCATTAGCATTAGTCTGTAAAGTGATACTGGACTTGTTGGAATACTTTAAAGATTTTATAGCTCTGCAAATTTTTCTGGGGGAAGGAGGTGTCAGGGCTTAAACTCACAAAATCCAAGTGCTACAGAGAGAACTTTCTAAAGGCAGGGGATCTTCTAACAACAGAAGGGGAGCTCTCAGGATCTGCCCATCGAGGAAAGGAAGGAGATGTGACAATAAACCCTCCTGGGATACCCAGGGGGTTCTGGGTCCCTTGTGCCCAGCTGTGCCAAGTGCTGGGGGATATCACAGCCCTGGCTGTGCTGGGGGCTGCACATGGGGTTTGGCTGCTGCACTAGGAAGCTCAGCTGGTACAGTGATTCCAAAAGTGGGTGGAAAGAAAACTGCAATCCTCATCCTGCCCCAGAACAGGGCACGGATAGCATGAGATCCTTCAGAGACCCTGTAGCAGAGCTAGAAAATGAACGGAAGCCTTCCGAGTCCCTTTCTCTTGTTTTCACAACAAATCCATTCATCTTCCTAATTAAAAAAGTCACAAATATCTAAACAATCTCATTTCATTTGTTGTGTTATTCTGGTTTTGAACTGAAGGGGGGTTACCTTGCCTTGACAGACACTAAAGTTGGTTTTCAGTCTTTCGATATGTCCCATGGGGACTCCACATAAAGCTCCTTATTAGGATAAATCTCCAAAGAGATAAAATAAATATCAAAGGGGTGGGAGGGGGTGGGCCTTAAAAACATTGAGGGTGTATAATTTGTGAGTATTATGACTATACTTTAAGATGGGGAGAGAAGATTAAATGTATGAGACAAGCTAGAAATCAACAGGAAGAGACAATGGAAGTGGCACTTGAGGAAGGCTATGGGAGGAGGAGACTTTTTAATCCTCAGCGATGTCCTGTGATGCCTTGGTGCAGAGTCACAAGCCACATGAAAGCTGTTATGCAGCTGGTGAACAGAACCAGGCCTTGGACTGCAAGGGGAGTTTATTGCTCGGGCACCATGAAGTTAGAACGGGAAAAAACCTCCCTCTGGGAATAACCCGTGCCCCCACTGCTCTCAGGTGGGCAGTGGATTCTCACCACTCAACTCATCAGCCTGTTGAGATGTGAGAAGTGCTAAGGATGTATCATACTGTGATGTTCTGTGCTGTTTCACCACCCTCAAGCTTCTCTCCATGGCTTCTCCTCTGTGGAAGGCCAGATGAGCAGTCTTTGATTTGGAGGCAACCAACTTCAGCCAGGTCACACTGTGGAAACAAGGCCCAGAGAATTCCACAACCTTCCTCATCTGTTATGGATGTAACTGCAAGACTTTTCCTACTGGATTTACCATGAATCTTACCCCTTTGAAGTCTCATTAGTTACTATTGTTCCTATGTGGAGACACCCATCAGGTGTTGAGCTCCTGGTAGGTTTAGGGATACTGTAGAGAGGAATCACTCTGTCCATTGCCAGACAACTTCCAAAGATCTGGAGTGGGCTGAATGATTCATGTTAACCAGATGTGCAGAGAAAGGAATCAATACCCAGAGCTGTGTTTCACTGAACACCTCTGGACTCTGCAGGCAGGATGAAAAGCTCTGTCCCTCTTGAGATCTGATGGCATGATGCTCATTTTTAGTTAAAACAGGATGATCTATCTACTCATAATTATAGCCATGGTTAGGACCATGCCAGTGCAGTGCTGCCCATTGTTGTTCCATATCATTCCTGCTTCTCTACAGCATCATCCCATGTAATCTGTTTCCTCTCCCCCTTAAGGCAGAGTGGCTGTTCTCATGGAATAACCAGGAGCATAAGTGAAATCTGATGGAAATCTGCTGGAAATCAGTCCTGGAGGGTTAGGAGGGTGAGTGAGGCTTCA
The DNA here is from genome assembly GCF_036169615.1 of Heliangelus exortis. NCBI lineage: Eukaryota > Metazoa > Chordata > Aves > Apodiformes > Trochilidae > Heliangelus > Heliangelus exortis. The sequence goes on along the minus strand of NC_092429.1, from coordinate 8,902,081 downwards.
TTGCCTTCTGCTGATCTTAGCTCCCATGTAGATTCACCGTCCCTCCTCCTTTGCAAGCAGAGCCTGTGGCTGCAAAATCTGCTGTGATGCTAAGAGGGAGAGGAGGGAAGACCTCATGAGCCTCTCATGGACAAGGTGAAATCTAGGACATGGAGACAGCTGGATCTCAGATTCAACCCTTTTCCCTTTTATCTCCTCTTTTGCCTTCTTTCCTTTCCCCTCTCTTTATTTTTCTTTCTCAGTTCAGCCTAAATAATGATCTAGGACAGTGCTGTCTCTTTAAAGGTGGCTTTTTAAAGTGCAACCTAATCTTCTTCTATCCACTTGGACCTTGGATTTAAAAAAATTCACCAATCCAAATTTCCAAATCCTTGCAGATTCTGAGGGGGCTTGTTTATGGAAGTATCCTTTAGAAAACGGCTTAGACTTTAAGATGAGGAAACGCAGGGAGCTAATGTGAAGATTTAGGACTTTCTAGGAAGCTTGCAGTGCCTAAGCCCTGCTTGCTTGAGCAGTCTGAAGGTCCTTTTGCAGACTAAGAGGGATTAATACCCCTCTAACCAGCGGGGCTATGCACACATTCATAAATATCCCATCTCTCTCTCCCTAATCGCTTCGCTCCCTAATCCACAATGATTTCTTAGGAATTATCATTTTATCTCAGCTAAATAAGCACATTCCCTGTGCTTTCCTGTAGAAAAATAAAATCCTTCAGAGGCTTTTCTTTCCAAAAGTGGTGCCATGAAAATCAAGCTTTTATTTAAAGCCTTGATTAAAAAAAAACCAACAAAACAAGGAAACTTTGTTTATTTGCTTCAGAAGAGAAGGTGATGGGTCACATCTGCTGAGCATTTGTTCCACCCACTCCCCATGGGAAGGACTCACCTGGCACCAGGATCAGGCCTGTTTATTTGCCCAACATCTCTCTGAATTCACAAGAGTCAGGTATTTGCAAATCACTGCTAATAGGGATGTGTTGATCATTGAAAGAGACTGTTTTTGAGAAACCCGTATTTTTTTTTCATGGGGTTTGTTGGGCTTTTTTTTACCTCTTTCGCTTTTCAGATTTTTGTGGGTTTTTTAATGGTTTTAATGTTTGAGTTTCACCTGCACAAGCTCAGCTACCTCGCAGAGGACCATCAGTCTTGTGTTGAGGAAATGTCACCCTTATTTTGCAATGAGCTCCACTCTGAGATCTCATCCAGCAGCAGCAATGTGGGCTGTAAACACAGCTGGGTTTATGGGGTTGATCTCAGGGCAGGAAGGAACTACAGGTAATAAGAAATCTGACTTTGAATGGCTTTTTAAAAAGAAAAGAAAATAGGTTTTTTTATTGCTAAGAATAATGCACGAAGTAAGTATTTCTTTGGTAAATCATTCCCCACTTAGGCTTTGGTTTCTAAGATCACTTTCAAATCCAGAAATGAGTTCAGGCAAATTCCAGCTGACCTGAAACACTCAGCTCTGGGAAAGGCTTTGAGTTTAATATAAAAAAAGCCTCTGAATTTCCTCTATTTCTAATTCTTACTCATTTTAGTTAAACTCTTGCCTTCTATCACAAAAAAATACACATAGCCTTGAGAATCAGTTCTCTGTCCTGTATGGGGAGCTCCAGCACCTATAGGTTTTAACGTTCACAGGCCAAAAAAGTTTTTAATAAAATATTTATTCCTGTGAATTTTATTTCTAAAATAGAATTAATAGGGAGAACGTGAACGATAGTCGTAGAAAATCAAAACTGTTTTGGAGCAGTTCTGTTTGTTTAACATAAGAATATTTAAAAACATTTTGGGATGGGAATTAAAACATGACTCTCTTGCTTTAGTAGATGCAATAATGATAAATGATGAATTAGTTATCTCCAAGTATTTTCAGAGTTCAGAGGTATTTGGCTCTGTGGTTTCTTTCATGTCCCTCTCTACTGAGACCACTCAGTTTAATAAGAAATGAAATAGTGTGACAAATCTGCTGCAGCCTTTTATTACTTACAGTCCCTATGGGCTTTATTTTTCCCTCTCCTAGCCCTGCTCCCCTGCCCCCTTCCCCATGCACTCACGGGTCAGAATAGAAATACAGGAGCCATAACATGGGAATATAGATGTCACACAATGAAATCTTTGTCCCACTGGGTGTGTTTGCAGGGAGCACCTCAGGCTGGTGGCCACGCTCCCCTAACCCTTCCGAAGACTGACCCTGACAAAGGTCCTCTTACAGGAGATGCAGAAGCATCCCCTTCCCTCTCCTTGTGCCAGGAGATCCTTCAGGATTTGCTGCACCTGCACAGAACCCTCCAAGCTGGGTTCAATGCAGAGCCAGCAGCTCTTGTCCACCAGGGAGCTGGACTTGTAGCTCACGTGAGGCTGGGGATGTAGCAAACCCCATCCTTCATGGAGAGGTGTCTCCTGTTATTGTTGGAGGGCATTTTCTCACCCATAACTCTGCCTTTTTTTTGCTGCAGTTGGCAGGTCTTCAAAGCAACCAGACTAATGTAGGGAGGGTGTTTCTGCCTCTGGCTTTTAACTTATATTTGCCTACTGCTTGTAGTAGGTCTGCTCATGATATAAAAAGGTATTGGGCCCCTTCTGCTGTGTGGATATTTCCAGTGTTGTTTGCTAAAGTTTTCTTGCAACAGCAAAAATATCCATGGTGCTCCAAAGGCTCTCAGGTAAACCTGAGACTGATCTGACTTTAGGGAGATTTGTACCTGGGCTGAGGCCCAGAATTCACATCTCCCCATACAGTGCTTCTGCCCTAATGCTCACTGAATGCCTGAAAGTGGCTGGGAGGATTAGCTAATGGGTAATTTAAATGGGTCATTTCATAAGAGATGTGCATGATAGGCAAGCTTGAAACCTTGCTTAAACCCTGTAGCTTTGTCTAGTCTCTGTGTGTGTCTTTGTGCTCTTGCCATATGTCTCTTGGCTACTTTTTCTGTTCTCATCTTCCACCCCATCAATTGCAGAGCTCCCTTTCTTTGTCTTCTCAGCCAGTCTCAGCTAAAGCCCATTTTTGTCAATGGGAATCATAGATTAGGCCTTCGAACCCCATCTGACAATGAATCTTCCAGACATGGAAACAGAGAAAAAAGATTAGGTTAGGGAAAAGAGCTTTATATGTGCCTGCACATACACATAAAGATTTATTCTTTCTTTTCTTATCTTTGTGTTTCTCTTTAAGACTAAAAGATCTGAAGGGTAGGAAATTTGTGATAGGGAGCCTAGAAAAGTATATATAAAGAATGCTAATGCCAAGCATAGTTACAGCGTGCCTATGGCTTAATAATCCCCATTAGGGCTGGAAAAACAAACATATTATGCATTAAACTATAAGAATCTCTCTTAATGGAATTTGAAGAATTAAAACATGGAACCAAGGTTTATCAGCCTGTTGCTAGGAGAGCTGCAGTCTGTGTTTACTTTGGGAATCATCATCCATAATCCCTTAATTTAATCGCAAAATATAGAAAGCTGCTGCACCAGGCTGACCCTATTGGATGCAAGCAGTAAAGCACCAGAAGAGAGTTCTGGGGTTACCCAATAGCAGCTGTTGAATTGTGACTGTATCCAGGAGAAGGCCACGCATGCAGACACCTTGGAAGGGTATGAGGTCAACAAGTGGA